>NC_059337.1:79455000-79790000 GCF_018350155.1 Leopardus geoffroyi | reverse complement strand
TATAAATACAAGCTACCGAGACAAAAATTAACAAGAAGCTGTTATTGGGGTAAATATCTATATATGTTGCAAAGGATCTAGAAAGACTGAAGTGGAATGAGTTGTGTTGTAAGGCTTGGTAGAATGGAGCTCCTAGGTGGTAATCAAGAAATAATTCCCCTATGTGTAATTTTTCTAACGTGTTTAATGTTAGCTGAAGTTGAGGAAATTCCAGCTGGTGAAATCTAAGTGTCCCCTTAAAGCTCCATGGAAATCCAGAAGCTGTTCTAATGAAGTGCTCGTGCAAGCAGGATTGAACTGTGTGTGCGCTCTCTTACTGGCATAACTCAGTAGCCCTGGAGAGGAGAATGCAGAACAAATTCTCCACCATGGGGAAGGAGGGAATTTGGGGTTGGCTGAATGGAATGCTGCCTATTAAAAAGAAAATAAGAGAGCTATTGAAAGCTGCCATCATACAAAAATAGTAAACAATGGCTCTTGCCCATTCACTGGACACAATAGTCTCTTATTTAATAGCATTGGGGAGGTCTGTCTATATTTCTGAAGCCTTTTGCATGTGTTTACAATCAAGTGTAGGTCAGCCAGATTATTTTAACTTTTGACCATAAGCCTGAATGTGAAAAAAATTGAAATCCATCTTTATAGGATGGATTTGCCAGTAACTAATAGGCAGTTTCTTAGTCATAAAGAAAATATGTGTATAAACTTTTCTGTATGAGTGCTCTCTTCGAAGAGTTTTCACTTAGTTAATTTTGCCATGGTGCACTGGTCCTTCACTCACATGAGGCTGTTGCCTTGGACACACAATCCCAATTTCTACCACCGTGCCTGTGGCTCTTATATTTCTATGTGTGCTCTCATATTTCTTGCATCAAAGTACAGTGTTAGGCATTTTAATAGAAGCCTCCCTTTTGTGCTAAAATAACTCCCAAACTTATTCTCAGTGTCACTAAATTGCACACGCTCTAAAGTCCTGCCCAAATGAGGAGGGCTAGTGATGTGGTTGTTTGCAGTGGCTTCTGGAATGTTTACATTTTCAAATTAGTGTTAGGACAGTGGTTAAAGTTACCTAAAGTGTGAAGGTGCTTAACACACGTTATTGAAGTGACCAGTTTAATCATTGAGCTTACTTTCAACTAATAGAAAGATTGCTATTTTTAAATTACTTAGGGTCCATTATCTGGGCCTGTGCCTTCCACCAGATGATTCATATGCTTTTTGAGGCGAATTCCATGTGTGCTTGGCATAGTCTCAATTACTCTTTTCCTTTTTTTCCTCTTCTTTTGTTTGCTTCCTACTAGTATGCTTCATCTCAGTAGCACCTTCTGCTCTCACTGCCTATGCACCCAGTCTCAGAAGTGTGTGCTCATTACAGTTGTGGAGCCTTCAAAACCCAACACAAATACAAGTCTCCTTAGACTAGGGAACCCTGCGATGGTTCAGACCAGAATGACCACATATGACTGATGAACACCGTCTGTCCAGTGTTGACGCACTGTTGCTCTGGAGCACAGCTTTAGTCCTGTATATAAAGTTTACAAATGGAGAAGTCCTAAGTATAGAACACTTGTATTTAAAACTTACTTCTGGGGCGCCTGGGTGGCTCAGTCAGTTGAGTGTCCAACTTCGGCTCAGGTCATGATCTTGTGGTCCGAGAGTTCGAGCCCCGCGTCGGGCTCTGTGCTGACAGCTCAGAGCCTGGAGCCTGCTTCCGATTCTGTGTCTCCCTCTCTCTGACCCTCCCCTGTTCATGCTCTGTCTCTCCCTGTCTCAAAAATAAAATAAACATTAAAAAAAATTTTAAAAACTTATTTCTACTGGAAGGGAATGTGCTTTTATCAAATGAATAGAACTTCAGTATGAAAAATAATTGATGTGACAAGATTCTTTTCTTCATACGGGATAGGTTAAGGTTTCAAAATCATCATGTTCTTCATGTGAAGAGGGAGGCCTCTCTTAGTCCCAACTTTGAAGAAATTAGAAGAGAAATCAGAAATTATGTGAAATCTCCCAATTTTAAAATATTGGTCAAAAAAATGAAGTATGGACTACAGCCACACCTTGGTGGAATTTGAACCTCTTGTGCTCTAAAGCTCAATTAAGGAATTTTTATAAATGTGATATAAATACATCCTGATATTGCAATTAAACTTTTACAGTTATATACTTGTCAGCTATCTGAAAATATGCAAGAAGAAGTAAAATACACCCCGCTGAATCCCTTCCTTTCTTGGCTCCCTCAGAGAGAGAACAGGCTTTTACTAAAAGAAATGTCTGAGGTCTCTGACCTCCTGCTGAACTGCCAGCTGTGTGTGGAAGTTTTACTCTCATGGTTTGCTGGGTCACTAGGGTTTGAAGACTCACTGTAGCCACCTAGGAGTTAAGTATGGACAACTGTTCAGTTTTGGCTTACTCTCTATTCTCTTTCCACTCTCTGTGGTTATCACTTCTTCCCTTCCCTTCCCTTCCCTTCCCTTCCCTTCCCTTCCCTTCCCTTCCCTTCCCTTCCCAACCAAGAGAAGTAGTTTATTTTGTGTTGAATATAGTTGACACACAATGATATATTACTTTTGGGTGTGCAGCATTGGGATTCGGCAGTTCTGTATATTAACTATAGTTACCGTCTCTCACCATCCAAAGTCACTGTGGTATTATTGTCTGCATTCCCTGTGTTATCGATCGCGGTGACTATTTATTTTTATAACTGGAAGTGTGTATCTCTTAATCCCCTTCACCTGTTCACACATTCCCTCCCTCACCCGTCTGCTCTGTGGACCTCTTTTATTTCCGTCTTCTCTCACATTCTCCCCTCTGCTCAGTGACGTATCTTCTTTTCTTCTTTTTTTCCCCCTTTCTCTGCTTTGATCCTCCTCTCTTGGTGAGAAGAGCTTTTTATTTACCCTGTAGGAAACTATAATTTTGCCAGAAAATTACTAGCTACTGAGCAGCGCATTCAGAAAGCGAGGCACACCCAGGAAACAGACCTTGCATCCTGGCATTTCTTAGCTCCTAGAACAGTTCCTCATCTTATGTCCAGTCTGCTCGTCTACTATCTTCTAATTTCAGAGAATGTCAATTGAGTTACCTGGCGGCTCAATCCTCATATCTGAGCATTGTCTGGACTCTGCCATTTCCTTGTGCACACTACACCTTCCTCATCAAATCTACTGCTCCTGACTCTTCCCCCGCTGCTCTGCCCTTGAGAAGGCCGTCAGCATGTCCTGTGTGGATCACTGCTGCTCCTACTCTTGCTCCCTTGAAGCCAGTCTGTGGGAAACCTCATTTATGATCAGGCATTGTTTCTATTTAAAAAAAAAAAAAACAACAACAGGGGCGTCCGGGTGGCTCAGTTGGTTAAGTGTCCAACTTTAGCTCAGGTCATGATGTCACGGTTTGTGAGTTTGAGCCCCATGACAGGCTGTGTGCTGACCGCTCAGAGCCTGGAGCCTGCCTCAGATGCTGTGTCTCCCTCGCTTTCTGCCCCTCCCCCACTCACGCTCTGTCTGTGTCTTCCTTTCAAAAATAAAGAAACATTAAAAAAAATGAAAAAAAAAACAACAACAGCAAAACAAAACAAAACAAACAAAAAAAACAAAAATCCAAAACAATAAAACTCTTTTGTGTCCACCATAAAACAAAAAGTTGTTGTCGTAGCAATTGTGGACTGTTCCCTGCCTAGTTCTCCTACCATTTTCCTGAAATATGATTTGTTATAGCTATACTCAATCCTTAGTCATTTTCACAGATGCTGTATATTTGCATATACCCCTCTCTCTTTGTCAGCCTTCACCTCAGCCTTCAAAACAATGGTGAGATGACACTTTCCCCATGTAGCTCTCAGGTGGAGTGGGGTATCCCTCATCCGTGCTTTCTTGGCACCCTGCATTAGCTTTCTCATTGTGTAAATACTGCCTGGTTCTGGAGCTGTCCTACTAGACTGGGAGCTCCTTGAAAGCAGGAAATATCTTTCACCACAGAATCCTTAGGAGTTAGTGTGATGCTTGTTTGTATGCCCAGGCACTGTGCTAGAACCTGAGAATGTGGTAACACAGCTAACGGACTTCATTTACTCATTAACGGAGGTATGGAGCTGCTCCAGTTTACTGGCAATGTGACGTTGACTCTGCTTATCTTTGTTAATAATCATATGCAATATCTTACAATTATTATTTTCTAAATAGTTGAAAACTCTGGGTTATAATTAAATGATTTTTAATCTTTTGACTACACAGACAAGTAAATCTAAAATTTATGATGAAGTTTATATTATATAAGAGTTCTGTGGTCTGAATGTTTGTGTCTTCCTATAGGACGCAATCCTAATGCCCTGTGTGGTGGTATTAGGATGTTTGGTCTTTAAGAGGTGCTTAAGTCACTAGAGTAGAACTCTCCTGAATGGGATTAGTGCTCCTTAAAAAAAAAATTGAATATAGTTGACACACAATGTTACATTAATTTCAGGTATACAACATAGCGATTAAACATCTCTCTACATTATGCTATATTTACCACAAGGGTAGCTACCATCTGTCATCATACATCACCACTAAAATATCATTGACTATATTCCCTATGCTGTACCTTTTCTTCCTGAGACTTATTCATTCCGTAACTGGAAACCTGTATCTTTCACTCCCCTTGCCCCATTTTGTCCTTCCCCTATTGCCTTCCCCCCGTCAACCATTAGTTCTTCTATATATTTGTAGGTCTGATTCTGCTTTTTGTTTGTTTACTCATATGTTTTGTTTTTTAGATTAGTGTTCTTGTAAAAAGAGACCCTACAGAGCTCCCTAGTCCCGTCCTCCATGAGAAGAAACAGAATTTTGCCATCCAGAAGAGGGCCTCCACCCAATCACACTGGCACCCTGATCTTGAACTACCAACCTGTAGAACTGTAGGAATAAATTCTTTTGTTTATAAGCCACCAAGCCTGAATGGACTAAGACACAGGGGCTTCAAAGTCGAAAAGTCTATTCTACTAGACAGTATATTTAATTTGAAAGAAGCATAGAAATTGGTCTTTGGCCACTCTACCCTCTTCATAGAATTCAAGAACAGCTATCTCAAAGGGCAGGTGTTTTGATGAGTCCTGAGCCTTTTACCTAATTTCTGAAGTAACACATCTCTCAAGTCTGAGACCACTACTATGGTTTTGCCACTACATAGGCTCACAGTACTTTGTCCCCAGAACCTCAGACTTTCTGATTACATGGCAAAGACTCCAGCCTGCAGTGAGGTTCAGGAGGGACCAATGGCATAGTTCCTGAAATCACTTAAGTATTCAGTATCCACACTGGTCCTATTTTCTTCCATCAAGAATAGAATAAAGGACAGACATTGGATAGTTTTGGTGAAAATGTCTTGCTTTAAAGTCGTATTCCAAAGAATATTAGTGGAGTTTTTTTTTTTTTTTTTGAAATGTTGCTTTTATTCTTGAAAGTTTAATTCATAAAAGATGAATGACCCTGTGTATATTTTCAAAATACACAAAAAGAAATTGTCAAAATCTTGAATATACCTTCATCACTGATTAAATTTTGATTTAAAAACATAGAAAGTCTTTATGCATAGTGCAGAGGAAGAACACTTCAAACAGACTTTGGCAGCATGTGTCATTGTTTCTAAATGTAAAGTTTTTAAACATAGCTTAGTACAACAGTTTGTTACAGTTAAAATTCAGTTTGTGTCACTTTTAGAAATCTAAACATTGTTTCTCTGTCATATGTCTTTGAAATGATATCATATGTTCTAGAAACTCAGTGGGGATATTGAGAATGCCAGAATTTACTAGAGGAAAAAATATATATGTATAACCATTATAGATGTAGATAAAGATATGACTATATATCAAGATATTTTTCACTTTTTTTTCCTCATTAGGTTTATGAAACAGTAATGTCACACCATGTCCACACTAACTATGGAAATTGAGTGATAAATGGGTGTGGTAATTGGTAAATCTCCAGTTTATCTGAAAATCTGACACTGACACTGTGATCTGGGTAGTGTGGGGCTATTCTGATTGGGTGGAGAGCTAAAGAGAAAACTGGTTGTTCACAGGGTCAAAAGAAAGCCATGGTCTGAAAGTGAGATCAAGGCTATTGTGTAAGAAGTTCCTGTCCCAATATACTTGAGAGCAAGCAACAAATGCGGGCTCACGATATCATAGCAAGGTCCAGGGAGTCAACAGCTTCCCTCAGGCAGCGTTTTACCTCAGGGAGAGGTCAGTAACCCACGAAGAATTTACAGGCTGAGGCTTTAGGACAAAATTTTTAGGAGTTGGTTGAACAACTTTTTCTTGAGGAACTTGGTACACCAAACCGTGTTGACCAGGGGTGGGTTTAGTTTTATCCAGGACTCAAGCAGTGCCACCAAGGTTTAATTCCTGGCTTAGTTGAACTTACGTTTGGCTCCAGTCTTCACTGTGAGCCTCTAAAGTTCAGTCTCTCCCTTCGTGATTCCTGGGTTCATATTCTTATGCTACTAAGCCAGGCCATTAAGAGCTTCATTTTTCCAATTCCTCACAAAAAAATTCTGGGTTTTATTTTGTCTGGGCCAATTAAGTTAATATCCCCAGTCCCTAAACCACTCACTGTAGCAAAGGTAACAGATTTTGCTGATTGGTAGGTTTAAAATACATGCCCCACCTTGAGAGCTGGGGGTACACTCACTTCTCCTAAGGATAATGTCTGATTTGTAAAGTTAGATAAAATAGATCCATTTCTAGAAAGATCTAAAATGCTCCAATTTGCACTAGATGCAATAAGGGTTAGAATTAGCCAATTAACTGTTGAAAACTGTTGGCTTTATAAGTCAGTTATGCCATACTTTTAAGGAACTCTAATTCCTACTGTTGAAAGTTCTTCTAGAAAATTTAAATGAGCAAAAGCTGTCCAGCTCACAAATGAGACGAGTGTAATTTTAACTCTAAAGCCTGATGAGCACAACAGAGGAAAAGATCCTTATAGGTCTGTTTTTCATGTGATGTAAACACCACAACCCAAAGTAAAACAATAGCTAAGCAGATCCTTTAGTGTGTTACAAATAATGCATCAAGATAAAGTAGAGCTTGATATTTGATAATTTAAAAAATGTCAGAATAATTCATCTAAAGGAGAAAAAATCAAATGATTATCTTAATCGATCCTAGAAAGGCATTTGATAAGGTTTAATACCTTTTTATGAAAAATATATCTTGGGAATAAGGAATTAGAATGGTACTTCTTAATTTGAGAAGTATCATGTACAAAAGACTTATAGAAATAATTATATTTTATGGAAAAGTTCAATACATATTTTGGAACATTAAAAAGTGAGTAGATAAAGGACAACACTTTAGAAAAAAGAAAAAAAAAGAAATGGAAGGATTGGAATGAGAGAGATAAAGCTCTCATTCTTTGCAGATGAAATGACCATCTATCTTAAAAGGAAAAACCGAAAGAATTTACAGGCAGACTACTAGAACCATTAAAAGAGTTAACCATGGTCCTGGATACAAAATCAGCTTTCATAAATCAGTAATGGTTTTCTATACTAGGAGACATCAACTAGACATCACAATGGGGGGAAAAAGCAATACAAAGTATTAAATATCTAGAAATTAACATAATCGAGTTCATACAAGATTTTCATGGGGGAATGTTAAAACTCTGATAAAAAGCATAAAGGTGATATGTATAAAAAGAGACAGTCTATGCTCTTAGAGTAATACAATTTAATATTATGAATATATCAAACCTCCCTAAATTAACCTTAATCACAATTTCAGTTAGATTAAAAAATACTAATTTTATTACAACATTTTTGTGGAAAAATAAGAATTCAGAAATAAATGAATAAACCTCCAGAAGAGGAAAACAGAGAGATTTGGCCATCAAATATTAAGACATAATACCATGTCATAGTAATTATTTTTAAGTTTTATAGGTATAAGAACAGACAGACTGAATGAATTGAAATGCTCAAAATTAAACTTAAGTATATGGGAAAACTTTATATATGATAAAGGATTGCACCACAGATCAATGAGGCACAGATGGATTGATTAGTAAATGATATTGGGAAAATTGGCTTACAATATGGAAAAAAATAAAACTGACTCATTTTTAATCTTACACAGAAAGGTGTATCCCAAGTAGATGAAGGACATAAGTATGACAGCTAAAATTATAAACTGAATCAAGGAACATTAAAGAGACTATCTTGTAATGGAGAGAAGGAAGAAGGTCACCTTAAACAAAATTTTAAAAGCGAAATCATAAAATGAAGAACTGATGAATTTGATGACATCACTTACAGGATTTCTGCTCAGTGAAGGACACCATCAACAACATTAATAAGCATGAGACTAAATGGATGAAGATATTTGTAGCATCTAAAACCCATCAAGGGACCAATATGCGGAATACAAGGAGTTTCAAAAAAGCAACGCCAAAAGAAAAGTAGACAAAGAATATGAATGGCTAACTTACAGAGGAAGAAACTACTAATGCCCACTACCTCAAATCATTTTGTAATTAGATAAATGCAAACTAAAGGGATTGTGAGATGTCACGTTTTACCTATTAAAATGCAAAAAAAAAAATTAAAGTTGGATACTGCCAAGTATTGATGAGTATTGGTGTAATTAGGAAGTCTCAGGAAAAAAAAAAAAAGGAAGTCTCAGGCATTGCTGGTGAAAGTGTAGACTGGTGTAGCCATACTAGAGAGCAATTTGGTACTATTTAGTTAAGTTGAACTATACAGATATCACACAGATATTATAACTTAGTAGTTTGGGTACATATGGCCTTGAAGTTTCTTAATAGACACATGAGGAGCAGAGTTCAACATATTTATTGTAGCATTGTTTGTGGGGGCAGTGAGTTGGTAGAAATCTTAGTGTTACCACTAGAAAAGTAGTTAAGTAGATTATAGTGGACACCAAGGAATAGAGTGCAGCTGACAGAAACTATGGATTTGATGTGTATATAACAACATAGATACATCTCTAAAGCAAAAAAGGACTAAAATGATATGTTGCATAATGTTATTTATATAAATCAAATGTATACATACATACACAAACCAAAGATACACGTGAAGCATATTATGATGGCTTTCCCTCGGGTAGAGAGAGAAAAGGAACGAAGTTTTAGAAATAAAAGAGAAAAAAAAAAAAAAAAGACATGCCAAAGGAAGCAGAAAGCATAGATAGCATTTCCAAAAGAAGGAGGAATGAATCCTATCTGCCAGAAATAGCAAGGGTCTACTGTCTACGGAATGTTCAAGAAATCAGTATATCAAAAGTAGACTTTAACAGACAGAATATGTAAGAATACTGTGTGAACACCAACCTCCTATTGACTTCATTTATAGCTATTAGGAAAATGAGAGCCACTCAAGAACCCAGGCCGCTAAAATGTAGGGAAAAAATGTCTAGTTACTTAAATTTGAGAAAATTTGGCAAGCATTAGCAGAATGGCTTCTCATCATGGCACAGTAAATTAGAAACTAATCATTCTCTCTGGCTCCATTTTTCCCCCCTTTTTCCTATTTCTTTTGTATGCCACTTAATTTTTTCTGTACTGTCATTTACATTTCTTGGCTCAGTCCTTTTACATTTTTTTTTTCACCACGTCAGCTTGCTTTTTCCAATTTTTTTTCCTCTCTCTATTAAAAAAATCTATTATCCTGTTATTTCTCTTTCCATATTTTTCCTGTTCCAAACAAACAGTCACACAACATCTCTCCCCATTTCTTTCTACCAAGAGATTGATTTTCCTCAGCCTAGAGATCTGACCTGCACACCTCCCACACTCTATTCCTAACGTGACTTTGGGAACAAAATGGTGGGAGGGAGTAAACTAGGTTCCTTGATTTATTTTCACGCACATATTTTATTAATAGAAAGTAAAGGTTATGAAAAAAATTCAGGAAATCAGAAAACTTTTTTTCTAAATACTTTGCTTTTACATTTTTTGGGGGACTCTAGGTTATTCTTTGATGATGTCACACAATCAGAAAAATTAAATTGAATCATTGTATCAATTAATATCATATTTTGGTCTTTGACCTTATGTTAAGTTGGTGATGTCCTAACGGGTCCTCAAAAATGAGACCCACATAAGAAGTTGTTACCTGATTTCTATTTCTAATAGTTGCAAACATTTCAGACAGCCTGGATATAATAAAAGAAATAATTGTTCATTCCTGGGGAGAAACACAAATAAAAAGTTCTTGTATTTAGAAATCCAGCTCCCTACCCCACCTCTAACCATTATTCTAGCTTTCCCTGCAGGTTTATAAGGAAGTTACAACCCACTTTCACGGATTATGTCATTCTTTCCCAAAGAGTTGAGCACCATTTCTTTGAGGAAAAGAATTTAATTTATTATCTTTTTTTAATTGACAAAAAACTGGAAGAATCTCTTCTCTGTCTCAGCCTCTGGGACTTACGGGGCAAGATGGTGTAATATATCATACTCCGTGGTAAGTTGGTAAATGTTTAACAAGAAATGCTGAAAAAACTACTTATAAGTTTCAGTGATATAAAATGTGGTATGGCATATAATTTAAAAATAATAAAATGTGCAATACCCTTTATTATAAATTCCATATAACCAATTATATCTAATAGAATTCTTTTGTCTGTTTTTATTCTAAACTCTTATAGCCTATGGATGCAGCCTATGGTTGTAAATGATCAGTGATTATTGTTCTGACATGACTGTTGGTTTATAACTTTATGTTAACCAGTAAGATGAAAATGAAACCACAAAGATGGATGTCAGAACTTCACATGTTCATCAGTGACATGAATGAGTTCTTTGCTGAATTGAATAAGAGTTCTGAATACTGGAAGAAAATTTTCTCAGTTTGTGTGTGTGTATGTGTGTGCATATGCATGTGTGTGCTGTTCACATGGCAGTGGCATGTGGCGAGAGAACATAAATGCTAATCCACAGAACTTGAATCATGTTTGCTTATATCCTGTTAGCTAAAGCAAGTCACATGGTCAATCTCAGAGCCAGAGTGGGAGAGCACTAAAAATTACAGGACAGCTAAATGGACATGGATACAGGGGAGGAAATAATTAGTGGTCATTTTTGTGTATTGACTCTATCATAGATGCCTTCAGCCCCATGTGGCAGAAAACCCACAGAACAATGCTAAACAAGGACTCATAAATGTACTTAACACAGAGTTTGTAGGTAGGGGGCTTTAGGGTCTCTTCTGTCCCACAATCTCAAGTTGCAGGCATGGTATCTCTGTGATTCCTTTGGCTTTATCCCCTTGGTCAGAATTCCCTTGTTGCCCGTAATCTAGACATCATAGCCATACAAAACTTGAATAAAAGCAGGAGATGTCTGAGGAGACAGGGTAGTGAGAAAGCTTAATTTTCATGCTGCATCCTTTTTTTTTAAGCTTTTATTTGAAGTCCACTTAGTTGACAGACAGTATGAGATTAGTTTCAGGTGTACAATATAGTGATTCAACACGTCTATACATCACCTGGGGCTTATCACAAGCGCCCTTCTTAATCCTCATCACCTGTTTAACCCATCCCCCACTCACCTCCCTTCTGGTAACCATCAGTTTGTTCTGTACAGTTAGGAGTCTGTTTCTTCGTTTGCCCCTCTCGCTCTCTTTTTTTCCCACTTTGCTCATTTATTTCCTAAATTCCACATATGAGTGAAGTCCTATGGTATTTGTCTTAATTTCACTTAACATTATACTCCAGCTCCATCCATGTTGTTGAAATGGCAAGATTTCATTCTTACTTATGGCTGAATAATATTCCATTGTATATATATACCACATCGTCTTTATCCATTCATTAGTCAGTGGACACTTGGACTGTTTCCATAATTTGGCTCTTGTAAATAACGCTGCCATAAACATCAGGGTGCATGTATCCCTTTTAATTAGTATTTTTGTATTTTGGGGTAAATACCTAGTAGTGCGGTTGCTGGATCATAGGGTAATTCTATAACTTTTTGAGGAACCTCCATACTTTCCTTCAGAGTGGCTGCACCACTTTGCTTTACCAAGAGTGCGCGAGAGTTCCTCTTTCTCCACATCCTCTCCAACATCTGTTGTTTCTTGTGTTGTTGATTTTAGCCCTTCTGACAGGTGTGAGTTCATATCTCATTGTAGTTTTGATTTGCATTTCCCTGATAATAAGTGATGTTGAGCATCTTTTCATGTGTCTGTTGCATGCCTCATCCTTTTATCAATAAGGAAAATGTGTTCCCAGAAGCTGCCAGTAGACTGCCTCATGGGTGTCATTGGCCAGAATGAGATCACATGACCTCTCCTCACTTTGGGAAAGTGGGATAGCCACTTTCAGGCTTTTCCAAGAAGGGATGGGAATAGCTAAAGGATAGTAAACTAATAGTGATTGAGCAGGTCTCAGTAATATCCTAGATCCCCTATTTAATTAAAAGTTGAGTCCTTGTCCCCTCTATGCCCTTGTGTCACTCAGCTCAAATATGCTCAAAGCACAGTGGATCTTGGGTTACATTGTCATCCCTTTACCAGAGGAGGAACTGTTCTTTCTTTGTACAGTTGGTGGACCAAAGATGGAATGGTAATTTCCTCTACCAAAATGTGAAATGTTCTTCTCTAAGAGAGGAATGGATATAGAATGGCAAAAACCACCACACAACTATAACACATATCAATGGGGGATAGATTTTTTTGAATGGGAAGAGAAATTTTTCTAGCTAATCACAAATATTTTCTGTGTCACGCTGCATACTCTTAAAAGGGTATGGCACAAAAGTGTATGATTTGAAGTTATGACAAGCTAAATAAATGTTAAAGTTCATAGATGATTTTTCACAAATTTGTTTTGCTTGAATGAACTGATCTTCTTACTTGGCTTCCCTTGGGCCACATTTCTTAGAATATTGATCACACCTCAAGGGAGCCTTACTATGAGCTGCAGTGAACCTCATTCCAGACAAGGTGAGGACACAGTAAAATAACTCCTTTGGCAGTTCATCAGACTCTGCCTTGTGATACCTCTTTTTTTTTTTTTTTTTTAACGTTTATTTATTTCGAGAGAGAGCACTAGCGGAGGAGGTAGAGAGAGGGAGAGAAAGAATCCCAAGCAGGCTCCCAAGCATGCAGCCTGATGTGGGGCTTGATCCCATGTTGAACCATGACATCATGACCTGAGTCAAGATCAGAGTCGATGCTTAACCGACTAAGCCACCCAGGTACCCTGCGATACCTCTTTTATTGGGACTTTGAACACATTTTTCTAATATTTTTTGCTTTGTAACTTTTCATGTGCTTTTGGTGTACATCCCTACTAATTCTGCCTGCAACTTATTATATCTTCTCTAAAGCAATCTTGCACATGGTAGGAGAAAAATAGATACTGAATTTGTGCTTAATTAAGGGTTTAGAGTTATAGGGTTTCATCTTTCAGTCACTGACTTTATATCATCTCCTTTCCATATTTACTAATAACTAATTATAATAACATTGACTATTCATGCTACTTTACTATATGCCAGACTCTGTTCTGATGACTTTACAGACAGCCACACGATTTATGTGCACGTTGGTAAGGAAGGTGACACCAAGATTGGATCAGTAATGACCAAAAAGTAAGTGGTTACACTGGGTGTGCATGACCTGTTTTGCCTGACCTCAGCCATGTTCTTTCCTATCTTGCTGCTGGTGACTATACTATGGTGGAGGAAACAGCCACACCTGCATACCATCCTAACATAGACAGAAAAGACACATATACATATATTCTAACCTACATATATTCTAACCTGAGTAAGCTATGAAATTCTATCCTAGAATGAAGAGCACAACCCGTAGCCTGGTTCTTGCCTGTTTTTTTAACCACCTGCTTTCCACATCTCCATTTTTGCCTCCTTTCCTGTGTAAAGAGCAGGACTATAGTCTGGCACAGAACATGGTATGAGCTGGCTGGCTACAGAGTGGGAGAAGAGATAGCATGGTGTTTCCAAGAGAACGGCAGGACTAAATCCTTCTCTTACACAATAGCTTGCCCCTCCCCCCACTCCTTAATTATAAGTGGATTATACATATGTAGTGGGAAACTTGAAAACTGAAAAACACAGAAGATAATACAGTCTTTCATAATCTCGTTGCTAGATATATCTCTAGTTGATATTTTTGGATTCCCTTCAAGTCTTTTTTCTATGACTGCATTTATTTTTAACAACATAAGGTCTTCATTGTGTATAGTATTTTATCTTTTTTTTTTTTCATTTACTGGAGCATCATGGCAAATTTCTGACAACATTAAAGATTTTATTTTCATCATTTATTCATGAACTTCATATGTGACTGGCATTGGATTTTAAAGGTGGCATAGTAATACATTAAAATAACTCATCTTTAATTTTCTAAAAATTAAAAAAATTTTTTGACGTTTATTTTTATTTTTGAGACAGAGACAGAGCGTGAGTAGGGGAGGGGCAGAGAGAGGGGGAGACACAGAATCTGAAGCAGGCTCTAGGCTCTGAGCTGTCAGCACAGAGCCCAACGTGGGGCCCAAACTCATGAACTATGAGATCATGACCTGAATCGAAGTTGGACACTTAACTGACTGAACTAGCCAGGTGCCCCCATTTCTTTAGTTTTCTGTTGCTGACTATTTATTCCTTCAGTAGACAACTATGTATTGAACATATCTTATGCACCTGGAACGTACTGGGTTCTGACGATGTAGTAGTGAATGACGCAGATGAGATTCCTGCTCCCTGTACCCTTATACTGAGGGAAATCACAGAGTCCCCATGTAAATATATGCACAGAAAAGGTGACAACCTATATGTCATCTGTTTCTGTCAGATTTCCATCTTCTTGGTACTTGTGAGAAGTTTGGATTCTTCCATTGCTCTCCCCACTCCCGTGTTCAGGAGTGATAAGGATTACATCCCCTTTGTACTTTACTGTAGTTTTAGTAGAATTTGTGGAAATGAACTTTAATGTGTGTATGCTTCATCTGCTATCCTGAACCAGAAGGCTTATTAGCTTAAATGATTCAAAAAGACTTTCCCCAGACAAATGTACTGTTACAGGTCTTTCTGATTCATTTATTTAACTATTTTTTATATTTAATTTCTCTAGCATGCATTTTAGTTGGTTGTAGAGATTTCAATTTATTTTTCTACAGTATTTTAAAAACTGAAATTATAGCACATTATATGTAGTCAGTAATTATAGCTGTGACTGTAATTGTTGATAGAATTGGAATATTTTTTAAGCTTGTTTATTTATTTTGAGAGCAGGGGAGGGGCAGAGAGAGAGAGAGGGAAAGAGAGAGAATCCCAAGAGGCTCCTCACTGTCAATGTGGAGCTTGACGTGGCGCTTGAACCCACGAACTGTGAGATCATGACCTAAGCCAAAATCAAAAGTTGGACTCTTAACCAGCTGAGCCACCCGGGTGCCCCTGAATTAGAATACTTTTATTGATATTTTCTATTGGGAATTCCTGCAAATAGTAATTCTGTAGCTGGATTATACAGTACCCATAGCCATGTAAATAAAGTGTTTTGAGTAGTTTTGATATATGTGCTGAAGAATTATATTTTTAAAATTGTAGTTCTTTGAAGCTACTTACATTGAAGTGATTTATAGTACACTGGTGGTAGGAATGTATAGAATGAAGTGGGGAAATATTCTGGAGAAGTAGTGAAACAAAATCATAGAGTACTGAAATATGCCAGTTCACAAATTAGCAAACTATATTAATAGTTCTTAGCAGTGAGTAAAATTTGTTTACATTCCAGTAATATTCTCCAAATCAATAAAGTGAGTCGTTTCATAATTAAGAAAAGAAATTATATTTAAAGTAGGTGTCAAAATAGGCTTCTCTTACTAGTTCTGAAATAAATGAAAATTCATTTAGTGATTTATGGGGGAACTTCAGTTTATGGAGCATTCATCTGACAACTATTTATTGATTAACTGCTCTGTGCCTGGTCTTGTCCCGGGCATACGGGGATACAGCAATACATCAAACACATGGTCCCTGTTCAAATGAGGTCACATTTTACTGATTAAAGAGGTACTATATATAGACACGATGAGGCAAATAATATAAAGATATTTGGTCAGAGACCTGAATGAAGTGAAGGTGTGCACCAGTGGACTGTTAGGTGGAAGGCAAAAGGAACAGCAAGAACAGGTAAGATGAGGCTGAAGCCTCCCAGAAAGAGTGAGAGAGGAGAGAGTGGGAGAGAGTGGGAGTGACAGTTGGTAAGTGAGTGAGGTGAACTGAACCAAGATCCTGTGGTTATCTAATGACTTGGTGAATCAGCATATCCACTTTTCTTTGCTTAATCTAAAGTTTGTGGAGGTGATAAGGTTAAAATACTGCATTTAGTCAAAGGAGGAAGGAGGAAATACCCACAGGGGCACGGAAAATGAGAATTAGACCCTCAGAGACCTGGAATTTCTAAATTGGGGGAACGTGCTTCTTCAGTGGGAGCCGTCTGCCAAAGTCATTGTAAACATCTGAGTGTTTGAATATGTCTGGGCTGTAACCTCTGCAGGGAAAGGAAATCCTGGTTTCTAAAAATAAAGACTGTTTTTATTTTAGGAGTCAAAGGGGAACAGATCATCCCAGTAAATACAGGTCATTGACCTGTTTTAGTTGTGGATTTAGAGTATGAAGAAAGATCATCTCTTTAAATCCACGGATAGCTAGGTCCCCATATTGTAAAATGTCTCCAGATGGATTGTAAAACCTCTATTGGGAAGTCATGAATTTGTTTTCAGTAATGGTTGAGTTGGTAACATTAAAGAAAAATGAAGTAATAGTTAACCAATTCCTCCAGTACTTTCATGAGGTAAAATACTTTGCTTTGTTGTGACTTACTTATTCATGCATTTAATACTATGTATTGAGCACATACTATGTACCTGACACTATTCTAGGCTGTTGAGTTATAATAGTGAATCAGATGGAATTAAGTTCCTGTTCTAATGGAGCTGATGTTGTATCTCTAATGGAGCTGATGTTCCTGTTCTAATGGAGCTGATGGAAAACAGATATATTTTTTTTAAGTTTATTTACTTTGAGACAGTGAGTGCGGGGCAGAGAGAGAGGGGGAGAGAGAATCCCAGCCAAGCTCTGCACTGTCAGCACAGGACCCGATCCCATGAACTGTGACATCATGACCTGAGCCGAAACCAAGAGTCGGACACTTAACTGACTGAGCCACCCAGGTGCCCCCAGATAGTAATTTTTAAAAATGAAGATAGGGATACCTGGGTGGCTCAGTAGGCTGAGCATCTGACTCTTGATTTCAGCTCAGGTCATGATCCCAGGGTCTCAGGATTGAGCCTCACATCAGGCTCCATCCTGAGGATGGAGGGAGCTTGAGATTCTCTCTCTTTCTCTCTCCCCTCTGTCCCTCTCCCCTGCATGTGCACGCTCTGTCTTAAAAAATAAAGAAAATAAGAATAAAAATGAAGATGGATCTGTAACTTTAGGTGATGATGATTTCTCTGAAGTAAAAGGAAATGGGATAAAAGAGGTTCAGTAAAGGAGCTGTATTTTATTTGGGTGGCCAGGGAAAGTCATGCTGAGGAGGTGCACTTGAGTAACAGGAAGGAGTTAGACATGTGAGAGAATATTGAGAAAAGGAGTATTTCACGCAGGTGCAGAAGAGCAGGTGTCAAAGCCCTGAGGAAGAACTGTTTATGATTTATTTGAAAAATAGTAATGCGACCAGGGTGGAGGAAGTGTGGCAGAAGATGAGGGCAGAGATGCAATAGCAGAGTAAGATCATTGTGGGCTCAGCTTACGAATGAGAGATCATTCCTTAAGTGTGAAGAGAAGCCATCGGAAGGCTCCGATCTGATACACCAGGGCAAGTCCAATTTCTATGGGTTTCAGAATAGATTGTGCATCCAAGAGGAGAGCAGATGGCTCCGGCAGTTATTGTGGTCGGGGTGAGAGAGGGTGGCTTGGACTTGGGAGATAGCAGTGGAAAATGGTGAAAGATTTTAGATTTGGAGTATAGCGTGCTTTACTGTAGAGCCAATAAGATTTGTCAATGGGTTCCATGTGAAATTAGAGAGAAAGAAAAAAATGTAAAGATGATTCCAAGCTTTCTGACCCAGACAACTGGATGTTGGTGCCATTTGTTGAAATGAGTAGCAGTGGAGGGGAAGAACCGGGGATGAGTAGTTGTGACTTCTGTTGTGAACATGGTAATGTGAATACAGCATAGACGTATCCACCCGGAGATGTTGAATGTTGTTAGATAGATGGGTCTGTGTTTCACAGGAACGTTCAATGCTAAAGATAGACATTTGTGTCATCTGAGTATATATGGTGTCTGAAGCCAGGAGACTGGATGAGATCCTCTAGGGTGATTATAAATAGAGAAAACAGACTTTCTGCAGAATGAGCCCTGAACACTCCAGCATTCATGTAATAGATTGGAAGGAAGAGAAAGATTCAGTGATAGTGACTGAAAAGTTAGAGCCCGCCAAGTAGAAGGAAAACCAAGAGGATGCACTATTCTGGAATCAAGAGAAGAAAGTGTTTTGTAGGAGGGGGGAGTGATCAACTGGGGCACATGTTGCTGACATATTGCCTAAGAGGACAGAGGGTTTCCCATGGAACCTGGCAATGTGAAGAGCCGCTCCCCTGGAGGCAGTTCAAGTGAGAGTGTCTGCAGTGAGCCCTGAAACTTCTTGTGAGGGAAGTTTCTTTAAATGGGATGAGAGAATGGATGCCTGGGTGGTTCAGTCAATTAAGCCTCTGACTTGATTTCATCTCAGGTCATGATCTCATGGTTGTGACCTTGAGCCCTAGTGAGGCTCTTCTCTGACCTCTCCTCTGACCTAGCTGAGCCTTCTTGGGATTCTCTCTCTTCCAAGCTCTCTGCCCTTCCCCCGCTCACTTGCATTCACATTCACTCCCTCTCTCCTTCTCTCTCTCTCTCTAAAGATAAATAAATAAACATTTAAAAGAATAAATGGGATGAGAGAAATGGGGTGCAGTTTGAAGTACAGTACATCTCGACTGTTTTGCTGGCAATGTGAATTCTGATTAATGTATTTGAAGTTTTGTGATGAACAGTGTTGTGATTCTTAACACATTTCAGTCTCAACTAATGAATTTTATTTTCTATGAATGTAGAGTGATATATAAAAATTTATATAAATATGTGTATTTAGTGAACGTTAAAACATCATGTTCGGTTCAGGGGTGCCTGGAATATGAATTAGTGCAATTGCTGGGTCCAGATGCAAGGACATAGTCACAGACCACCCTCTTATAAACTCTCAGTTCCTTCAAGAATACAATAGGGATTGCCACGCTAGTCAGACGGCCCAGATTTCTCAAATGTCACAGTGTAAACCAGGTTCCTCTGAAGAGGGTTTTGTACTGCCCTACTTTAAAGTCAAATAGAAACTTCTCTCCCACTGTCTCACTTAACACATTTCCTACACTGACTTCTTCCATCTTGACTGTCTTGTGATTATAAGCAAATTGGATCATAGAAATACAGAGGTAACAGGATGAAAAATGACAAGAAGTTAACTTTTGGGGGATTGCCTCTGGCAACTCTAGGAAATGCATGAATTTTTGGCTGAGAAAACAGAGAAGGGTATCTTAGATCTTATTGAAGCTGGGGGATATTTGTCTATATCGTTTACCACTGTTCTCCAAGCACCCCAAAAAATAAAAATATAAACTTGTACTGGAATAATTTATGTCACAAGGTATTAGTATAGTTATTGGCAGGTCCTTCTTCTTAAAAATATCAATTTGTTGGGGCACCTGGGTGGCCCAGTCTGTTGAGCGTCCAGCTTTGGTTCAGGTCGTGATCTCATGATTTGTGAGTTCAAGCCCCATGTCAGGCTCTGCACTGACAGCTCAGAGCCTGGAACCTACTTTGGTTTCTGTGTCTCCCTCTCTCTCTACCCCTCCCCTGCTCTTTCTCTCTCTCAAAAGTAAATATTAATTTTTTTTAAAAAAACAACTTATTTTATATTAGCATATATATTTATAGATGACCTTATATAATGAAAGAAATTAACCTACTTAATGCTAAGTCATAGAATAAGAATTCACCTATATATAGATATCCCCCCACTTTTCAAAAGTTCTTGTTGAGCCACTTTGCTTTTATGAAAGACCTCCATTAGTACTGATTTTAGCTAACTGAAAGGAATTTGAAGAGGATTCCTGCTTTTACAAAAGAAAAGGTGAAAAGTAAAAATAGTGTTGAGCATTTGTTTTGCAGTCAGCAGTTATCGAGGCAGCACGCACCCCCGGCAGTAGGAGTGGCCCCACAAAGACCCTTCCCCAGGACTGCACTTCAGTGTGTCAGCATCCAGTCTCCACAGCTTTGAACTGTATCCGTGAGCATCTGTGCTTTACCTCCATTTATTTTGTGCATTCCTTAGCAAGATGTGCCCTAAGTCATTAGAAAAGCCTAAGAAAAGTTGTTTTTTGTTTCTGAGAATGCTCAAAAATTTTCCCATGTGAAGTGATGGTAATTGCCTCTTTGCTTTATGCCATTTTGGTTTATGAAACGTTTTCTAGGAATGCTTTACTTTTGGATAGTGGGGGAAACCTGTATTCATTTTTGCCGTACACAAACGTCTGTAGGTTTTTTTCCCCCAAGGTCTCATTCTTTAATTATTTCCCTCAGGTGAACCTATTCTCTCTCACCATTATTCCGCTTTATACTTTGTAAATTATCTGTATCAGCCATTATGAGAGAGAGCAACAGACCATTAGTCAGTTTTGCTGGAAATATAATACATTTCTCCATGACCCAGTAACCTGAATCCAGGTCCTAAGTCATCACAGATATTCATAAGTGTTTTTGAAGATATCTTGAGAGAGAGAGAGAGAGAGAGAGAATCCCAAGCAGCCTCTGCACTGTCAGCACAGAGCCTGATGCAAGCTCAGACTTACAAACCATATCATGACCTGAGCTGAAGTTGGGCACTTAACCAACTGAGTCACCCAGGCACCCTGCAGATATCTTTTTAATACAAGCTTCAAGAGGTCTATGTAGGTGGGTCCAAGGCTGCTCTTGCCTGAGAGCTCAGCTGAGGACATCTGGCCCCTTGAGACTAAACTGAAAGGCCAATTTATTAAATGTTACTTTGGGTGGGGTGGCAGGTGGTTTTATTATCTTTGGCCATTACTAACTCTTCTGCATGCTACAGCATTCTTTCCAGAAGCTGTATAGCATTTTACAGAGGGTGAAGAAATTCTTTCCTATCTTGGGGAACATCTAAGTAATTGAGAGAAATTGTTTTCATTTTGATCCTTTAAATCAGATGCACTGCCTGCTTATCAGTACAAAGAAGAAAAAAAAAAGCGGCTCCTTGGGGATTTGGTTTTCAGGAAATGAGATTTTTATCCATGGAACCAAAGGATCATTAGCAGCACAGTCAGAACAATGGAATTCCACAGTATCAATGCCAACATCCAAATCTATGGCCCTTGCTTTTTTCTAGTACAGCACATAAAATTAACACCAAAATGTTATAATATGAATAAATATAAGGAAGGGAGTTGTTTAAAAATTAGTTAATTAAATTATTTTTCATCAAATATAGGTTAGTTTTGAGTAAAAATAAGGTACCTTAGGTATAATGAACATTTGTATCAGAAAATTCACAAAACTGGAACTGAAGAAAGCCTTAGTGTACGTAGCTTTTTATAGTTTCAGGATCTTGCTCAAGCCAATTAGAAAGCATGTGAACTATGTTGAAGCTATAGGAATGAAGCAGAAATATCAGGACACTAAAGCATACCTGATGTGTGCATTTGAGTGATCCCCCCATCCGGAATTTTTAGAGTGACCAAGAAATCTTGGTTTTCTTGTAACTAACTACTTATATAACTAACTAATAACAAAAACAAACACCTATCATTTTCTGTGAGTCTATTATAAATACTGTGCATATGTTAGTTTATTTAACATAACCTCTACAGTGGTTCTGGGAAGCAACCAATCAGTAACCCATCAGTAAACAACCAATTATAATACATATGATATGTCACATATATACATGTATATGTGTCAAATATAGAAATGTGCTGAGAGACAGGTTTCTTAATGAACATTAATTATGATAAAGTGCATGGCAAATTTTCAAGAAGGGTATAGCGTATGCCACATTTTCCAAACTTAATTTCAAACCTTATTGTCATAGAGTTTCTCATGGAGTAAGTACATATAGGCTTTGAGAAATGTTAATTTTATCATTGAATTCAGATCTAGGTCTAAGTCCAGGGGATTCTTCTTTTTTTTTTTTAATGTTTCATTTGTTTTTGAGAGAACGAGCACAGGTAGGAGTGGGGGAGGGACAGAAAGAGAGGGGGACAGAAGATCTGAAGTGGACTCTGTGCTGACAGCAGCACGCTTAATGTGGGGCTCGAACTCATGAACTGCCAGATCATGACCTGAGTTGGAAGTTGGACGCTCAACTGACTGAGTCACCCAGGTGCCCCTAAGTCCAGGGGGTTCTTAGTGGATAAGCAGTTTGTGGGGTCTCATGTGGTATCAGGGCTATAAAGTAGATCCTGACCCAGGCATTAGTCCCAGTGTGGCTTACCGTGAGATATGAAGGGGTAATGGTGTAGGAACCAGGAATACTTTTTTCTGCCTTTCTTCATTAATCGAAGGAGACTTATCACTGTTACTGTTAAAGTTAAAGAACATGTAAGATTTTTGCACAGGTACTTGCTCTGCCAGAAGCTCTCACCTCCAGCCAGTCTCTTTCCTAAGTGACTCTTTTTGAACATTGGATCTGAGCTGAAATACCATTTCTTTAGGGAAGCTTTTCCGAATTCCCTGTCTAGTCCTTTGTTATATTCCTTTGTTGTAGGCCTTCTTAGAATAGTGCTCTATTTCTTCATTATACTTACCTCACTGTGCTGTTACACCCTCAGTTGTGGGATTACCTGTCTAATGTCTATCTTCCCTACTTGGACAATCTCCCCTTCCTTATCTTGTGAGAAGAAGGGACCATATCTGGCGTCATTTATCAATATATATCTAGCTAGGGGCATAGTACCTAAATGTTTTCTCAGTATTTACTCAGTGAATGAAGGACTGTGAGCACTTGTGGTGTGCCGTGATATGTATGCATCTCTCTTGAGATGGTTAGATTTGTGACATCAGCTTTTGAACTTTGTTTGGAAGGCTGGTGTCCCTTACCCATTTCCTGTTCCTTTATGCATATTGTTCAGATAGCTTTGGTATCTGGTTTAGTCAAAATCAAACATTTTATAACATAAGAGTAAACAGTTAAAAAGGAGATGGTTTATTCATTTAGTTATTTTACTAAAGGTTGATTTTTTTAACTGACTTGCATAAGTGAGCAAGCTATTTATACAGTCCCAAACAATTTGAGAGTTAGTGCCATCATTAAAGATTACATAAATACTTTGTTGTAAATGTGTAATAGTAAATTAGCATTTTCTGGTCAGTGGTCTGTGTGTGTTCAAGTTTACAATTTAATTTTAATTTAATGAAAAATTATACTTCATGCATCTGAAATACACAGGTGTACTACACTAATATAATTATCCCTCATTTATTATCATCAATGAAGATGATAGATACATTTTGCAAATAAGAATACATTTTATTTTCCAATTTTATTTTAGATAATTTAATGGAAACCTTTTCAAGTGTATTACTCAGTACTATGTGTTTCTTTTTATCTAAAGAACCAATAATTCTTTAAATATCAATTATAGTTCTCTTATAATAAAACTCTCCTTTGAAGGTAGGATGTGTAAGACTGCCCCCCCTTCTCTTAATGACCCCAACCAGTTTTCTTCTGCTATAAAAGCTGTCCATTCTGCTGTCACCCAGACTTCAATGGCCTTCCTCATTGCCACGAACCTTTTAATGACTTGTCTATCTAGTAAGAACTGCAGATGGGCAGAGAATAGCTGTTTTAAAGTTCATTAAGTCATTTACCTTAGTTTTGTTCAAAATCCAAAATCTATAAACCCAGGTCCAGCACTTTCTGGCAAAGAAAAGTGCTCAGGATTTTCAGTTCTGAATCACTGTTGGCTGTACATTTGACCAATCTTCCTGTATTTCCTTTCTAGGAGAAGTAGAACTGTGAGGAAAGATCAAACAATATGATTTAGGAAATTAGGCTTCTCACCCTTGTTCTGGCTTTACCTAGCACTGTGTCCTTGGATAGATTCCTTAGTTAATTTTGGGCACCAATCTACTTCTCTAAATGAGAAGATAAAATAAATTAACTCTGGAAAATTTTCTTCTCCAAAGTTAATGATTCTTAATTTTTGGTAAAACCTTTTTAGTTGCTGTCATATTCTTCATTTTATCTAGCACATGCATCCATCATCATTAATTCATTAAAATAATGAACAACCATGTAGCCTTGTTAATAAACATAAAAAATATATAGTATTCTATGACAGTTGAATTCAGTGAGACAGAGTGAATTACATTTTTTCCCCATTTCCAAGCTGCACATCTACACACCTAATTACTGTTGTGTGAATAATTTCAGAGTGCCTACTAAGATTTCTAATAGCTATCACTGACTAGTAATCTGTCAAGGTATAATGCAGGATAATATGTTTTTACACAACACTGGTGAGGTTCTCATTAATTATTACCACCTATAATTGCTTGATATGAGCATTTATTTTAAACCTTAAAAATTATGTACAACAAAATAATGATTTCAAGTACCTCCAGGAAGTCTCTACCCAGAAGTTGCTGCATTAGAGTTAATGATGTATTAAGTCATTCCTTACTGCCTTTGTCTTTTTAATAGATGACATACTATTCAAATTAAAGTAGAAGTTTCTACTAATAATTATGCATCAACTGAGTCACATCTCCTGCCTTAAAGATAAGCATGTGATTTATTAAACAGACTTCTTTAGCAATATCTGGTATATAACATCAATATATTTATATGCCCTAGGAAGAAGAATTTTTAGTCTAGCATTATTCCCCAAAGGTGTTGCAAGTTCAGTCTACATGCATGTTTCTGTGTCTTATAGTACAATCAACTTTTAAGTCTCATAGTCAAAATCTGCCATTTCACATTTAATCTAAAGATTCCAAGCAGACCTCTCTTTGATGAAATATATTCTTCTTTTTTCAATATCTTTTTCTGTTTACTTTTCTTTTCTGTAGTGCAAACAGAGGGTCCAAATGTAAAATTATGAATGAAAATGATTGCTTCAACAATGGGATTTTGAACTTGATGGAAAGGAGAGTGGCTGAAAAAAGGAAATCTAAGCAGAAACAAGTGCATGGATCAGATTCTAGATCTTCCTTTAGGAAAGTAAGAGTGAAATAAATTGAAGTTCTGTCTTGAATGAGAAGAGGAAGTGTTTTGGCATGTGAGTGGAGAGAGGACTAATCAGAGTGACTTCTGTGTTTGTAAATTTGGTCCTTGAAGATTTTTGAAGTTGATAGACCCTTGGTGTTAGGCATCCCTTTTCAAAGGAAGCACTGGGGTTAGTGGAGCAGAGAGTCATGTGACTGCCGGTGTGGGCAAGAGAAAGAACTGCAGAGGGAGGAAGGCAAGGGCCGGGATTGTTTGCCAGAGTTATCTGCATTTGGACAGCATGCCCGTGGCCCAGAAAATAGCAAGATAAAATGGAGAATGCATGCTCCTGGCTCTGCAGTGGACAGTTGGGTCGTTTTCCATGGCTTGGGCAGTGTATGATACATCGTCTTATTTCACCACTGGAACTATCATTTAGCCATCATCATTGCAGAAATTGGAATTATGCAAAGGCTTTTCAAAACATTTCATGAAAATAGGTATTGCATATTTATTTTCATGAATCACATCTTTTGGACTGAGAGATAAATGATTCGACCAAGAATCTATAATAACAGCTGCCACCCAGGAGAGAGAGCAAAGCACTACCTTTGACAGTGGTTCTTAGTTATTGTGGTGGAATACTATTCCGTTTCTGCCTGGCTTGGCAGGAGGGCTTGAGCAGAGGAGTTAGGGCAGGAGGAAAAAAGAAAGGTTAAAATGTGTGGTGTTTTTTTTTTTTTTTTTTTTTTTTTTCTGGTTTCTGTGTCCTAAGATTACATTCAGAAATTAGTCGCATAGCTGTGTGGTCCTAGGATGGAATTCTTTTCATGTGCGTCTTTTTGAGGTTGTGAAATCACCAAATCAAAGAGCTTGTGCCCAAATTTGAATACAATTCAGGAATATGCCTTCAGATAGTATGAATTATTCACTTTTTCTTTTCCCCTTTCATTTTCACTTTATAACTTCTGTTTCTAAATGAAAATTTAGTGTTCATGCTTTTGATGGGCTAAAACCAGCTCATAATTTTGTTTGTTGATACAGCTGTAATGTTGTGTACATGATAATCATGTTATTCACTAAGAATTTGTTTTTTCATGTACTTATCTTTTATATACAGTACTTAAATTTTTGGTTTGTTATCAGACTTTTTTTTTTTTTAATTGTGAGGTCATTAAAAAGGGGATAGGTTAGTTTCCTAGGCAGAGTTAATGATCCAAGTTTATGACTATTATCTTAGTGCTCGCTCACAACATCCCTCGGCAGGATCCAATTGACTTAAGGATCCACTGCTTTCAGAATCATCCTCAACTGCCTAACTTTTCTTGCTTTTTACAGCTCAATGCAGACATCATTCAGGTGCAACTCCGACAAGGGAATCAAGAGAGAGTTTCACCCAGCTGTTTAGGCGTTCTTGTTAAAGTAGTTGCTCATAATGTATCCTTGTTGTCTCAGTACTCCAGGAACAATACTGAGGGAGTATTCTGGCCAAACTAGCAAGTGGTGGCACCTTTCTAGTTTCTTTGTTCATTAAGGGTGGCCAGTCATGACACCACTTGTCACAAACAGGAGAGATCTTTGAAAATAACTTGGAAAGCCTCTTCTATGAGAAGAGTACAATATTCAGGTGCCTGATGTGTCTTGTTATTGAGCAGAATAATTTAATTCGAGGACTTTCGTCACCTTTCAGCAGAAGTAAACTGGCAGTGTATTTTCATTTCCTAATTAGGCCATCTCTCTCTTTCTCTCTTTTTTTCTACTTGACTGAATCATAGATTAATTTGTTTCTGGTATTGCTTGTTTCTTGCCCTTTGTGATTGGCTTCAACTGTGGAAAAGCACCCTTTGTTCCTTAGAGTTCCTGTTGGCCAGGTTGCATTTCAGCAACTCATTAAAACATGTATTTATTCTACTCTGGAGCACATTGTCTGGCCAGCCATGAATTTATACTGAAATGTAACAGTAAATTGTGCTCTGTGGTCAAAAATGCCAAATGATACACACAGCAGCACAGAGGTTTCCAGCATAGGGTAGAATTAAAGAGCTTAGGACCAGTGCCGTGATTGTTGGCCGTATTTTCACAGTGGCCAGTTTTGTTACAGTGAAACTTGGAGTGAGCTTGAAATCACTTATCTCAGATGTTTGTGCTCACGACCACAAAGCCTCTGTGAAACACAGAACTGATCTTGTAATAAGCTCCAGCTGAGTTTACAAGCCTCTGAGCCTTTTTGAAAGCCTGTTTAGTTTAATGAGGGTTTTCAGATTTCAAAGCTCACACACCTTCACATAAAAACAGATGATTATGACCAAATTAGGGAATGTTGTTCCATGAGTGTTTTCCCCCAATATGTTCTCTTCTCAGTTGTCAGGCATTGTTTCGTTATACTTTTCACCTTCCAGGCATCATTTTTAAATATAATTTTTGGAAGTCTTATTGTATATTTTCTATTTAAGCAGAATGTTATGTTACATCAAAGAAAAGATGTTTTGTTTTTTTTTTTTGTTTTTTTCTCTTACACAGTAAAAGGCAAATGTGCATATATTTTTTTCTGGCCAATAGGAAAAGGTACAATCTGAAAAAAAATCGAACCCTCACTTTCTGCTGCCATGACAACTGTCCCATGAGGCTAGGCCTTCATGTTCACCCCTGTGCCCTTCTTCACAAGGCTCTACAACCTGATTCTGAATGGCTTGTTAATGAAGAGAGAACAGCCATGTCTATGACCTAGTAAGAGGGAATGTGGGAGAGAGGATATCCACGCCCTTCATGAATATTTATAATGCGGTCTTTTTTTTTTTTTTAATTTAGTCTTTTTAAATAATAGCTTTGATATGTGTTGTATATATTGGCATTATGCTATCTATTCTTATTTTTAAAAGTGTTTTGTGAGTCAGAAAGAAATATAATAATTAGCATGTGAGGCACTCAAGCCTTACTTGAATACAAAATCATCCATTCCATATACCCACAGTTTTACAGAGGCCTCTCTGTAAACAGAATGTGATGGTCAAACGTTAGCAATATAGGACCATAAAGAAACAGAATATAGTGATGCTCTTGAAGAAAGCGAGAGGCGTATGGACATGTTGACAGAAATTGTGATGAGGCGGCAGAATCCTTGTCTCCGAAGCCCCCACTTCAGTATTGCCACCTGGTCCTTCCACCACACAGCACGTCCACAAGACATTAGTTAGAAGACACTGTAAAGTTCGGCTCTTCTTTGGGGAAACACTTGTTGTTTTCTCTCTCTTCCTCCCCAGCTACAATTGTCTACTCACCCCAACTCAAACACTGTATCCCTTCAATTTTCTCTTTCCTATCGTGAATCAGAATCAGCTATTCATGGTTTTGGAAAGGATATGGTAAGAGCATCCATGCATTAGTTAATGTAGTATATTTTGAAGAACACTTGTGTTCAATCAGGGAAAACTCTTTCAGTAAAAGTTTAGTCCAAACTCTCAAAGTGAGGTTTAAGAGTTGTAATTTTTAATTTTGTAATGTTATTAAATGCATTTTGTATCTTTATATCAATGTAATCTTAGAATATACTCTTAGCAATTGAAGACATTTTTTTTTCTTTAACTGGCTTTTCTTGCAAATGCTGTTTACATAGAATTAAGTAGTCAAAAGGTTGGGTGGAAAAGATGAGCATTCTGTATTTAAAAGGCACATGAGGCTTTGAGTTCTACTCACAAGGAGTGTCTGGTATGGGATAGGCTCATCTGTTCCAAACAAATAGAAAACCATGAAAAATATGTAGAATGCCTGTTTTAGACACTGTCCAATGGGAATGCAGGACTGTGATCCCTGAGAGAAGAGAAACAAACATGGTAAGTACTATAGCTGTCTGAGCTTTCTGCCTGGATGCAGGATCCAGAGTGTAGTGTAGGGAGAGAGAACCTAAGAAGAGCCTCCTTGTCTGGCAGCACAGAAGAGACACAGATTAGAGCTCAAGGTGACCAGGTCAAAGGATTTTTAGGGAAGAAATACTAGAAAGGTAGGACATATACAGAGAAAGAGCTTCAGAAATCTGCTTAAAAGTCTGCTTGAGTATTAGACTGAATACAAATCTGTGTGTGTGTGTGGGGTGAAAATCTGTAAGTCAGAGGAAAGAGCAGCTGCTGGGAAGCTGTGAAATGAACACTTTCCAGAGCCCACACAGGGCTGGGAGACTGTTGAGTTTCTATCAGGCAAATGGGAGAAATTTCACTGAACACTTCAAGTATTCCATAGAGATGTTCAAAGAATTATATATTAATATTAGGGTTAAACTATCCCTAGAGGAAATACTACTCTAGAGCTGCCTTAACAATGCTTAAAAATAAGCCTTGAAAAGATAAAACTGATCTGTAATTATCTTAATATTTTGCTAAGACAAATATCAATGTTGTCTTCAAAGGAGGACAACAAAGTCCAACTGCTCACATTAATTCATAAAATCTGGCATCTAATTTAAAAAGTACACCTAGGTTCTACAGATAAATGAAATCATATGGTATCTTCATTTCTCTGACTTATTTCTGGCAGCATTATACCCACTAGGTCCATCCATGTTGTTGCAAATGGCAAGATCTCATTTTTTTTATATGACTAAGTAACATTCCATCATACACACACACACACACACACACACACACACTATATTTTATTTATCCATTTATTTATCAGTGGACACTTGGTTGCTTCTGTATCTTTGCTGTTGTAAATAATACTGCCATAAATAGAGGGTTGAATATATCTTTTTGAACTGGTGTTTTTATTTTCTTTGGGTAAATACTCAGTAGCAGAGTTACTGGATCATATAGCATTTCTATTTTTACACTAAATGAAATAAGTCAGGCAGAGAAAGACAAATACCATATGATTTCACTTATATATGGTATCTAAAAAACAAATGAACAAACAAGAAAAAGTAGATATAGACCCATAAGTGTAGAGAACAAACTGGTGGTTGCTGGAGGGGAGGAGGTAGGGGATTGGAAAAAATGGGTGAAGGGGAGTGGGAGGTACAGGTTCCCAGTTATGGAATGAATAAATCATAAGGATGAAAGGTACAGCATAGCAAACATAGCCAATCAAGGCATTATAATAGCATTCCATGGTAAGAGATGGTAGCTACACTTGTGATTAGCTTAGCATAACATATAGAATTATTGAACCACTGTGTTGTACATCTGAAACTAACTTAACATTGTATGTTAACTGTACTTCAATTTTTTTTAAAAGTATACCTATGAAAAAGCAGGAAATGTAGGAGGAAATGTTACATACAACCAGGATCAAAAGAGTTAATGGAAGTAAATGAGAAATGGTAGAAGTGATAGACTTAGTAGAAAAGAATTTTCAAGGATTTATGTGAAAATATGAGGTGAAAGACTTGTACAATGAAAACTCTAAAACACTGCTCAAAGACAGGAAAAAAAACCACAGACATTCTACGTTCATGTATTAGAAGAATTAATATTATTAAAATGTCCATACTACCCAAAGCAATCTACAGATTTAATGCAATCTTTATCAAAATACCAACATCATTTTTCAGAAGTAGAAGAAACAATTCTGAAATCTATATGGAACTACAAAAAAACTCCAAATATCCCAAGCAATTTTAGCAAGAAGGAGAACACTGGAGGCATATTTTCTGATTTCAAGATATGTTATAGTAATCAAAACAGTATGGAACTGGCTTGAAAATAGATCTATAGACCAACAGTATGGAACTGACCAATGGTCAGAGACTGATCTAGCAAAAATGGAGAAAAGACACAAATTATGAGAAAGTATTAAGAGACATCACTATAGACACTACAGATGTTAAAAAAGTGATAAAGGAATAATATTTTTAAAAAGTCTTTTTGCCTAGATAATCAGCAATTTGGATAAAATGAGTAGGTTCCTTGAAAGAAAACTGCCAAAGCTCACTTAAGAGGAAATTGAAATCTAAGTAGTGTTATCTAAGAGCTAAATCTTAGTAGGAAAATTCAGGCTTATATGCCTTTGCTGGAGAATTCTACCAGACAGTAAGGAAGAACTTACACCATCTCTATTCAAATCTTTAAGGATATGAAAAAAAAAAAAAAAAAAAAAAGAGCCTTGATCTGTTTTTTACTTCATTCAGAAATCATCCCAAAGTGTATCATAGATCCAAATATGAAACCCCCAACCATAAAATGTAGAATAAAACATAGGAGAATATCTGTGTTAATTTCAGTTATACAAAGATTTATTAGGTCTTGAACCAAAAGCATGATCCATAAGGAAATATTTGAAATAAGTTGGGCTTCGTATAAATTAAGAACTTTAGAAAACAATGGGTAGAGAATGAAAAGACAAGCCACAAACTGGAAGCAAAATCTGTAAAACACATATCTGATAAAAAGCTTTTATCTAGAATATATATAGAGAACTATTGCAGCTCAATAATAAGACAATTCAATTTAAAAAAATGGGCAGAGGAGTTGATCAGTTGTGTGCATGACGGGGCATATAAGCACAAGGAAGGATGCTCAGCCTCATTAGTCATTAGGGAAATGCAAATTAAAACTGTGAGATACTATTATATACCTGTTAGAATGTCTGAAATAAAAGCAACCAACATTACCAAGTGCTGTCAAAGATGCAGAGCAACTGGAACTCTCATACACTGCTTGTAGGAATGTCAAATGGTATAGGCATTTTGGCAATTTTGTATAAAGTTATCCAGATACTTCCATCCACCCCACAGAAATAAAAACTTGTGTTCACACAAAAACTTCTAAGTGAACATTTATAGCAACTTTATTTGTAATAGTCAAAAATTGGAACTAAAATGCCCCTCAGTTGGGGAATGGGTACATACACTTTGGTGTATCCATGCAATACAATGGAGCACTCCTCAGCAATAAAACGGAATACATTAATGATGCATACAACAGAATGGACAATTTCAGATTTATTACACTAAGTGTGAAAAAAGTCAGATTCAAAATTAGGTACAATATAAATGGGATAATATCATTTATATGACATTCTAGAAAAGACCAAATTATAGAGACAGAAAGCTGATCAGTATTTTCTAGGGGTTAAGGGTCAGGGGAGAAGTTGATAATAAATGGGCATGGAGAAATTTTAGGGGGTGATGGGAACTGTTCTATATCTTGGCTGTTTTGTGTATAGCACATATATGGTATGTAGTTATTATATACATTTGTAAAAACTTTCAGGACTACACACTAAAAAGGGTGAATTTTATTGTATGTCAATTATACCTTAATGAACTATTTAAAATAGCATAAAGGGGCATCTGAGTGTCAAATTCTTGATTTCTGCTCAGGTCATGATCTCATGGTTTGTGAATTTGAGCCCCACATTGGGTTCTGAGCTGACAGCGTGGAGTCTGCTTGGGATTCTCTGTCTCTCTCTCTCTCTCTGCCCCTCTCCTGTGTGCTCTCTCAAAAATAAATTTTAAAAATAGCACAAAAATACCAAATACTTAAAGGCAAATTTAGCAAATATATCTAAGACATGTGCAATGACAACTACAAAACATTTTTGAGAGAAATTTAAGAGACTAATAAATAGGGCAATATATCTTGTTCATAATAAAGTACAAGTCTCTGCATTGTTAAAATACAGTCCTACCCAACTGATCTATGTTTGTTTCAATGTAATATCATTGAAAGTCATTGCAGATTTTTTTTGTAGAAATTACAAAGTGATTCTAAAATGTGTATGGAAATTCAGAAGACCTATAATATCCAAAGCAATTTTGAAAAGAAAAAAAAGACCCTACCTGACTTTATGGCTTAGTATAAAGCACCAATAATAAGTATAATGTATTAATATGTAATCAAACATACAATTATATGACCCAGAAATTCTGTTCCTCACTATTTACTCATAAAAATTGAGAAACACTCACTAAAATACTTGCACATAAATGTTCATAGCATTATTATTTGTGATAGCCACAAATTGGAAAAAAAATACAAATGTCCATCTGAGGGTAAATAATTATCCTAGGTCCATGTAATGAAGTACTAGTAACTGATAAATAGAGAGGATTCCCAAAGGCAGTATGTATAAATGAGTCTCAAAAATATAGTGAGCAAAAGAAGTTAGCCAGAAAAGAGTATATAGTATATACTGTATGATTTCATTTGTATGAAACTCTGTAGCAGATGAACTATGGTGACAAAAAGCAAATCTGTGCATAGGGTCAACATTGTAAATAGCATCAACTGCAAGAGGGTACAGTAAAATTTGGGGGAGGTTGATGTAAATGTTTCATGGCCTGGGGTGCATGGATGGCTCAGTCGATCTAGCATCCGACTTTTGATTTCTCACTGTTCCTGGGATCGAGCCAGGAGTTGGGCTCTGAACATGGAGTCTGCTCAGGATTCTCTCTCTCTCTGCCCCTCCCCTACTCACATGCACACACTTTCTCTCTCTCTCAAAATAAATAAACATTTAAAAGAAACGTTTTCTGGCCTGATTGTGACTTTGGTTGCATGAGTGTTGATGATTGTCAAAATACAGACTTCTGTCCATTTTATTTGTTAATTATATCTCAGTGAAGTTGATTTTTAAAATAGTATATGAACTATTCATTGCTTTTGAGTTAGGGAAAATGGTATTGTACTTTTCCCTATAAAACAGTACTCTTTCCTCCTTGTACTCTAAAAATATTGTTGGCATGCCTGGGTGACTCAGTCGGTTGGTTAAGCAGTCAACTTCAGCTCAGGTCATGATCTCATGGTTCATGAGTTCGAGCCCCATGTCAGGCTCTGTGCTGACAGCTCAGAGCCTGGAGCCTGCTTCAGATTCTGTGCCTTCCGCTCTCTCTCTGCCCTTCCCCTGGTCATGCTCTGTCTCTCTCAAATAAAATAAATAAGTATTAAAAAAGTAATAATAATAAAATATTTTTATTACCAAAAAAGGAACTTATTTTTCTTTTAATTAGCACAATGAAAGCAGTAACATCATTTCAGCTCTTGTGTTTGCTTTAAGGAAGCCAACTTTTTTTTTTTTTTTTTAATTTTTAACTCTTATTTATTTTTGAGAGAGAGACACACAAAGAGTGCGAGTGAGGGAGGGGCAAACATAGAATCTGAAGCAGGCTCCAGGCTCTGAGCTGTCAGCACAGAGTCCAACGTGGGGCTCAAACCTAGGAACGTGAGATCATGTCCTGAGCTGAAGTTGGACACTTCACTGACTGACTGAGCCACCGGGCGCTCTGGAAGCCAGCTTTTCTAAGTGATAAGTAGTAGCAGTTTTGTTTTGTTTTTTAATCTTTACTTCTTTTTGAGACAGAGAGAGAGACAGAGTGCAAGTGGGGGAGGAATAGAGAGAGGGAGACACAGAATCCAAAGTGGGCTCCAGGCTTCAAGCTGTCAGCACAGAGCCCAATGCGGGGCTCGAACCCACGAACCGTGAGATCATGACCTGAGCTGACGTCGATGCTTAACCGACTGAGCCACCCAGGCGCCCCGAAGTAGTTTTAAGCTTGGTCACCAACAGACTCTTAAGCAAGAGGATGATCTGAATATACTTAATTTTAATTTATACAAAATGCGTCATTTGAATGTAGCCCCTAAATTTATTAATAAGAAAAAATAAAGAGGAATTCACAATACAATGTATTTATCTGCAGAAGATAACCACATTCTGGACATTTTTCCATAACAGTAGCCCCTTAAAATACACTTTTATTGACTTTAGTGTCAGACCCATCCTGTTACATGAACAAAAAAGACAGTATTCTCTCCTTGACTATGACCTTTCCCACTACATTACAAATATCAACTTATAAAAGAAATCATAATTCTTAATAATTATGTGAAAAAGTTGTATGTGAGAAAAGAGTCCTTTACACATAAAAATTAACTTAGGTTGTTTGATTGTTTTAACAGACATACCCAATGCCAGTGCAGATGGACCTACTCTTAACACTGCCCATGAGATTGTGGATTGGTAGTTTTATTAATGGTTTGAAGTTCGCTTTAAGATCCTTAAGGATGTTTCAACCCTTTGATCAAATAATTCTACTCTTAAAATGGAATTATACATTAGGACTGTGGTCTGAATTTAGAAACTTTTCTTGCTTTAGGAGGGAAATGGGAAATACAGGGAATAATATTAATTGTTAATATTATAATAGTAATTGTTACTGTTAAAATTTTTTAGGTTTTTCTCCTATAAAATATCACTCATTATATGCCTGCTATTGGGAGATAATCCTTGAGTAATAAACTCTTGGATTTATCCCTGTGGAGGGAATTTAAGCCTTATGTATTTATGTATGTATTTAAAACATAATTTAAGCCTTATGTATGTATTTAAAACAAATTGACTTTTAACTATTGTTCATAATCTATTTAACTTAGATTGCATGAAAATTAAATGCAATGTATGGGCAATAACAAAAAGGAGAGTTGGTTTGTCTCCTCTGGTGCTTTCCTGAGTCAGCCCGCACACAGAACATGATCAGTTTTATTGAGTTGTCTCATATTTTTGAATATGCCAAAATGGACTGACCTTTTTTTTTTTTTTTTGCAAGCAGATTGCAACAATATGTGTAATGGAATTGTAATAAACTGATTCCCATTTTTATGCTACTGGATTGCTATAGATCTTTTGAGAATGCACAGTTCTTCCCACCTATTATATTTCTTAGCCACCTCACTGCCAGGAGTCTCTCTAATTTTTATCTCATATTCTTCCATTTTCTTGCCCTCTAATTAGAAGATCGTTTGGTCCTTATTGCCCTTATCACATGTGATTTCTTTCCTCCTGACTTGGAGGTATGTGAGAATCAACTTTGCTATCCACTTTCAATGTTCTGGATACTTTGAACTTTTATAATTAGCTGTGTTTTTACCCTGACATTTATTTCGTTTCTATTTTAAATTGAGAAGGTTTTGACATCTAACCTATTGTGGTATCTGTATTTACAGTTCCCCGAATGTGGTTTCTATGGAATGTATGATAAGATCCTGCTTTTTCGCCACGACCCTACCTCTGAAAACATCCTTCAGCTGGTGAAAACGGCTAGCGATATCCAGGAAGGTGATCTTATTGAAGTTGTCTTGTCAGGTAGTACTTTTATTTCTCTATCCATAGATTAATAATTTCTATTTGAAGAAATTTTGGGCATAAGTTTTTAAGGGTAACAGAAAACATACGTCAAAATTGGGCCCAAAAGGAAATTTTGGGCTTCTGTCTACAGGAACTTTCAAAGTTTTTTCAGAAAAAGCAAACAGTTTGCCTTGAATTGGCTGTTTCTGCATCCAGTATTGTCCCACTTTTCCCAAATTTACAGTCTCCCCAGCCTCCCAGCAACACACAGGCGTACTTTCATTTATCACCTTGAATCATTTGGACAGCGGCAAAAGCAAACAAAAAAACTCACCAGCGGTGAAAGACAGGTGTTAGGGCCCCACATGTATGGAGGGTATGGAAGCCAGAAAATGACAACAGGGCTAGGTAGGAATCCATTGCTTTCATTAAGTCAGAAGCCTGCTTGCTATAAGCCAAGGCCAAGTTGGAAACCAGGGTTCAGGAGTTACAGCAGATGAGGCCATGCCATCTCGAGGAGCAGCTGCTCTCAGATAGAAATCTGCCCAGATTTATATTTCTTGTTTAGGATTTACAAGTTTCTAATGGGACTGTGTGTATCAATACAGAAAAACAAAAAACAAAACAAAACAAAACAAAAACAGTGTATTTCACTTAAAAAAAAAAAGTGCCAGGGGATCCTCACAAAAATGATCAGTGCAGCAATGTGAAGAGACCCAGATTTTTAATGTTTATTTTTGTTAAAATTGAGGAATTATTGAGAAACTCAGATTGTATTGCTCCTTTGTTTGTTATTTCTTTGACTAAAGGAAATCCATTGGCTTTAATGATTCTAGATTTTACTTCTTTAAGTTCCTCAACTTGTTCAGCGCCCAGGCCTCGGTTGCACTGATTAGAATTCAGTTGGACTTTGCCTGGATGCAGTCCAATTCACTAGGTCTTTGCTGATCACCTATCATTGTGTGACGTCCTGGGATCACCACATTTTCATTGTGTAGATAGATCCTATGAAACAACTTGTTTTGCTAGAAAAAAGTAATAATTTTCTTGTTTATAGGGTTGCCACTTGCTAAAGAAACCAAAAAAGAAAAGGCTTACATGTGTTTTTTTGTAGATAATGCCAACCACTTTTATGTTCTATGGTTTTTTCATATATATATTTTATTCAAGTATGATTAATGTCTAGTGTTACATTCGTTTCAGGTGTACAATATAGTGACTCAGCAATTCTGTACATTATTCAGTGCTCATGAGCACTCCCCACCTCCCCTTCCTGTGGCAGCCATCAGTTTGTTCTCTATAGTTAAGGGTCATCTTTTGTTTGTCTCTTTTTTCCTTTGTTCATTTGTTTCTTAAATTCTACCTTGAGTGAAATCACATGGTATTTGTCTCTCTCTGACTGACTTATTTCACTTATTGTTATACCCTCTAGATCTATCCATGTTGTTGCAAAGAGCAGGATTTCATTCTTTTTTATGACTGAGTAATATTCCATCGTGTGTGTGTGTGTGTGTGTGTGTGTGTGTGTGCGCGCGCACGCGCGTGTGCACACATGTGCGTGCATGTGCACATGTATTGAATCTTCTTTATTCATTCTTTCTTTATTATTTTTTTTTTTAATTTTTTTTTCAACGTTTATTTATTTTTGGGACAGAGAGAGACAGAGCATGAACGGGGGAGGGGCAGAGAGAGAGGGAGACACAGAATCGGAAACAGGCTCCAGGCTCTGAGCCATCAGCCCAGAGCCTGACGCAGGGCTCGAACTCACGGACTGTGAGATCGTGACCTGGCTGAAGTCGGACGCTTAACCAACTGCGCCACCCAGGCGCCCCTTCTTTATTCATTCTTAATGGATGGACACGTGGGTTGCTTCCATATCTTGGCCCTTATAAATAATGGTGCAATAAACACTAAGGGTGCATCTATCATTTTGATTTACTAGTGGAATCTAACTGGATTATATGGTAGTTCTATTTTTAATTCTTTGAGAAACTGCCATGCTATTACCTTTCTTGGACTCTTTCAGAAACCAGTGCACCTGGCCTCAAAAAAACTAGTGCTTAGACATGTCATTTTTTTCAGTTTCCTATTTCTGAGCAGTAGGGGCTGCCTGAAATAAATTATTCAGGGAAATCATGCCCTGGATCCATCCTCTCTATAATTCATATTAAACTCACAGTCAGACTGCTTCACAAATAATGTAATGTGTTTTATGAATCTTTTTTGCCTGTGGCAATGTCCAGAAATATATGAGAATTTTTAAAATTGCATTTCAAAATTTAATTTATTTTTCTTTCCATTTTACTTTTGTTGTCAAGTGTTTTATAGCAGTTCCAGGCAGATTGAATGCAAGCTGTGTGTGGGTGTGCTTGCACTGTTGAAATGGGCTGCCTCTGTGCATGTGATCTCTGTGTCATAGAGCAGGACCTGCTCTTGGGCACAGTGACCCGATGTGGCCCTCTGCATTGCTTCATAGCACCGAGAACTGCATTGTGCTTCTCCTCGCTGTCTTTGCGAACCAAAACCCTCATTGTGTTTACGTTCCGCTTCTTTTGTCATCCACCCTTTCCATTCCATGTTCTCTTCTCCATCTCCCTAGCCTTGATTGCTCAGAGGGCATTTAAGGGCAACCTTTTTTTTACCTGCTGCCCCAGCACCAGGCTCGGGAAGGCCTCTCCTGCTCTTATCAGCTATCTTGTTGGTATTTAAAAGGAACTGTTCTATAACAGCCGAGTTGCAGATTTGAACCTGGAGCCTTTCAACTTTTTTGCTCCACATAGTGTCACTTCCCCAGTGTCATTTAACCCTTAAATATACAATTATATATATTTTATTAAACATATATAATTACATATAATATATGTAATATATGTATTTATGTGTACACACATTCAATTATGTTTAATTGATGATCTCCAACATTTCCCCATTAGCTTCTTTGGCAACTATATTCTCCTCCCTCCTCTCCTACTCTAATGCTGAGCCTTGTAATTTTCTCGATAAATGTTAAAAATGATTTTTCTTTAAAACCTCCCCTACCCGTGTTACAGTCCTGGCTTTTCCCAGGCTCCTTTCCTTCCTGTTGTTGTCAGTCACCTGCAGCACAGTCCCAAACCTGAGCTCACCAATAAGACTTGGTCCAACTCTGAGGTCTTCACACCGGCACACCCCCTTCATCTTGCCTGTTGCTACCAAATCCACATCCTAGGTGCTGCCATTTGACTGTAGTTTTCAGTCACTAACTCCCTACCATTTTAGGATCATTTTTCTTTCTTCTTCTCTACCCACAGCACACAGGCCACCACCTGCATGTCATACATCACGTTGATGCAGTCTCTAGTATCTCATGTTTTCCTATACCCTAGTTGGGCCTGTTATAGGTGTCTATAATCTGATGTACATTACCATCCATTTTTGCCATTCCTGTTCCTGAGCCACACATGGCTGCTAGACACACAGTCCCCTGCCCCTGTGTCTCAGTTTATACTCATCTTTACCAACCTTACAACTGTTTGACATTTTCTTCCTCCCCCTACCCCCACATCCTTTTGTTACCATAGACCTAAGGTTCTCAATAAATTTGTATGAGTTGATTGATTGACTAGTGACTTTCACATTAGAAGTTATCACATTTCCAAAATTTATAAAAATATTGATTTGTTGTAAAAATATTATTTCTCGGTATATCCACAATAGTAAACTAAAGTTCAAGTCTCCTTGCTGTGCACTGACTTAGCCCTTACCAGAAATTAGTGCCTGTGATATGGGTACTAATAAAATATCATATCATATCATATCATATCATATCATATAATGCATTGCATTATAATTGGATACCAGGGAGCTCATATCACTAGCTCATTCCTGATCCAGTCCCTGAAGAATATGGAGTGCTGTAATTGGCCAGAGAAATATGCCATTTCCTGAAGGTGTGGTGAAGGATCGACTTCATTCAAAATGCAATGGGTAAAGGAAGTAAGAGAACCAAACACTGGACATCCCCTCTGCTGCCTTTAGACCAGTTTCAGAACATAAACAATGCTGGAAAATTTCCTCTTAAAGACTATAATTTTATTGTTAAAATTCATTTATCTAAATTTTCTGTTTTTCCCCATGAAAAATTAAATTTTACTCTGTAGTTCAACATAAATGTAACCTGGTTCTTTTCCACCAACAGGAACATGTTCTGACATAGGAGTAGAGTAAAATGTGAGAAAATATCGAAAGATTAATTTTGAAGAAGGTTATATACTTTTGTCTCTTCAGACAACATCAAGAATTTTCTATTGTTTAAGTCATTTTCTGCCAAGGTCTTTCATCATCTGTCAGTACTAACCAGGCTGCTTTTGGCTAATTTGCTAGTTTTCTCTCTCCTTTTCTTTTTGAAAAACAGGGCTTGTATGATCTAGTGTATTTAGACCCAGTAAGCCAGGAAAACATTGCTCATCGGTGGATGGGTTGGGTTCTGGAGGAAAAAAAAAAAAGAAATAACTACATGGAAGTTCCCCACCATGCACACTCCCACCACTGGCAAATTTTCTTTGTCTGCTAAGCAAAGGATTAGGATTGCTACCATTGTTATGGAGTAGGAAAGCACTACAAATGGAAGTTTTTCCTACTAACGCCAAAGTCAGGTTCAAGTGTATAGTACTGAACTATAAAACAAAGTTCATGGAATTTATCTGAAGCCTTTCTCGTGATGAATCTCTATCAAAGTCTGATAATTCAGCTGTAGCAATGCAAGTTAGTAATAGCACTGCATTCACGTGACTCAACTCTGTCTTTTTTGTTTTATGGAGGCTTGACCTCCAATAAATGTGTGTGTGTGTTTGTGTGTGTGTTTGTGTGTGTGTGTGTGTGTGTGTGTATTTATAGGTGGTTAAATGGAAAATAGATGAGGACTATAAGAATTTCTCAAGATTACAATTTTAAAGTCTTAGAACTAAATGTTGAAACTTTCCTTCTTTAATTAATGGTAAAACTCCATTTTTTCAGATATTTTTCACTAGTTTTTACAATAGATTATGCAGTATTATTTGTAACTTTTGCAAAGCAGTGTTTCCACATGTGGCTGGTTATTAGTTCCACACCATCTAGAGATGGGAGCCTCAGAAAGCCAGTGCCATAGCCCAAGCAGAAGGGTTGTGGGCCTATTTTCAGGCAGTGATTGAAGAGCTAAAAATGAAGTAGAAAGAATAAGAAATATTTTAGAGTTAAAATTGAAGAGATCTATAACCACTTGGATATAGTTGATGTAGGAAAATGAGAAAATGAAGAGGACTCTAATGAGAGCTTCAGCTACCTAAGAGTGATCACATGCTCTTTCCCTCACATCAAGTCTTGTTCTCAAGTGTTGTTCAGTGTGTTTGGCTCCTGTCCCAAGATGCTGGAAAACTAATTTCTCGGGCATATAGTACCATTAATTTCCTTTGTGATTTTTGTACAACTTGCATAATCTCTAGGATTGAGTGTTATTTTCTTTGTTTTTTAATAAAAAAAGAATCTTATACAGGGTGAAAGTATCATACAAGGCTAATAAGTACATGGATTCCATATTTTCTTTAGTCTGCTGGTAAAGTGGTATTCATAAATATTGAGTACAGTTCCCAGGGCCAGATCATCTGACTTCATATCCTTTCTCTATTCTGTACTATTTACATCTTTGTGAAGACATTTATGCATTCTGTGCCCCAGTTTTCTCATCTGTAAAATGGAGACAACACTAGCACCTACTTTGTAAGGTTACTGCAAACATTAAAAAGTTAACTCGGGGCACCTGGGTAGCCCAGTTGGTTAAGCATCCACCTTTGACTTAGGTCATGATCTCGTGGTTCATGGGTTCGAGCCCCACGTTGGGCTCTGTGCTGACAGCTCAGAGGCTAGAGCCTGCTTCAGATTCTGTGTCTCCCTCTCTCTCTGCCCCTCTTCCACTCCACTTGTTCTCTCACTCTCTCTCTCTCTCAAAAGTAAATAAACATGAAAAATGTTTTTTAAATAAAAATTAAAATAAGCTAACACACGTGAAGCACTTCAGAGAGTTTCTACACATAGCAACTGCACAATAAATGTTAGCTCTTCTGGTTGCTTCTACTCTTCACACTCTAAGCAGCCTTTCCTCACAATGTTCATTGTTGTTAAACATACCACAAAAGGGAATCCTGGTCTGATAACTTTGAAAGCTATTGTGTCAAACAATGTTAAAAGAATTATTTATTGCAGGACTCTTCAGAACTTTGGTGCCTGCTAATATGAAGCATAACTCTTGAAAATCTCTTCCCAAATTCACCGTAACACAAATACTTTTTTTTTCTTCTAAGTATATGGTGAGTCTTTGGCTAGCAGTCCACAGTGGGGATACTTCTCTGGGACAAACCCATGGACCAAAAGGTCTGAGAAGGTATATCCATTCTGTCTACACGTAGACCACTTCTCTCTCACAGAGAGTAATATTTGAATCATGGAGATATGGGAGTTAGGTAGAAAGAAATTTTTGTTTACATAATAGCAGCAAGCTTTTGAATCAGTTTACATAAGTAATGTTTCTTTCACAATTACTCTGGGAGGTAGTGAAATCAGAGATCTTAAAAGGTATAAAATATGCATTTTAACTTGCTCACATCCTACAGTGAGTAGTAGAGGGAATACCAGAATTTGAATCTAAGTGCTTAGTCACTATTAACATTACCTCCACTTCAGTTTAACCCTTTGATCTTGGACCAGTAAACAGGATTTCTTGAAGTTCTGTTCAGAGAATTCCTACCATGGTAAGTTTATATTTCAGGAAAATATTGATGGTATTTGTAACAACAAAACCAGTAATGAGCTACAAATTCCATTGACATGATTTTTATCACAGAACCCTTATCCCTCTCTTCCTCATAAAAAAATAACTGTTTAATAAAATATATAAACTGTGATCAGGTTAAGAAAACCTGAAGTCTCTTCTTCGTAGAGTTACAGTACAAAAATATGAAGTAATAAAGTAACCAAGCCCCTTCTTAAATAAGATCTCATGATACAATTTCACAACTCTGATCAACACTGAAATTGTGTCTGAGCATCACTATATTTAAGGAATCCTTATGACCATGTTTTTCTATTACTAGGATTCAGTGCATAAACCATAAGCCAGAAAAAATATATGGTAACAAAATTCTGGCAAGGTCCTTCTATCTTTTATAGGAAGTGTAAATTATTGATTTATATGGCACCATGCCGGTTATATCCATTTCTCACACATGTAAGATACTGCTTAGCAATGTTTTATACTCCTGTGAAATATGAGTGGAAGAGGAAAACCATGAGAGGAATACACTAGGTCACTGCTTTATTATGTCCCCAAGAATACATTATGTAGATATAGTTTTGTTTCTCTCCTTTTAGGAAGAGAGCATTAATCATGGGAAGCACCTCCCCAGTGTTAATACTGCTTGAGTAATTAAGGTTGTAAAAGACCTGGCCTTTCAGTACCCATTTTATATTTCTTTGTAGTTGGTTTGGACATCTAAGTTTTCCAGGCTTAGTGGTGCCAATTCCTGTCCAACTCGGTGCTGGTGGTTTTGTAATAATGGAAAACTTAAATGTAAGATTACATGTCATTACTCTTTTCTTCAAAGTATGGTTTCTGTTAAGTGTGTCTTCAGCATTTCCTTATTATTATTATTAATATTAATTCTCTTTCCTTCTTTATGTTGCAAGTAAAGTTCATTTTAGTTTGTTTGTACTACGTTAAACCATTTTTGTAGAAAAGTGAATACAAAGAGCAGGCTGTTGGAATACTTCCATAGACTTTCTATCTTTCCCAACTTGTGACCTCAAATGGGTTTTGGGGGCTCAGAGCACTTCTTCTTTACTTTGTTAGTTTTCTCGATTGTGTGTCTCCTTGTAGAGTGGATTATCCAGAGAGATATGGTACAACAGTGCATTGCTCCTGTATGATTTTAGGAACCCTAAGTGTCAGGGAAGAGTGAAAACATTCTCCCCAGGTAACATAGGGCATAAGACAAACCCTAAAGGGAAAAGTTCTTTGAAGAATCTTATTTCATTCAAAAACTTTATGCACATTTTGAACTCTGCTGTGTTACATTTCTCTCGCTTAATTTTGAATGAAAATATCTTTCCCATGTTATACTTTAAGAAAAATGTTAGCGGGGCACCTGGGTGGCTCGGTCGGTTGAGCATCTGACTTCAGCTCAGGTCATGATCTCACAGTCTGTGAGTTCTAGCCCGCGTTGGGCTCTGTGCTGACAGCTCAGAGCCCAGGGCCTGTTTCAGATTCTGTGTCTCCCTCTCTCTCTGACCCTCCCCTGTTCATGCTCTGTCTCTCTCTGTCTCAAAAATAAATAAACGTTAAAAACATTTTTTTTTAAAAAAAAGAAAAACATTAGCGATGATGATATAAAGACATATAGCTTTTATAATTTGTTAGGCACTGTTCTAAGTGCTTTCTGTATACTAACTCAGAAATATGCATCACAGTTATTTTATGACATATATGCATGTAAATTTAGTTTAATAATTAGTGGACTTCCAGCCAAAGACTGGGCTGAGTCCTAGAGATTCCATTTATTTCTTACATAATTACTGGCAGGTTATCTCCTTTCCCCGGGTCTTTATCCATCACCTGTCAAATACCAATGGCAATATCTTTACTATAGTGTTAGGCTGTATATTTCATGAGGATAAATATAAAGTCTTTCATAAGATTCCTGGCAAATGTGAGGTACTGTGCCTTCCTGTCCCACCTCCACCTCACCGGACTACACAGTTCTTGAAACAAGATCCATGTATTTTTATATTGAATCCTCAGGACCCGTGTAGTCAGTTGCAATTAATGTCTATTTGTTGAGTGAATAGATGGATACTTGAATTAGCAAAATGAACAAACCAGTAAGCAAATTGTTGAATTGCTACTCTATATATGGTATCCACAATTCTATTCTGTAGGAATTGAATTTCAGTTCTTAGAGTTGCCTATCCTAGCCCTAATCTCTTAGTAATACCAATATTATCATCTGACTAATGTTTTTTTTTTTTTTTCTGGTTTCTTGCTATCTTCTACATGTTGTCAAAAACTAATTATTTTTAGAAATTATTTTTAGAAATCCAGTTCTACTTTCAAAGTATTTCCATGTCTTTCACAACATTTGTCATGTAAAAAAAGGCCTAATTCATAAAACACCAATTATTTTCCTTTCGAATTCCCACAACTCCTGGATTATGCTGATCACCATGACCAGCTAACTCATTTGCTACCTAACTCAATTCATTCTTCCTTCAATCAGTTTTTCCCACTATTCTTTTTTTTCAAATGTTCTTGCTTTCTTTCTAAAATGTATTCAGCAATCACCCCTTTTTGATACATCTCTCCATATACCCCATTCGAATCTCACTTGCCTTCATCAGTTTATTGTCATTTCCTCATCTGGAGCCTCAGTACTCCATACTTGGACTAACTCATAGTGGTGACCCTGGAGCTGGCCTCAGGCTCTAACTTCTCTATTTCCATGTCTAGAAGGACCAAAGACTGATCTCCTGAGATGCTGGTTGACCTTTCCTGCTGTTCCTCCCCACCTCCCACCCCTGCTCCTCACATCAGAGCACCATTGGTTTATCCACCTAACAGAACAGCTGTCTGTGCCTAAGGGTCAGCTGGCATGATCTATAGGAAAAGTTGAGTCATGTGTTCTAAAACCAGAATCTAAATCTCCATAGATCTCTGGCTGTGTACATACTGTGGTTTTCAGAGACAGACATATCAAGCCCCTCTGTTCACACAGAATTAGCCTAAGGCCTAGTTCTTCACCATCTGGCAAGTGGATATCCAGCCAGAAATCATAGTTTTTCCTTCTCGTCTCTTTTCATCTATTACTTCTCTAATTGAAGCCAGTATTATAACTCATTCAGATAAACAGGAAAAAGAACACAGGGGTAATGAAAACCACACAAAAGGGAATTTTCCTCTGTATTTTCTGGTCTTTGTGCAACGAGAAGTTCTTCATATTTGCTTCTTAGAGTGGATATTTAACAATCTCATGTATGTCAATCTTACTATGTTAGCACTTCAATGTACAACAGGATCTCAGAGAACTTTGCATATTTAGAATCATTCTAGGAAATATACTAAGGTACTAGTACACTCATTCTCTTTGCCCTTTTATATAAATTGGTTTATAAAACCTCTACCTCTTTAACCAGATTTGATTCTGTATTATTTGGGGCTTATTTTCGAAAATTACATTTCAACTCAAAAATGAATATTTTTACACATCAGAGGTAATGAAGTAAATGAGTTATAGAACCAGACCCTAATATAAAAAAAAGTTATAGGCAACCATAGTATCTTGTAAATAGGTATTTCCTTGGCTCACTTCTATACAGAGGTGATATGAATAGGGCTTTTTTCTGTCAGAATCTTTGAAAAAATTATTAATGTTGAGTTAGCACAAAATTCTTGTGTTGTTGGCTCAAACTGGAGAATAAAAGTGTTTGGGTTTTTATTTTGTCTATCTGTTACACAAACATGAAATTCTGTTCATGAGAATTGGCTGAGAGATAGGCAACCCAACCATTTCTCTAGTTCTGCCCTGTCCACACTAATAACTGCATGGCTATATGAAATTTAACTAAAAATAAGTAAAATTAAAACTGAGTTCCTTGGTCACACTAACTACATTTCAGGTGTTTAATAAACACATTAAATAATAGCTTCCATATTGATATGGAGCATTTCACTGTCAAAAAAATTTCTATTAGACAGAGCAGTGAGATAAACCAAATTCACTCCTAAGAATCTAGAACAAATTGCACACACATACATACGCCCCATACCCTGCAGAAATGCCTTTATTGAAATGTTCCTTGATGTGACATTTAGAGGAATGTTGTAATTAACACACCTGAATGTTTTGGTAGTAAATTTATTACCAAAACCTCAAGGGAGAAATTGTCCACCATATTACCCTGTAACTTCCTTGTAGGACAAATTCGTCAGATTTTAGTACCCAAAACAGGGTACTTCATATACCTGTTTAATTAATTCATGGGCCACCTTTAACATGGCGCAAGTCAATACTGTCTTACTTTTACCACACTGATTCTTTGCATTTGCCACAATATTCAATTTCTCCAGACTTCTTAATTTCTTTATCTTATCTCATTACATGCTACACAGAACACCCCAAGTTGTTAAAAGTGCAGACTCTGGAACCAAGGTGCTTGAGTGCAGTTCTCAGCAGTGCATTATTAGCTCCGTGGCATGGGGAAGGCTATTTAGTGTTTGGGTGTGTTTCCTCACCTTCAGACTGAGGATTCACATGATGATAATGCACAGTATCTAACACATTACCTAGGATATAAGGATCTTGTAAAATCATCTGAGAAATGAAGGAAATAGGAAGAGTAGATAGGAGCAAAAAAAGAAATAGGTCAGAAGAATAATACAGCATCGTGGTATGGGATATAGACTACTGATACAACTTATGGATGGCTTCGTTTCTTTGTTTTATCTCACATGTTTTCCAAAAATAAATTTTTGCTGGCTTACAAAAACATACAAAATATAATAAAATACCAGCAATTGGCAGTGGATGTTGTCCAAGTTAGAAAAGACAACACTTAGTGAATGTAAATGGTAGAATATTTACTAAAAAACAGTCCTGTAACTTTTCCCTCATTCTTCATAAGCTGCTTTGAATTAAAGGAAAAAACCTATTTTTGAAGGCCAAACCTTTTGTTGATATAGTGCCCAGCTGTTTGTATTCAGGAAAATCATCTCTCTGGGTTTTGGGGAAATTTACATAACAGTATTCTGAATGCATTTTTTAAAATGTATTGGTCAAGATTGATCAATAAAAATTAATACTGATCACAATTGTTTAAGATCTTATATTTTTTTCCTTTTCCACGTGAAGACATGTTGGAATGCTTTCTTGACTTCTTATGCAGCGATAATTCCCTTGGTACTGGGAAAAATTTATAACATATACTTTGTTTCCATATTCATCTCTCTCTTTCCGTCTCTCTCTCTCCCTCCCCAACACACACACATACACACATACACACACACACCCCTACGATAGGAGGGCTTAGAGGATTAGAAAGGAAGGAAAGAAAGTCAAAATTGTATATACCATCAAAATCAGTGAAATAAGATCATTGAAGGCTGCCCCCGTTAACAAAGACCAATTGGAGAGTGTCTTTCCGAAGGCTTCACGGGCATGGATTATTTTTGTTTGAGGTAAAGTATTGGGCTTCACTTGAAAAGCTGCCAAATACCCCTTTTGGATGTCCCATGATTGGTGGTGGCTCTTAACACTTCAATTCAATAGCTCAGCCGTGCCACCATCTGCCCAGCACTTTCATTCTGCTGGTTGGCATGTCGTTTCTTTGCTTTTAACATGCAACCCATGTAAAAATCCCTCATAATCTGCCAAAATTAGAAATGCAGCTGTTTTAAGTCTTAAACAGCAATAGCACTATTCATTATGCCAGTATGGAGGAATAAAATAGAAAGATGTATTTGAAAAGAGCAATACTACACCAGAATGTGTTTGTACCTCCACTTTTCTGAGTTATTTTTAAGACATCTATAGCCTGTTTGTTACCAGTGTTGACTTCAGGCTTAAAGTGAAGTTGATACAAAAATATACCAAATATCTCTTTCCCTACATATATTTTAATACAAGAATTGGAATTTGAATCAAGCTCTGAGTTCATTTTTCTCATGTTATGAGGCAATTTCAGTTTCTAGAAAATGACAATTTTTTTGGCTAACACTGGGTCTCATCTTGTTCTATTTTTATTTTCCTCAGAAGTTTTTTGAGATTCTGATTATTATAACTTGTTAATCCTGAGAGCATGGTAATGTAAGGCTGTGTGGAAAATTCTTGATGGGTCAAAGCAGTTGGTCCTCTATTTAAAGAGAGAGAGAGAGAGATGAAGAGAAAAAAGATGTTTTCCCCCACACAGCAATCCCTTGATATTGAAAAACAAAAACCAAAACCAAAGCAAAAAGTACCCCTTGCTTCACTGTTATCCATAAGCATTTAAAAAAATTTTTTTTAAACATTTATTTATTTTTGAGAGGCAGAGAGAGAAAGAGACAGCGCAAGCAGGGGAGGGGCAGAGAGAGAAGAGAGGGAGACACAGAATCTAAAGCAAGCTCTAGGTTCTGAGCTATCAGCACAGAGCCCAATGTGGTTCTTGAACTCATGAACCATGAGATCATGATCTGAGCTGAAGTCGGATGCTTAACCAACTGAGCCACCCAAGTGCCCCCCCCATAAGTAGTTTTTTAGGAATGATAGACATTAGGAAACAGTGGACATCTGAAACTAAAATTGGACAGTTTGAAATTGGTTTGCTCTATCCTGTACACTTTGATATTCATACTGGTTTAAAGGTCTAAGCTGAATTCATCTCATTGTGTGTTAATATTGCTCCCACATGGGATTTTTTTACCATGTGAATTTCAAGCACTTAAAAAATCATTTATATTTGTGAAAACTGACCTGGAAAAAATTACCTCCTATGGAATCAGGGCATGAAAAGTAATGACAGAGCAAGACACAAGTTGCTGCAATGGATGTACTTGGTATGCTTTTTGTCTTACATATTCAATAAGATTAATAATACTAAAGGAGAGGGGTAGTATATTATAGTTCTTAAAAAAATCCACATAACAACTCAGTGTCAGATATATAGTAGTAATTCCAAAAATACTTGTTCATGATTGATATGCTTTGCTTAGCAATTTAAGACTTTATAAATGGATCTCAATATGGAAGGGAACATTTAAGTTTGATTTTAGAGAGTTAAAGTATTTGGAAAAATCCAAAGTTAAGAGAGACATTATTCCTTATGACATGTTATTCTAACAATCATTATAAATTTTTTGTAAAAAAATATTGTAAAAATTTTAATGACAAATATTTGTTTGATTCCGTAATCTTAATATGCTACCTTTTCTGCATAAAAAAAGGTATAATGTTTATATCTTGAGCCAAATAGATTTGTCTTGTCCTTCAAGCTTAACAGCAACCTCAGGATTATCTTATGTGTAAATCTCACTGTTGCTGGTTTTGTGCTTTTAAAAACGTTTAGTGCTGAGCCGAGGTCTTGGTTTGCCATCTCTAATGACTAAAATCTATTTTTGGTCTCCTGGAGTACTTAACATGCACAACAAGTGAGACAAGCACAAATGTATCTTTCCAGCTTTGAAATCAGACTAGCCTCCATAGATGATACCACCCTAGCAAGTGAGTCAACAGCCAAAACCCAATAGATTTTTAAATAAACTTTTCCATTTTTGAGTAGTTTTAGACTTACAGAAAAGTTGCAAAGAGAGTACAGAGAGTTCACCTCACCCCGATTTGCTTTCCTCTCATGTCATCATCTTACACCATCACGGTACATTTGTCAAAACCTAGGAATCACCATTAGTACATGATTTGAACTTACCAGTTTTTTCTACTAATAACCTATTTCTGCTCCAGGACTCAATTCAGAGTACCACATTGCATTTTGTTGTTACGTTTTTCCAGAGTCCTGCACCAATTTCTCCGCCTTTCCTTGTTTTCCATGACTTTGACAGTATTGCAGAAGACAGTCCAGGTATTCTGTAGAATGTCTCCCATCTGGATTTATCTGATGTTTTGCTCATGAGTAAACTGGGTTATGGATGTTTGGTATAAAATACCAGGGAGGGGCAGTGTACTTCTCAGGGGTACATGACATCAGCACAGCCTCACTGATGTGAATCTTCATCACCTGGTTAGGGTAATGTTGGCCACGTTTCTCCACTGTAAGTTTACTATTACTCTTTCCCTACTCTATCACTAAGTCTAGCCTCCTTCAAGGGATGAGGTCAGGATAAGTTCCACCCTCTGGAAGAGGAATATCTACATATATTAAATTGAAATCTTGTGGAAGGAGAATTTGTCTCTTCTCCATTTATTTATTCAAAACCCAATTTTAGAGTTTTTTTGGTTTTAATGTTTTTACATTTGATAACATGTTTTAGTGCCATTTGTCATGGTAATATTTTTGAGTTCAGTGTTCCGTACTGTACATTTAAGAGAATATACACACATATGATTATAGTTTAAGGAGATAATTGTGAATGCCAGTGAATACCAGTATAGCAAACTGTGATGGTTAATCTTCTGTTAGTTTGACAGGGCCATGGGTGCCCAGTTATTTGGCTAAATATTCTGGTTATGCCTTTGAGGATAGTTCTGGATGACACTAACATTTGAATCAATAGACTGAATAAAGCAGATTACCCTCCCCAGTGGGGGCGGGCCTTCTCACCCAATCCCTTGTAGTCCTGATTAGCACCTGCTTTTGCTGATTAGCAAAAAAGCAGAGTAAGGGAGGATGGTCTACTTGACTGTCCCTAAGCAGGAACATTGGTCTTCTCCTGTCTTCACCCTGGGATTGGAAGTATATCATGGCCTCCACAGCTTGCTGATTGCTGATCCTGGGACATGTTAGCCTCCATAATTGTGTGAGCCAGTCTTCATCCTATTGGTTGTTTTCCTGTGGAGTACTCTGACTAAATACACCAATCATCCCACTGAAGAATTCGAGAAATACTGTAACCTTAAAAAACCCTTTGTGTGGCCCTTCCCTGGCTCTCTCTTTCTGTTGAAATTTATGTTAATCATCTCCTTGCATTTATTGTTTTATGTGATGAGATTTTAAAACTTATAAATTGAAATTCTTCTAAGATTGTTAAATATGATTCTGAGCTAGCAAAAGCTGTGAAATAGTTCTTCTACACTTTTGCATTTTCCCCTTTTATTTAGAGGAATAAAATGCATTTCTTCCTTAATTCTTTAGTAGTAACTGATAAAGTATACTCTGTGTACTGAATAAACTAACTCTTAAGGAGTTTCTTCACTCCTAAATAATGTGCTTCTGAAGCAAGTGCTAATCAATGGATAAGGATCCTCTTATCTTTAGTTCTAATTTGCCATAAAAGAGGATCTTTGCTTAATAACAATTTTCAACTATTGTAGTGCAATTTGAAGAAACTTGACATGTTAATACTATGATAAAGGATAAGTCATATAAAATGTATCTTGGCACAATTATCTAAGATTTTACTATCTTGCTATAGAAGGAGTGATTGTAGCTTTGTTTCGACTTAAATATCTATAGTTATTTTTAAAATAAATATTATAAGTTATAGAGGCACTTGGTATCTTTACTAAGACCAATAAGTAAGGAGAAAATATTTAGATCTCCTATTGACATTATAGCCACTGTATACATTTTGAAATTAATTTTTAAAAGTTTGAAATGTTTACACACTTATAATAATAGCCATACACTCCATATAACAAAGGCTTGCAAGTTTCAAACCCTAATAGTTAACTCATGTCTCTAAATCATTTTAGTTTGTCCACTGACCATGTGCAAAACTAATCTTAATCCCATTTCTTTATGTCATCTTTTAAATATTTTAATGCCCTTAAAATCTCCTCTTTTCTAGGTCATGTTTATTTTTATTTTTTCACTTTGTATTTTTCCAGCTTTATTAAGAGATAATGAACAAGTGAAATTGTAAAATATTTAAAGTATACAGCATAGTGAGTCAATACATGTATGTATGTACGTACTGTGAAAGGATTTTCTCCATTGCATTAATTAACACTTCTATTACCTCACATATTTACTTTTTTGCATGTAAAAACATTTACGTTCTACTCCCTTAGTAAATTTAAATTATGCAATACAGTGTTATCAGCTTTAGTCACCATGTTATACATTAGATCCTCAGGCCTTATTCATCTTATAACTAAGATAGGTTATAAGTTCCTTCACTTGCCTAAAAATCATTTGAGGTACTTGATTTGGTCATCCCATTAAATTGTCCTTTCTAATGTCAGTTTATTTGCTTGATAAAGGCATCACTATGTGTTAATCCATTAGCAAGGAATAATAAATGTCCTAGAATCACTAGCAATACTTATTAAGCAGCATCTGTGTTTTGGATTATAGTGAAGGCCCAAAGGTAAGATTGACAAATTTACCTTTAATGGTCAAATGGAGCTATAGTCAGAAGTGATGGGCTGTTGATGGAAACTGGAATGTCAGAGTCAGATATTTCAAGATGTCACGACAGGGTCAGTGATCTGTCAACCTGAAAGATGTATCGTATGGGTCATTTTATGATGATGAATAAGCAACTCCAGGTAGGTATATCAACATTCAGGAAGCCCATAGAGCTGGGCTAGAATCTGGAGTCTCGATTAGAGAGAGTTACTAATATCATGAAGTGGTCAGATAATGAGTTTCATATGTAAGCAGGGAGTTAAGCTCCAGAAGTCACAAAAAGTACTTGAAATAGAGGATATGATCTAATTTGGAAGTGACTGTTGTTAGTTGTTTGGCTGCATCTGGGAAGGAACTGATGCGAGAGGGGAGTGATACTGGACATATAACTGTGTGCCATAAATTATCTATTTAGCTATTGCTTAGTTTTTCTTTCCCACTAGGATATAAGTTCCAGAAGGGCAGGCACATTATCTTTCTTCTGTAGTCCAAATTATTCCAAAATTATCTATTGCTTTATTCCAAATACTTAGAACAGAGCCTGACACGTAGTAAGCACAATAAATAGAAGTTAACTGAATGATGAATGTATCTTTCAACAAGTAATATTAGCAATTCCTTTTTACTAAATATTTGCATTGCTTTCTATTTGCTTGTTCAAATCACTCTATTTTCCCTCCTGTATCACTGGTATAGTTTCCTAATTGGCTTCCTGGCTTCCAGTCTTTTCTCCTCTCATCCATATTCCTCCATCATACAGTCCTAGTAAATTCTAAAGCCTAAACTGGATCATGCCGTTCCTCTATGTAAAAACCTTTCAACAGCACAAGGATAAATCCTCCTGCATGACTTATGAAACTGTTTGTGATCTGCCTTCTGCTTATTTCTGTAGCCATATGGTCCCTATTCCACTGTCTACCTCACCCACCCCTAGTATATGGGCATCTGGAACATCTTTCATTTCTTCCAGTATATTACGGTGTCTTATCTTACTTTGAATGTTCCTTTACACCTGCTAGTCTTACAATCCATACTATTCATATGCACCTCCATCCTCCTTTGCCTAACTTCTTTTTTTTTTAATTTTTAAAATGTTTATTTATATTTGAGATAAAGTGTGGGTGGGGAGGGGCGGAAAAAGAGAGACACACACACAGAATATGAAGCAGGATCCAGGCTCTGAGCTGTCAGCACAGAGCCCAATGTGGGGCTCGATCCCACAAAATGCGAGAGATCATGCCCTGAGCTGAAGTCAGACGTTTAGCCAACTGAGTCACCCAGGCACCCTGCCTGGCTAACTTCTATTCATCTTTCATGACTAGGCAGATGTAACCTCCTCCGGGAAGTCTTACCTGAAACACCAAGTTTGGATCAGGCATCTCTTCTACCAGCTGCTCCCTTCCTTAACATTTGTCACATTCTATTTATAAAGACATATGTACTAGTTTTATATATATATATATATATATATATATATATATATATATATATACACATATATATATACACATATATATATAATTATATATATATAATATATATAATTATATATTATATATATTATATATAATATAATATATATATTATATATATAATATATGTTATATATATTATACATATATATATAATATATATAAATATGTATATATTATATATATTAAATTGCTACACTGATTATCATCATGGGTACTTAAGTCAGATTTGGATTTAAATATGATATGGATGATAATCATTTTAAGACATTATCATTATTACTTGTCAATCCAAAGAGAAATTTTTTAAATGATTTTTTTGTTTGCTTTTTTTAAATTCATAACTTGATTAACATTTAACAACAGTGTTACTGAAAAACTATTTTCAGTGAACAACAATAAAGAATATATGGAATGAATTTCCATTGAAATACAAAGACTTAAAAAGACATGAAGAAACCAAATTTTTTAAATGGGCAAATAATTTGAAAAAAAAAACAGTAAAGAATTTGAATAGACATTTCTCCCAAGAAGTTACATCCATGACCAAAAAGCACATGAGATGTTCCACTTCATTAGTCACTGGGGAAATGCAAATCAAAACCACATGAGGTACCACTTTACACCCACTAGGATGGCTATAATCAAATAGAAAAGCAATAACAAGTTTTGGCAAAGATGTGGCAAAATTAGGACTCTCATAGATTGCTGATGAGAATGTAAAATGGTGCTGCTGCTTTGGAAAAGAGATTGGTAGCTCCTCACAATTTCCCAAAAATTTACTCCTAGGTATATACCCAAGAGAAAACATGTTCACACAAAAACTTGTAAAAAAATATTCATAGAAATATTCATTGTAGCCAAAAAGTAGAAAAAAAATACAAATCTCTCTTAACTGATGAATAGATAAGACAACATGTGCTGTATCCATTCAGTGAATGTTATTTAGCCATAAAAATGAATCAAGTACAGATACATGCTACATCATGGATGAACCTTGAAAACATTATCCCAAATGCAAGAAACTTGACCCAAGTGGTGACATATTGTATTATGTCATTTATGTGAAATGTCCAAAACGGGCATAACCATAAAGACAGAAAGATTAAAAATACAATAAAAAATAAATAAGGAGAATTTGGCCTTTCTTTTCATCTAGAGGATAAAGGTTTGGTAGAGTGAGGGTAAGGGAAGGTATTATATCAAAAATACCATGGAAATCTTTTATACACAATTTCATTTGCTTTAAGAACTTTGAATTGCTTAAGATCGATAGAATATAAGAATTAGAGAGTCAACAAGCTGACTCTCAGTAAGCTTTATTTTTAGGACTTACTTAAGGAAGGATTATTATTCAAATTATCATCTTAGGGTAACCTGGCAATGTGAGTAATTCAGAGCATTTGGCTTTAGCACCTTGTAGTTCTGACATGCAATATGCTTTGATCCTTTCAGAGCAGAGATTTTCTGTTTTTGCCAATGCAGAGTTCTCTCTTCTCCTTAACTGAACATGTTTATGCAGTGATATGATATTCTTGATGGAGCAATACTACATCTTTAGCTTTGAAGAACAAAAATTACATGGACTGAATTGTGTGAGTCCATGGACACACCTGTTTGTGTGTGTGTGTGTGTGTGTGTACAATCTGGTAGAGTCATATTATTATGGTTTTTGAATGGAAGGTGGTAGGAGACCTCTGTACTTAAATGAGAGCTGCAGATAAGTAAGTGGAGATAAAGTAACTGAAATGAAAGCATAGACAAAGGATGATCAAAGATGTATGGGAAAAAAATATCCTGGAGTTGATCATATCATGAAAAAAATCTTAATGAATTCCTCCAAGTAGAAACTATCCAGGGTATGTTTCTTAACCTCAGTGAAATAAAATAAAGTAGTGTAAAAGACAAACAAAATCTATCAACTCAAAAATGTTAAAAAAGCCTTCTAAACATTCAGGTTATAGAGTAAAAGCAAACAATGAAATTATAGACTATTTGGAAATGAATGATAATGAGAATACTATACATCATATACTTTAGGATATTGCCAAAGTGGTCTTAAGAAGAAAGTATATATTCTTAAATGCATTTATTAGAAAACAAGAATGTTTGGAAATGATGAATTAATCATTCCACTCAAGAACATGTAAAGAGAATAGTAAAATAAATAAATTACATAAGATTAAAGAGGATACTATGCATAATTTTTACCAATGCCTTAGAAAATGGAAATGGGGTTTATCTATGAGTTAAGGATTGCACACTTTTTAGAAATTTATTGTAATTTATACATTAATCTACATTAGTAGATTAAAAGAGAAGAATGATATGATTAACTCAGCAAGTATTGGAAAAGCTTTGCATTTTATTCTGAAATAAATCTGTGGCAAGTTAGGAATAAAGATAAACTTCCTTAGCTTTATAAAACATATTTTAAGAAACCTGTGTCACATACCTCATGTAACAGTGCAGTGAGAAAGAATCATTCTCATAAAAGTCTGGAATAAAAACCCAGTAGTCTGTCTCATGCATCATTATTAAATATTGTATAGGCAGGTCTTAACTAATGGTATATGAAAAAGAAATTGTATGTAAGTATTAGAAAGGAGAAAAGCCAACTTTTTTTTAACAACTTGATTGTCTAATAGTTAAATCTAAGGAATTTAACTGAAAAGCTCTTAAAATTGATTAGAGGGTTTAGAATAAAGTGATGATAAATCATAACTTATAAGAGAAATTCATAAAATACTTAGTAATAAGCCTTAGAAATGTTGATGCCTCTAGAAGAAAACTATGATACATTCCTGGAAGACATTCAAAGAAGAGCAAAGAAGATAGTTCCATTTTCCTAGATAGGAAGGTTCAATAAACTGAACATTTTATTTCCTCCCAGCTTAATAATGCATTTACTGGAATCTTAATAAAGTTTAAAAAGAATTTTATTTAACGTGAAAAACTGATTTGGAAGGGCAAATGTGCAAGAATAAGACTTTCAGAGGTATCCAGATTTTGATCTTGTGGCTCTTAGGAGGTTGGAGAATTTAGGGCTGAGACAGGAAATAATGCAAGGTGAGCCTGCAATATTTTATTATGCCAGCAAGCAAAGAAGCTATCAAGGACTAATGACTTGAGAATGATATCACCAAAATGACAAACGTAAGTTGTTCCTGACTTCACTCTCCTTCACAAAAAAAAACAACTAACAACTATTTTAGAACAAGACACCCCTGAAAGAATTCTAAAATATGAGGGTGAAGCTAAAGTACCAAGAGCACAACAGAGACCCAGACAGACTGCATTTCAAGAGTAAGAGAAGCAGGAAGCTACATGTTGACCACATTACCCCTCTCCCAGTCCAGCACAGCACCATGTAGAGAGATCTACCCTGATCCTCAGCTTCCTTCAGTGGGAAAAGAGAGCCCATAGGGACAACCAACCCCCTCTCCAGCATCGTGGGTCACTTTGTGGAAGCCCTTATTCTGATCTTGCACCACAGGGATTGCAGGGCAAACTGTGGGGCACAACCACTGAGAATCTGACTTTGATAGAGAAGGAGTGAGGGGCTTACAACAATTAGCACATAGGATCTTGGCTGGCTGAGCTCCTGCCTGCATTGTACAAGGAGTATTCTCAACCAGCAGCTTTACTCAGCTTGGTATGTGGGTTGGTTGGAGTTAAGAAAACAAAGAACTTTACCAGCTTTAGAGCTTCTTCTCCTGTTGTGCCTGGGTAGGGAATCCAATTTGCAGCCCTGCTGAATATAGCCGTTAGCCTGTCTGACCAAGGAACCTAACCAGAGCATGTGGGAAGCTGCATAGTTCATTCAGCATCCCTGCATACAGTGGCAGTTCAACACAGAGCATAGCCTGTGGCTTCTGCTGTCCATGGAATTCAGTGCAACATTTGGACTGATCTGGGTTCCCCAACCATGAGGTGTACAGCAATGGGTCTCATTTTGCTGCCTGCCAAGACAGGGGAGCTAATTCATAGCCTCATCAATTGCTAAATATAGTAGTTGTTCCCAACCATTTAGTAAGCCTGACAAGAGCCTAGGCACCTGCAAAGCCCATCTACAACCTCACTTGGTAGGGAACTAAGCCAGAAGTCTTGTCTACCTGTTCTCAGCCACTGGCACAGTCCACATCCCCATTCTCAGAGTTCAAATAATTGTCTTGCCCCCAAATCGACCATATTAATAGACTCCACCTGTTCAAGGACATTACCGGCAAACATACTCAGAAACCCAGCTGAGCTCACTAGTAAAGAACTGTCTCTGACAAAGCAAAACTGCAAAGTTTGGGAAAGGTGCTTGATTATTCAAATGCACAGATACCATCATAAGGAATCAAGGATGATGAAAAATCAGGTAAATATGACACCACCAGAGAAACTAGCTTCAATAACTGACTAATGAAATGGAGATTTCAGAACTGTCAGACATTGTATTCAGGATAATTCTCTTTAGGAAGTTAGGAGACTATTGGAAAACACAGAAAACTAAATGAAATTGGGAAAATCATGCACAAACAAAATGAGAAGTTTGACAAGGAAATACCAATCACAAAAAAACCCATACAGAAATTATAGACTTGAAAAGTATAATAACTAAAGGGAAGAATTCATTAGAGAGTTTCAAGAGTAAGCTTGGCCATGCAGAAGAAAGAATCAGTGGCCTGGAGGATAAGACATTAGAAATTACCCAGTCAGAGGAGTGAAAAGAAATGAGAATGAAAGTGAGTGAAGAAAGCCTATGGGATTATGGGACACAATGAAATAATATTTGCATTATGGGAATTCTAGACGAAGAAGAGAAAGAGAAAGGGGAAGTATATTTACAGCAGTAATGCATGAAAACTTCCTGAAGCTGGGGAAAGAAATGGATATCCAGATCCATGTGGCCAAAGGACCCCAAATAGATTGAACCTGAATAGAACTACATTGAGACACGTTGTAATTAATTTATCAAAAATCAAAGACAAAGAATTTTAAGAGCAGCAAGAAAAAAAAAGATAAGTTACATATAAGGGAACCCCCATAAGAATATTGGCAGAATATTCAGGCCAGGAGAGAATGGGATGATACATTTGAAATATTGAAAGAAAGTAACTGTCAACCAAGAATTCTGTATCTGGTGAAGCTGTCCTTCAGAAACAAGGAGGTGGATAAAGACTTTCCCAAATACATAAAAACTGAGGGAATTCATTACCAGACCTGCTTTACAAGAAATACTAAAGGATGTTCTTTGAGTGGATATAAAAGAAAACACTAATTAACATCATAAAAACATAAAAAAAATAGTGTAAATCTCACTGGTAATGGAAAATATATAGCTTTGATTACCTTCTGCAGTATGGTAATAGTGGTGTATAATTCACTTACAACTGTGGTTTAAAAGCATAAAAAATGTAAAATGATAATGATAATGATCTGTTATTAGTTATATAGTATAAAGCACATGTAAATTGTAAACCTAAAATGTGAGGAAAAGGAGAAGCAAAAATGTAGTTTATGAATTGTATCGAAGTTAAGTTGCTATCAGTTTATAATATGGTGTTATAAGTTTAAGATATATTATGTAATCCTCATGGTAACTACAAGAGAAAATCCTATAGTAATTACACAGAAGAACATGATGAAGAAGTCGAATCATACTGATACCAAATGACATCAAAACACAGAAATGACAGCAAGATAGGAAACAAGGAAAAGCAGATCTACAAAACAACCAGAAAGCAATTAACAAAATAGCAATAGTAAGTCCTTACTATCAAAATTGCTTTAAATGTAAGTGGATTAAAATTTTTCCAATTAAGAGAAATAGAATGGCTGAATGAATTAAAAAAAAAAAAAAAAACAATGTCCAACAATATGCTGCCTATAAGAGACTCATGTTAGCCTTAAAGACACACATAGACTGAGAGTGAAGGGATGGAAAAAGGCATTTCAGTCAAATGGTATCCAAAAAGTGCAGGGGTAGCTATACTTAGCTTTAAAACAAAGATTATAATCAGAGACAAAAAAAAAAAAAGGACACTATATAGTGATAAAGAGGTCAATTCATCAAGAAGACATAACAACTGTAAATATTTATGTGTCCGACATTGGAACACCCAAATATATAAATAAAAAATCGTAATAGAGCTAACAGGAGAAATAAACAATAATACAGTAATAGATGAGAACTTGGCTACCCTACTCTCAACAGTGAATAGATCGTCCAGACAGAGAATTAATAAAGAAACAGCATATTTGAAACAATACAACAGACCAAATGGGCAACAGACATATCCTGAATATTCTGTCCATCAATAGCAGAATATACATTGTTCTCAAGCATACATGGAACATTTTCTGGGATAGACCATATGTTAGGCCACAAAAGTCTTAGCAAATTCAAGATTGAAATCATAACCAAGTATCTTCTCTGACCACAATGGCATGAAAATAGAAATTAATAATGAGGAAAACTGAAAAATTCATGGATATGTGGTATTAAACAATACTCTCCTGAGTAAATGAATAAAGGAGAAATTAATGAATAAAGGAGAAATTAAATGAATTTCCAATGAATGAATAACCAATGAATAAAGGAGAAATTAAAGGGAAAATAAAGTTTCTTGATAAAAACAAAAATGGAAACACAACACACCAGAACCTGTGGGATGCAGCAAAAGCAGTTCTAAGAGGAATTTTCGTAGGAACATATCTAAAGAAATGAAGACACTTAACTCGAAAAGATACATGTACCACCTTGTTCATAACAGATCTATTTACAATAACCATGACATGGAAATGGCCTAAGAACCCATTGATGGATCACTGGATAAAAAAGTTGTAATATATCTATCTATACCTATATCTATATCTATATCATCTATATCTATATCTATATCTATATCTATATCTATCTATCTATATTTACACTTGTTATGTCTTCTTGATGAATTGATCTCTTTATCACTATATAATGTCCTTTTTGTCTCTGATATATATACACACACACACACACACACACACACGTGTATATGTATACACACATATACATTTATATATATACCCACACACACATATACATACGTATATACATATACATACACACACACACACACATAATGGGATATTACTCAGCCATAAAAAAAAATGAACACAAGGAAATCCTACCATTTGTGACGATATGAATGGGCCTTGAAAGCTTTATGTTAAGTGAAATAAGTCAAACAAATACAAATACTGTATGATCTTACTTATGTGGAATTTAAACAAATATATCAGACTTGTGGTTATCAGAGGTGGAGGGTGGTGGAGGGGAAATTGGAAGAAGGTTTTCAAAAGGTATAAACTTGGAGTTTTAAGATAAATAAGTACTAGGGATATAATGTGTAACAAGATGATGGTGGCTAACACTATTGTATAATATATAGAAAAGTTGTTAAGAGAATAAATCCTATGAGTCTTCATTACAAGGAGATTTTTTTTTCTTTTTGTCTTCCTTTTCTTTTCACTGTATCTATATGCAAAGATAGATGTTAGCCAAATTTATTGTACAAGCATTTTGCAATAGATTTAAATCAAATTATCATGTTGAATGCCTTAAACTTATACAGTGATGTATGCCAATTCCTTCTCAGTGAAACTGGAAAAAAAGTGACAACAACCATTTATTTAGCCCAAGGGAAAAAGAAGACTAATAACTCTTGTCAAAAGGACACAGGAGCCAACATGAAGGGTTTCCCATTGAGTAAATGTGGTACAATTTAGGCATCAAAAAAAATGAGTTCAAATTATGGAAAGAAACATATTGGATATATAAAAATTTGTGAGCTCCTGATATGTAAGACAAAATAGAGTGAAAAAGAAGAAAAATACTTATACTGGAAATAATTAGGGTACCAACTAATTATTGAAAATAATAGCAAGTAAAAGGAAAACATTAAGAATTTATCTTGTCTTTTCTGTACTAACTGTATTTCAGAAAAACCAAATAGCACCAGTTTATGAGAAAAAGCTATGCTTTATAGCATTATCCTAACAATATGGAATGAATAATAAAATTAGAAAATTACTGTTTTGTAGCCTGTAATGAAATAGTTGTTTCAGGTAATGTTCACTAATGAATGAATTATTAGTGTTGACTCTCGAATTTTAGTGAGCATCAGAATCTTCTGGGGGAACTTACTAAAAACAGATTGTTGAACTTCAGAGTTTCTGACTCATTATGTTTAAAATATGGCCTAGAAAATGCATTTCTGATAAGTTTTCAGGTGATACTAATGCTGCTGGGGTGAGGACCACACTGTGAAAACCTCTGCATTAGATGAAATTTTGGTGGGGAGCTTCAGAATGGAAAAATCAAGCTGTCACCACCTGAATCTACTCATCAGTGAGCATTACTAACATGGGGTGACCGGATATCATGGACCTCCAGATGTTGTATAAAATGGAGTACATGGTACTGAACTGCATTAGATAGCCTTCTCCAGAGAAACAACCAATAGAGAGGGCATGTGTGCAGTATGTGTGTATGGAGAGAGAGAAGGAGAGAGAGAGAGATTTTAATGAACTGGCTCATTTAATTGTGGATGTTGTCAAGTCACAAATCTGCAGGTTAGTCCAGCAGGCTGAAGACCCAGGGAAGGTTGATGTTTTAGCTGAAGTCCAAAGGCAATCTGCTAACAGAATTCTCTCTTCCTCAGGGGAGGTCAGTTTTTGTTGTTGTTTGTTTGTTTGTTTGTTTTTTCTGTTAAGACCTTCATCTGATTAGATGAGGCCCACTCACATAATGGAGGACAATCTGCTTTACTTAGAGTCTACTGATTTTAAAATTACCCTTAAAATTTACCCTTAAAATTACCCTCACCTTAAAATTACCCTTACAGAAGCATTTAGAATGATGTTTGATCAAATCTCTGGATACTGTGGATTAGCCAAGTTGACGCATAAAAGTAACTATCATATGAACATAAAATATTCTTGCCAAAAAGTTGAACCTGAATCCAGTCAAGCCTCCACAGCTAACATTTTTGTAAACAAAAACTATGGGAGGAAGATGAACAAGATAAATGATAAAACAAGGAATAGAAGTGATTAGGTTTCTTCACCGTGTCAGTGGTATTGAAAGAAGAAGGAAGGGAGAGAGAGCAGGGGGAAGCAGGGAAACAAGAGGAGAAAAGGAAAGAAAGAGAAAGCATGGGGGACTGCCCTAGACCAAGAAATTTGAGAGACAAAACAACCAAATGTGATGTGTTGAACTTGTCAGCACCTTATTCTCACAAATCAGTTGTAAAAAGAAGTTTTGAAACTATTGGACACATTTGTTTATGGAACAGAAATTATCAAGAAAACAAGTCTGTTTCAGTAGATGTTATTATGGCATTTGTGATTATATATGAAAATGTCTTTTTTTATTTTAAAAATGCATTCTGAAATATGTAGGGGTGTATGACAAAGTGTGGAATCTGATTTAAAATACATCAGCAAAGGAAAAAGAGAATTAAAAGGGATAGTTGGAGCAAATAGGGCAAAATGTTGATAATTTTTGAATCTGGTGTTGAGAATGAGAGTTCACTGTACTATTCTTTTTCTAGGCTTGAAAAATTTTATAGTAAAATTAAAAAAAAAGAATAATGGAAGAGCGCTTACCCTTCTAGCTATCAAAGCATCTATACATCTACATAATTAAAAGTGTGGTTTTGACTGAGCGATAGACAGCTCAGTAAAAAAATACAATCAAGAAAGAGACATATTTGTCTATAAAAATTTTGTTTCATTTTGAATCAGGAGAAAAAAGAATGGATTCTGCCATTGGTGATGTTGAAACAATTGGACACCCACTTAAAAGATAAATTCTAAACAGTCTAGTGCTAAGAATCAAATCTATAAATTGTAGGTAAAAGCTTTCTGAAGTATGACACAGATCTCTAAATCCATAAGGGAAGTTATTGCAAAGTTCAAAGTTATTAGAGTATTTAAACTTCTGAACAATTAAAAAATGTCATAAATGCAAAGCACTAACACAAGAATTGGAGAATGTCTTGCCATGAAAGACAAAGGATTAAGAGTATGAATATATGTGGAGCTCCTTCAGGAATGAGAACAAATGAAATTAAAGGAGAAATGTGCAAAGGTCTGGACACTGTACAAAAGAAGAACTAAACATATATGAAGACAAATGGGTGATACTTCTAATAAAAATTTTGAAAAGATGGTCAATCTCGTTTGTAATCTAAGAAATGCAAATGGATACACTACCTAGCAGATTATCAAAACTGAAAAGCCTAGGCAACATCCAGTATTGATGAGGGTACAGAGTTTTACAAAGCAAACTTGTTGACCAAGCAGTTCTACTTCTAGCTATCCGTTCTTTAGAAATGTTTTTGCATGTAAGAACACTCCTACAAGGCTATTAGCAACACATTAGAAATTTGGTATAAGAAGTGCCTGTTATTATCAGAGAACTGGAAAGGAACTGGCAAAGGCTAGGATTTTCTATAGCATTTAAATTTCAGGGATGACATGGAAAAGCAGAAATTAATTTAGAAGGTCAGAGTGTATGTACCATCTAGGATTTTTCCTTAATAGATCATTGTTTAATATCTCATTTCTTCCCTGTCAAGCTTGACAGAGCTTGATGAAGCTTACTTTATGAAATTTTAAAACTATAAATAGCTTTCCTTATAAATAACACTGTTACACTACTTTGTTGTCTTCATTGAAAAATGACATCCTAGAGAACCACATCTATTTTGCATAGTTTTAGTAATTTTATGACTTTTACATAGTACCTCATGATCCAGATAACAGTCATTAGAAACATGCATTTATGTTTCAAATGTCATTTTTCAATTTTCCAAATCTTGGTTTCAAATATCCAAATCTTTGTAGGAATGAGACACCAGGTTAGTGTTCCAAATATCAACACTTTGACAGATCTCTTATGAGTAATGATAATGGTTTTTATAAAAATTAGAAATATAAGATGTAATCAGGAAAGGCATATTTCAGTAAAGTTTTTGCGCATCTCTTGTTTTTGTGTGAAATTTGACCTCAGGTTACTTTAGAAATGCGTAGCACATCTTCAGATACTGCTTCGCAAGTTTGAATAGGCATTTATTCTCAGGTGCTCTGTCTTCCCTGGCATATAAAATTACAGGGTTCTTATATAATATCAAAAAAGTAGAAAGCTGTGGGAGTTATACAATTTCATTATGTCAAACAGGAATACATTAAAGCTTACTGTTTGTTAAAGTTAAAAATACATTTGCTGAAATTGCTGGAGAAATTCAAGCACAATCGTGTCAAAAAAAATGAAAAAGAAGTGAAGTGCGATTACCTAAAATTTCTTTAATCCAATTCATGAAACACAATTTTATATTAAAACATTATTTCCTTTCCCCCAAAGTTGTTTTGCACATACATTTTAATAGAATAGATGTCTGCAGTGGCATAACATACTGTAAATCAGTGGCTGTCCTAAAATGGCATCATGAAATTTAAAATGTTACTAAAAGCGGATCTGCATATATGATACAGACCTCCTTATTTTAGAAGATAGTAATTCAGGTGAAATTTTAAGTTTGTATTAAATGTTGAATCTTGTGTACATACATTCACTTATGCAGTAGAAACGCTGAGGGTTGTGTTGGTGTTATCATTTGCCATCTGAGTCGTAAATGCTACGAACAGTTTTCAAAATATGCAGCTGAATGTTTCAGCTCCGAATACCGAGATTTGAGATTGTCCTGTCAGAGCAGGAATGGACTTAAGTAGGGGTATGTGATTTGTTTTCTTCATGTGTGTCAAAGTGTGGCAGGACATGGGTCAGGTACAACTTGCAGATGTGCTTTATTTAAGAGTCAACAGATAGTTGTTTTTTTCCAGAAAATTAGAGTAGACAAATAAAAATATGGAGGTTTGACAGAACATCTGGATTCCAGGGTTTTCTTGAAAATTCAGAGGAACTGGCACTTGGGCTCAGCAGTCCACAACGGCCACCACCTGGAGCAGGTAGCATCCCTTCTGATGGATCTTCTCCTCTTTCGTTCACTGCAGTCACCTCCACCCTTGGTTGTCTTCCTGACACTGAGGTCAAGTATCAGTCACCACTTGTCCTTGCCACTGCAAAGTGTCTCCAATAATTTAGAAATATTTAGTGGGAACTATGTCTCCAGCTAATGAGAGAAAACAAAAAAATTGAAACGTCTGAATATTTCAAGCAGAATATGTTGTAATCTTATAAAGTGGCTTACTTAATTCATTTTTTTTTATTTTCTGCCAGGTCTTATAAACATTTAAGAAGTATTTTTATTGACATAGAATTAATATACCATAAAAATCAGACATTTAAGGTTTATAGTTCATTGGTTTTCAGTATATTCATAGCATTGTACAGCCATCATCATCTAATTTTAAAAATTTTCTTTACCCCCAAAAGAGACCTCATAACCATTAGCAGTCTTAAGTCTGTATAGACATTTAAAAGTATAAAACTGATAGTAGATGTGAAACAAAGGAATCAGCTTTAGTCTGTAATCCAGATTTTATTTCAAACTTGGCAAAACTTGATTTTCATGTTTTGTAAATAGCTGGCCTTTCCTAGATTTTTGTGTACTTCAGATTTTATAAACCTCTTATCTCTATCTAAAATAATTAGTTGAAAAAACCTTATACATAGAAAAACCTTATACATATGTGCATACATAGGGAAGTACATGGCTCTATGTAATATCACTAGATGCTTTCATGGTGACAGACATGAATCCATTATTCCAAAGTTTGTGTGCTTAAATGGATGAAAGACCTAAATGTGAGACAGGAAACCATCAAAATCGTAGAGAAGAACAGAGGCAGAAATGTCTTTGACCTCAGCCATAGCAATTTCTTACAGACACATAACCCAAGACAAATATATAGAATGTAATGTAATATAGAATGAAATATTACTCAGTCATCAAAAAGAATGAAATCTTGCCCTTTGCAGCAATGTGGATGGAGCTACAATGTATTAATGCTAAGTGAAATAAGTCAGTCAGAGAAAGACAAATACCATATAATTTCACTCATATGTTGAATTGAAGAAACAAAACAGTTGAGCATAGGGAAGTGGAAAAAAAGAGAGGGAAGCAAACTATAAGAGACTCTTAACTATAGAGGACAGATTGATGGAGGGGAGGGGAATGAGGGATGGGCCAAACGAGTGATGGATATTAAGGAGGGCACTTGTGTTGAGTACTGGGTGTTATATGTAAGTGAAGAATTCTCCTGAAACTACTAAATTCTCCTGAAACCAATGTTACACTATATGTTAACTGACCCAAATTTAAAGAAAAATTTGGAAAAAAAAGGTTGTATGCTCAATGTTCAGCTCATGGTGTTTTCGTATTGTTGTTTTTTTTTTTTTTTTTTAACTTGTTAGACTAACTTGAGCAACTCTAACATGTGCTTTGTAGAAAATAAGAGGCTTTATGCTGTGGTTATTCTCTCATCTTTCAGTATATACCAAAATGAACATTTATAAAATACTAACTCCTAAGACAAAGTGACTTTATCTGGCTCAAATCAGTCAACTAATCAGTATTTTTTCCCTCAGCTCTCTGAACTTGTTGATTAATCCAATCCAAAATATATAGTTTAAGTTCATCAGGCCATCATTTTTTTCCTCTTGCTTCTCTTTTAAAATCTAGGATAACACATGCCAGTTTCCATTGACTGGCAATCCCCCTCTTTTCTGATATTTCCCTCATGATTCACTCTAAATTATTTCAGTTTGAAGATGTCTCCCCTGAACTCCAGACTCTCATATCCATCTGCCTACTTAGCATCTCTATTTGGAATGTTTATTAAGCTTTACAAAGGCAACATGTCCTAAGCCGGACTCCTCTTTGTTTCCTCTAGACCTTTTGCTCCTATACTGTTCCCTTCATGGTGAGAGGCAGTTCTGTGCTTTCTTTTGCTCATACTATGGATTTATAGAGCCATGTTTGCTTTCTCTCTTTCATATTGTACATCTACTCAGTTATTAAATCATATCTACTCTGTCTTCAGCATCTATATATACATATATATATATAGATGCTGAGCACTTCACATTTTCTCTACTGCATCAGCCATAGTCCAAGCCAACATCATCTCTCACCTACTTCTGTCCTTGCCCCCATACAGTTTATTCACAATGTAGCAGCTAGATGATCTAATTAATTTCTAAGTTGGTCCCTACTCTTCCCTGAACATGCCAAGTCCACTCCTAATTCTGGGTCTTTGTACATTCTATTCTGTCTGCCTTGAATGCTCTTGCCCCACATACCAGTGTGGTTCATTTATTCATTCCCTTCACTTGCACTCAAATGGTACCTTCTCTGTGATTTCCTTAGCCACATTATTTAAATTTTTTCTATCTAATAATCCTTATAATAGATAGTTTGTCCTTGAATGATGCAAAGGTTAGAGGCCTCGACTTCCTGTGTAGTCACAAATTCACGTATAACTTTTGACTCTTCAAACTTAACAACCAAGAGCCAATTGTTGACCAGAAGTCTTACTGATAATATTGATGGTCAGTTAACACATTATTTTGTATGCCATGTATATTATATACTTTATTCTTATCGTAAAGTAAGTTAAATAAAAGGAGACATTGTTAAGAAAATCATAAGAAAGAGAAAAATAACATTTATAGTACTGTGCTCATGTAAGTGGACCCACATAGTTCAAATCCATGTTCAAGGGTCCATTTATTATCCTTATATATAATCCATATATATTTATATCGTTATAATCTCTTCTTTGTAATCTGTATTATAATTATTATAATTATTATAGTTATAATCCTATATTACATATAATTATAATATTCTCCATAATAAAGAATAGATCTCCTTTTCCATATACATTATTAAATGTTATTATATAGTTATATGTAATTATAATTCTTATAATAAATTTATTTTTATATATGATCACATGATTTCGGAGGCTGAGAAGTCTCATGATGTACATTCTGTAAGCTGGAGAACCATAAAAGCCAGTGGTATAATTCGAGTGCAGTTGAAGAAACTACAGTAGTTTTCTCTAAATTGGTAAATATTAATTCATTCAAGTCTGAAGGGTTTAGAACCATGAAAACTGATAGCATAAATTGTAGTCCATGTCCAAAGGCTTGAGAACCAGATTGCTGATGGTATAAGTTCTGATCCAAGTCTCAAATCCTGAGAACTAGGAGTGCCAGTGCTGTTGGTCACAATCTGAGAACAGAAGACCAATGTCCCAAATCAACCATCGGACAGAGAGGGTGAATTCTCCTTTCATCTACCTTTTTGTTCTGTTCAGATCTTTGATAGATTGGATGATGCCCACCCACACTGGGGAAGGAATTCTGCTTTACCCAGTCTACCTACTCAAATGCTCATCTCTTCTGGAAATACCCTCACAGACACACCCAGAAATAATGTTTAACCAAATATGTGGGTGCTCCATGGACCCAGTCAAGTTGACATATAAGATTATCACACATTGAAGTTTTCTTGCATGGATTTCTGAGTTTCCTGGAATTGGTATTAGTTATAATATGGACACTTTATATTTGCTACAACTATGGGAAAATAAATGATTTGACTCAAAATCACAGCAGAGAGTATTAACTGTCTTCAACAACTCTTGGCCATCAAAATTTGATCTGGATGGGCTTCAGAACACAAAGGACTTACTTGAAGCTCCACATTTCTGACTTAGAAGATGTATTTTCTGCCAATCAGCATTAAACAGTGACAACATGAGTTACAACATCTTTAGAGTTTAACCAATTAGTAGGGGAACCAGAATTGCATTGCTTGTTTAACTCAAATGCTTTCCAGACATTGTTTCTAAGTGTAAGACAGATGTTTGTGATTTATATTGAAAAAATGTCCAAGTTCATTACCAAATAACAGAAGATTTCAAAAGATATCATGTGCAATATATTACTGAACAATAGCTTAAGAAATAGCAGGGCCATCAGATAATTGCGTTATTGCTTTTGACCTGTGCTTTACTTCTTTACATGAGGGTATTTGTTGTCATGTACAATTTAGTTGCTGTGGAATGAGTCAATATTAACCAATGTAAAGAAAACAACTGTAGTTATTTGGCAAACTTATATCTCAGATAACTTCCAGAGTCATAAAACTCTTATATTTATCAGGCTCCCTACAAGGACATGATGACTGTTGGAAGGATGGGTGAATCAATTGTCTGTGGAGTAGCATTCAGAATAACCTGAATTAGGGGAAGTTGAAGATGGTGAATAAGTGTTAGATCAGGTCACTGTCATTCTTATTAAACTTAAAAAAAAAAAAAAAAACTTTGAGTGCATAATGGTTCCAGTAATTACATCCAAACTAAACTTTAATTACTAAAAGAAAATATTCCCCTTGTCTCTTTTTCCAAAATGTTTTTAAGTTCCTTTTTATAGTGACCATCAAAATTTGCAAGTGTTTTTTCTCCTCCATGTAAATAAAAATAATCTTTTTCCTACAAGCTACCCCAAGAACAGTTATTCTGTGGTTCTCTTTGGTTAAAACTTAGTCCTTAAATCATGGTGCTCTCTTGCTTTCAAAATATACACAAGGTCAAGTGCTGAGACAATCTGAGCTCTGGAGATATTTAATTCTTTATTGAACTGTGCACACAGAAAGATGTAAAGCAGAAATCAAATCATCCAACAGGTACATTGGGCTATTGGAATGCTATTTTTTTTTTAGAAGAATTTTTGAAAAATGAGAATTCTGTTGTGAACTTTGTTTAAAGACATTTTTACCATCTTAAAATGACCACCAAGATTATTGTAAAGAGGCTAACTTATAAATTAATTATCTCAAGCACAGAATACCATCATAAGAAGATTTAAGTTGTATTCAAAGTTTTGCTGTGTGAGTTCAGTTTCACATTTAAAAGATTGCATTTAGGGGCGCCTGGGTGGCGCAGTCGGTTAAGCGTCCGACTTCAGCCAGGTCACGATCTCGCGGTCCGTGAGTTCGAGCCCCGCGTCAGGCTCTAGGGCTGATGGCTCAGAGCCTGGAGCCTGTTTCCGATTCTGTGTCGCCCTCTCTCTCTGCCCCTCCCCCGTTCATGCTCTGTCTCTCTCTGTCCCAAAAATAAATAAACGGTGAAAAAAAAAATTTTTGAAAAAAAAAAAAAAAGATTGCATTTATATGCCTCCATGAATGCTGATATACTACTTATTCTGGTGGAGCACCTACCTAGAATTGTATGTGTGCATCTTGAAAAACCCTGGAGGAAGGCTGCCTCTTGATTAAGGTAGGCAGGGAAAAAGGAAAGCATCTTTTTTTTTTTAAGCTCCTTTAGCTGTATGCTAGCTCAGAACATTCTAAATATACCTTCAATGTTTGGTGGAAATATATCCCTTTTTTTGCAATATAATGGTGACAAATTGAGGGAGTCTTTGTTTTAATTTTATAAATATTAAATGATGAAGAAGTGGCCAATAATCATATTTAACCCTTTGTACACTGCTAATCCAACTAATTCTGACCCTCAAAGTACCAGCCCTAGAATGAGATGATGTCTCAACATAATAGAACTTTTCTCTTACTGCTATTATTTGGGTAACCCTCTGCAGGGCATTGTGGGCCTCAAGCTGTGTAGGTCACTATGGACCCTATGCTCTCAGAAAGCCCTTATTCTCATGGCGGTAATTTTAAATTAGACCACATCAGTGGTTTTAAACTGTGCCTGCTTATTAAAATAACATAGGGGAACTTTTAAAAATAACTATCCTTCACCATCCCCAAGACTTTCCTATTTTCTGTGGGTGTAATCCACCACCTGTATGAGACCCCAGTAGAATTTTAGTGAAAAGAATTAGGCTGCTTCCCAACTCTGTTTATGTTTGGGCTTTAATATATTTAAGGCTGTCATTTCTTCATGTTACAAAGGTGTATTGAGCATCCATTATGTGCCAGGCACTGTGCCAACGTGAGGATAAAATGGTGCTCACAATAGACATGCAACCGCCATTATGGGACTTAGAGCCCAATTGGAGTGTAAACAAGTCACTAGACAGTTTTCATACAGTACCATGGTAAAGACAAGCAGGGGGTGAAGGTATCTATCTACCCATACTGAGGGGAAAAAAGAAGTCAAGGGCAGACAGAATTGAGTTTACACTGAAAACTGAAGGATGGTAGGACTCAGTTAGCTGAGAGGTAGGAATGGAAGCATTCTGAAGAAGTCAGGTACTCAAAGGCCAGGAGAGTGTGTGTGCCTGTCACAAAATGAAAAAAATTTAGTGATGCTGGAGTGGGGGGGCCCAAGGTTAGGAGTTCAATGAAGTGAAACAGATAAACAGATGTGAAGATTATAGATTAATGTCATTATTCATAAAAGCAGTGGTTTTGACTCTTGCCATGACACTGAGAATAGACTGAGCCAGGAAGCAAGAGTGAAGGCAGAAAGAAGAGATCCTGAAGAGGAAATCTAGGTAAGAGGTGATGGTGGCTTCTATCACAGCAATAGAAATGGAAAGAAGTAGACAGATTGTGAGAAGAATAGGAGTTAGTTATTGGGTAGTTGGAGATAGCAAAAAGGAAAGACACAAAGATGAATGACATCCGTGCTTTGGGTGTGGGTAGTTTGACCAAATGAAGAACCTTAAGGGGAGAAACTGGTTTTGAGGAGAAGTTGATAAGTTTTGTTTAGAATAAATTACACCTGGGGTCCCTGGCTGGCTCAGTCAGTTTAGCGTCTGACTTCAGCTCAGGTCATGATCTCATGGTTTGTGAGTTCAAGCCCTGCATCGGGTTCTGTGCTGAGAGCTCAGAGCCTGGAGCCTGCTTTGGATTCTGTGTCTCCCTCTCCCTCCACCCCTCCCCCACTCACGCTGTGTCTCTCAAAAAAAATGAATAAACTTAAAAAAAAATTTTTTTAAAGAATAAATTACATCTAAGGTCCTGTGAACTGAACATGTCCTCCAAATCTATGCCTAACCCCAATATCTGTCATGAGCTTTGTATGTGTATTATTATGTATTGGGAATAGTGATAGACTTGGGGAATATAAACATTCATCGGATAATTAAACTAGGGGAGTAGATGACCTCATTCAGAAAGTGAGAGGGGAGCCTATATTTCAAAGTTTAAAAAACAAGGAATTTGTAGTGGGCATTACTGTCCAGTACATTGGGCATAGGTATAACTAGGTTATAGTTCTGGCTTTGCCACTGCTTATAACTATGACATGGGCAAATGGTTTAATTGCTCTCATTTCAGTGAAGGTGGAGGCATGGGTTTCTATTTTATATCATGTAATATTTTCATATTATGGAAAGAAATATATTGGAGATGGTGACAAAACCTCAAGGGATGCATGAAGATTAGGGGTGGCCGAACTAGGTATGACCCCTGCCTCAGAAAGGCTTGAGCTGGCAGATCACAGAACTTGGTGCAGAAAGGGGGTGGTCAAAGTTACAGTGTGGAGGATAAACTAAAACAGACTAAGCCAGAGAAGGTTCTAACAATGCACCTGTGACATGTTGTTAATTGTTAGCTTCTGGTAAGTTCTCCACTGTGGTCAGTATCAGTCCTGTCTAACCTCAGAATGGTAATGATAATAGATTTCCTTCTTGAATATCTAACAGAGTGCCAAGTATTAACTTAATCCCATTATAAGGAATCTTCAAACCATTTTGTTAGACAAGCAGTGTGATTATTATTCCCATTTTACAGATGGAGAAACTAAAGCATAGAGAGGTTCAGGAATTTGGCCAAGGTCATGCAACCAGTAATTGGTGTGTAGAGTTACATGGCCTACAGGCAAAGCCTGGGCCATGGGAATCCAGAACATCTATCAGATAATAACAAATCCCCAGCCCCTGGTTTAGTGTCTGTGGCTGAATCTCTGAGATGAAACCTGGCAAAAATAAGATGGGGTAATAGACATAGAGGGGAGTACCTGGGTATGGATCCCAGCACAGATTATGGAGAAAAGATTCAGCCATCAGACCTAGGTACTTAGAGCACCCTGAGTGTAGAGAAGAAAACTGAAGAACAGTTGTCACAACTGACTAATAACAAAGGTAGCTGGATAATATGTCAATGCAGAGCACCAGCTTAAAGTCCCCAAACCTCTCCCAACTGGAAACACTCCCTAGTCATTCCCCTAAGTGCCTCCACCGGGAGACCTAGTATGAGATTCCTGGTGATTGCCTGTCCATCCAGTCAGAGTCAGATATGCCAGGCAAGTGTGTCACCAGCTGAATTATGGAGCACAGTCTCCACTCAAACAAGAAAGAAACCAGAAGAAGGATTCCAATTAAGGGTAGGAGGATGAAGGGTAGAGGTTCTGAGCTATCAGTGGGACCAGAGCTCTGTATCTCATTTCACAAAACTACTAAAGAAGTAGCAAGCCCTTTGTAAGTACTGTGCAAGCCAAATCCAAAACCGTGGTCGTGTCTTCCCCCTTATAATACTGTTACTATGGAAAGTTATTATGTGTGTGTCTTTGAAGACTTTAAATGGAAATAAACATTTTCCCTAAATCAGCTGTCATCATCAAAATGAGAATCTGTCTTACTGTTAGAAATTCTGAGTTTAAAAAGTTTCTATTTCTAAAACTAAATGCTGATGAGAGCTATACAGTCCAAAATAGAATTTTTTTTCTAAGCGTAAACATCTGAAATTTGAGTTATAGTTAGCTGGTCCAGTATTGCATAGAAAAGACTGTTAACACACACACACACAAAGAGGGAGGATAAAGATACATCTTCGTTCATTCTGTGAATTATAACTATTCATGTTCCTAAAGCATGAAAAATCCACAAAGAATCCTATTTACCTACAAAAAATGTATCACCTTTACTGAAAAATACATCACAGTGTTTATGACTGGATTAGGAATTTTAACCATCTACGTTTTTTGTTCAATTTATTGAAATTATCTTGAACAAGGTGAAGCTGAAGTTGAATTGAATGTTCCCCTTGTAACAGAGTTTGTGATACCTGCTTCAGTTCTGTGAGATTAAAGGAGAAGTTTACTTTTTTTTTCCTTGCAGATGATGAAAAACTGTGATTAGGTAAAAACATTATTCAGTTTAATATTTCAGAGAGATAATGGAAATAATTTACAGAAAAAAATCAATGACATAAGGTTACAGTATATACAGAAAGTTCATTTGTAAAGAACTTCATCACTATGGTCTTTTTTCACCAAAATGAAACTTTTGAGATGTTTGGATGTGCTCTATCATCTCTATCAGCATAGAGTTCCATTGCAGTTGATAAAAGGAGCAGTGGTTTTAAATGCATTTAGCTTGGCATTGACTTTCTCAAATATATTTAGACTAACACTGTGGAGCATATTTAAACAAGCTGAAAACAGGCAGTCAAAGCAGGGCAAAGACATACTTTCTAGTAATCATCAAGTTAGATGTTCTGTATACAAGTAAGGTATCCCTAACCCCAAGAGCCATCAAGCTTCTGCAGTCACATTGGGCCTGTGGCCTGAGAAAAGCTGCTGGATGGTGATGAGCCAGGACGTTTGAGAGGCTTCCATTTTGGAGTTTGTCTGAATCTTACTCTAAAGAAGGACTCCATAAAGGGAAAGCTTTGAGAGACAGTTTTCGTAGAGCACTCCCTGAAAAGGGAGGAAAAATTCTTTCAGAATTCAGATATCAGTCCTTCTAAAATAAGCTTAATCTGTTAGTCCACTGGAAAAATTGTATGCCTTAATTTGTTAACAGTCTCAGGGTTGTGCTAAATTCTCATGTGATTAGACATGAGAAGCCAAGTGTATTTGCAGAACTTTTAGCTCAGAACAGTCCTCCTTAGCCCCTCCCAGTGAGCAGGGTCTTTCCCTCCAGTCATCATCCATTCAAGCCTGCACAGGCTGGAAATGTCCTCTCTCTTAGAACCATCCTGTTAAATCATCCTGTTAACCGAGAACATTTCTGCTCATGTAACACTCACCCAGGTCTAATTTCTTTTAGAGGCTTGAGACATGGGTTAATTTATAACAAATATTTCCTCACTGGGTACACCACACCTCTCACTGATAAGTTCTTTGTGGGGTACAGGATGTAAAAGACCATTCTACATGTTAATCTCACTGGCCTTTTCCAACTACTTGGCTGAGGAGAAAGCAATGAACTTAAATTATTGGTGTTCAGTACGGGACAATACATAAAACTAAATGGTCTTCCATGTATTGAAGAGCAAATTCTGTGAACATTATAAAGAGAAAATATTTGGAGAGTCCAGGGAGACTTTCTGGAAACACCGGTCCTTGAATTGGGCTCTAAGCGCTGGTTTTAAGAAGTGTGAGGGACGGTACAATTGAAGAAATCCCATAGCAATGGTACATGTGGGCACAGGGAATTTGTTAACTGTGAGAAAATGGTCATTGGGGTAGTGCATCCGTGCTCTACCAGTGCCAACTAGCATTATGTCCTAGGACAAGTTCCTTAAATTCCAGAAGTCTTAATTTTGTCATCTGTTAATTGATAATGACAGTAGAACCTACCTTGTTGTGGTTTGGGGTCAGGAATAAGTAAATCATGCATATAAAGTGTTTACCATAGTGGCTGATATATATTTTTCCCTTTTTATTCCTTGTTTTTATTATGCTACATGCATAATAAATGTTAGTTATTTCTCATTCCATATTCTACTCCACAGTCATCATTTCAGCATGTGATACTGGCTTAAAAACCCTATTTGGACATCGCTTCTCTCTTACCTTCCGTTGAACTCCTGCCTCCTCTCTGACTACAGCTCTTCCAGCTCTCCAAAGACCTCCACTAGGCCTCTTTGCTCCTTCTATTGGGGACCTTTTCACTCCTGTGGTTTTATTTATTTATTTATTTTTTAAACATTTTTTTTAACATTTATTTATTTTGAGACAGAGAGAGACAGAGCATGAACAGGGGAGGGGCATAGAGAGAGGGAGACACAGAATCTGAAACAGGCTCCGGGCTCTGAGCTGTCAGCACAGAGCCCGACGTGGGGCTCGAACTCACGGACCGTGAGATCATGACCTGAGCCGAAGTCGGGCACTTAACCCACCGAGCCACCCAGGCGCCCCACTCCTGTGTTTTTAAGAACTGCCTGTGGGGTGGGTGCCTTCATTAATCTCAGTCTTTCTCCTAGCCTCTGTCTCTACTGAAGCACATTTCTAATCATTTACTGGACATCTCCACTAGACTATCCTACTGACACTTCTAGCTCATTAAATCTGGAACAGAATTCATTGTTCCTCCAGCTCAACTCATACCTCCTGCTGATGATCTGTTATCATTGATTGTAGCATCTGGTTTCCAATCAGTTGTAAGAGCTCAGCTGACTGCTTTTCTCAATAACTTCTCATTGTATCCATTGTCAATTTGCCTTTCTTTTTTTCTCTTTTGTTTTGACTGTTCAGAACCACTGTAGCTCTTTCTAACTAGTGTCCTTGACCCTTTGCAGCCCATCCACTCCATAGACCATTCTACATGTTAATCTTACAAAAACCTGACTGTAGGAGCGCCTGGGTGGCTCAGTCAGTTCAGCGTCTGACTTTGGCTCAGGTCATGATCTCATGGTTTGTGTGTTCCAGCCCCATGTCGGGCTCTGTACTCACAGCTCAGAGCCTGGAGCCTGCTTTGGATTCTCTGTCTCCTCTCTGTCCCTCCCCAACTTGTGCTGTGTCTCTCTCTCTGTCTCTCAAAAATAAATTTTAAAAAAATGTAAAAAAAAAAAAAACCAAAACTTTTAAAACCTGACTGTAATCTGGCACCCGCTATGCCCTGACACCCCCAGTACTTTCCATTTCACTATCTGCTGAATACTATTTCCCTAAGCAAGCATCCATCCCTTTCCTCACAAGCCCTGACTCACCTTTTGGCTCTTCCCTGGCACGCTTCTGTATGTCCTCTTTTTGGGTATCCCACAATTCAGCCCAGCTGAACAACTATCCTGCTTGAACTGTCCTTTGCTTTTGTGGGCATTTCTTTCTGCCTGGAATACCAGCCTCTTCCCAGCTTTGCCTTTTAAGTTTCACATTTACCCTTCAAAATCCGTATGAGATCCCAAGTTCTGCATGAAGTTTTCCCTCCACTGTTACAGTACTTGTCACATCTATGAAGTGCTTATACACATTGTATCTCTTCTACGGCGCCATAAGCTCTATAAGCACCCCAACCGTATTTTGCTTTCTGTCTTAGCATTCCCACCTCCCCTTGCCTGTCCCCTTCCTAGCACTATGTCTTCCATGCAGTTTCTGTTCAACAAATATTTCTTGAATGAATAAAGCCACTTAGTTTTAAGCAAGGGACAGATATTGATGAAAGTGGTATTTAGGAAGATTGGTCTGATACTAATTATATGAAGGATTGGAGCTAATTTTACAAAATATTTGAAACTTTCAAGGGAAAGTAAAATTATTTAAACAGGACCTTGAACCCAATGTATCCTTTGAATCATAAGGAGAGTCTAGAAAAAGCCCTTGAGATACAGGTTGACAGAAATTCTCCTAATTTGTATCTTCTTTCCTACCAGCGTGCAAAATTCAGTATCCTCACTTTAATTGATACTAGATAAGTCAGTGTGTAATAATTACCAACCCTTGTTGATAGCCCCAGATATGGCATTTACATTTCCATGTGAACCAGTATGATAGAGAACCACAAGCCAAATTACCTACCTAAACCCTTAATTACATGAATACTCACATGCACAGACATGTAGACTTCATGATTCAGTGGATATCAAATTACATACAGTGATCCATGGCCATTTTGCTAGTTTTCACTTCCAATTTGTTCATTATATTTAGATTCAGTGTAGTTTTTTTTGCTATGGCAAATGTCATTGGTAGTGTAATTGAGAATTACATCTATACTCAGTAATTTTGAAAACCTAACTGCTCATTTTCTCAGCGTTCTCTTAGTGGTTTTGGCTTGTACTGATTCTTCTCAAAGCATTTCACCATTAAGTATGTGAATTCTTGAATACAAATTGTGCCATGTTGCATACTTGAATAAAAAGCTCAGAATCGAAACCATGATCCATGAGGGCAGGTTCTGGTTTTGAACAAAGGACAGAAAAATATAACTATGACAAAAGAGAAACATTTCTCAAAGATAATATTTTTCCTTACTTAATTTGAAGATATTCAAGTGTGTAATTGCTTGACATGTCTAAGTGCCCACCTGATAATCTCAACATGATAAAAGTCTCTACTTGGTTCCTGTTACTCAGAATACAACGGAGAATAATGCCTGTCACAATGACTTCACAAATATACGTTGACTGGTGACATGAGGGAGGCAGGGTTGGTCCCATGTGGACACTGTGTAACAGGCAACTTACACACCTTTCCCTTCACCCAGTGTGAAAACATTACTCTTCTTTGTTATGGACACATATAAATATAATTAACTTGTGATTACTCAGAAGCAGAATGAATTTGCCAGGACACTAGTTTGTCTTCTCTTTTTCCTTTTTATTCTTAAACTTTTTAATTTGTCACATATTCTCATTATCATGAAAAGACAAAGGGTCAGGGAGCAGAGCTGAAAGTACATAAGAAAACTTTGAAGTTTTACCGTGAGGAAAAATTGGAGGCAGTAGCTAAATAAAGTTTGGAGAGGTTTTTTTTTTTTTTTTTAATGCATTAGCCTCCCATTTTTGAAAGCAAGAGAATATAAAATATGAAAAGGGGCAGGTACACAAGAAGTAGTACTTTCTTTACAGCAGGAAATGTATCCCAAAATAGCAGCACAGAACTCTACAGAGCAAAGCTGAAACAAATTGAACAGTGCTTCTCTGTATTAGTTTTCTTTTGCTGCTTTAACAAATAACTACAATTTTATTGGCTTAAAACAACACAAATTTATCTCATAGTTCTGGAGGTCAGAAGTGCAGATGAGTCTCGCTGGCCTAAGGGAACATGTTTCCTTGCCCTTTCTAGTTTCTAGAGGCTGCCTACACTCCTTGCCCTTGGCCCTCCACCATCTCCAAAGTCAGCAATGACCAAGTGAATCCTCCTCATTTTGCATCACTCTGCCTTTGACTCCTCTGCTTCCCTCTTCCACATTTAAGGACCATTGTGACTCCATGGTGCTAACCCAGAAAATCCAAGATAATCTCCCTGTCTAAAGTCAGCTGATTAACAGCCTTAATTCTGTCTGCTACCTTAGTTTATCTTTGTCATAACATACTTACAGGTTTGGGGATTTATACGTAGACATCTTTGGGAGGGGAAAGGGTGATTTTTCTGCCTATCACAGTCTTCCCTCTGCCTGAAAAGATTCACATCCAGCCCATATCCAAAATACATTGACTACATCCCAAGATGACCCAAAGTCATTATAGAATCAACTCAAAGTCCAAATACCTCATCAGCTCAAAGGTTCCAGATCTCATTGTGTTCATTTGAATATCCTGGGTATCTTAAAATGTAGATTCTGATTCAGTGGGTGTGGCAGGGTAAGGACCAGGAGCATGAGGTGTGGTTGTCTGCAGTTTCATTTCTAATAAACTCCCAGATAGTGATGCTTCAGGTCCATGGGCCACATTTTAATTAGCAAGAGTTTAATTTTTTCCCCAAAACTTTGGTGGGTATTATTGGAAAACTTTTCATGAGATTTGGATTTAGACTTTTGGATTAAATTCACAGGGAAGGTCTTTGATGGACTTTAATACAATGTTATCTAGTGAGGACACACACATACACACTCACTCACACTCACATACATGAAAAATGGAAGAGAGGGAAGGAGGAGGATAAAGACTTGGGCCTAGGACTTTGGCCCCAGAGCATATGCTCTTAGTCATGACTTAGAACAGTCATATCTATTCCACTGCAGTGGATATCCTAGCTCCGCATATAGGTCAAGTTGTTGAGGGCAGTTGCTTCAGCTGTGGACTGCTCTAGCCAATTAGAGAAAATAGTATGAAAGGCTAGCCTCACCTCCCACCTCTTAGATTGCAAGGAAGACTGAACAGAAGAGACCATACTTTTCCTTACCCTGAGCCAGCTTTATTCCTCTGAGTGTTCCACCCACTTGTAGGGCTGCCTACATAGTTTCTTGCAATCTGACCAGTTAATTACAGTGTAAACTTCCCCTTGAGAATGGACCAGGTAATGTGGTTGTGCAGAAAGTCACCTTGGTTCCCCCATCAGGTGGTCTGCTTCTTTAGAGATGGATGTCTCCAGGGCAAACTGAATGCAGAGCTTGAGAACTTCTGATGAAAGAATAGGCAGCAAGTAGATAGCAAGTGAGTTTACCGGATTAAAATTGAATGCTTCTTATCCAAAATGAAGACTCAGTGAGATGTAAGCCTGCTTCTTGCTGTTTAGAATTGGTTTCACCAGGGTCCAGGATGGGCCACCAGCTCTCCATAAGTGGCATTTTTTTTTTTTTCAACGTCTATTTATTTTTGGGACAGAGAGAGACAGAGCATAAACGGGGGAGGGGCAGAGAGAGAGGGAGACACAGAATCGGAAACAGGCTCCAGGCTCTGAGCCATCAGCCCAGAGCCCGACGCGGGGCTCGAACTCACGGACCGCGAGATCGTGACCTGGCTGAAGTCGGACGCTTAACCGACTGCGCCACCCAGGCGCCCCCATAAGTGGCATTTTTAATAGGACAGTACCATAGCCCTGAGAAGAGACTCTCTGCTGTCTTATGCAATCTTTCATGCCACAGTGGCCAAGAGCAAAACACTACTTACATGTATATGTTAGAATGCACAGAGGGGAAACACATAGCTTCTCTCCCTTGTTTATCCTAGCAGCTAATTGAGATAGAGATGCCAGGCAAGGGACGGCACATATGTGGCCCATGTTTTTCCATCATCACTCCCTGTTCTTTTGGGAGATGTTCCACATCATGGGCTCTAGAGACCAGAATTACTGAACCTGCAGACAAATACTGACAGTGTTGAAGAATGTTTGGAAGATCGAAGAATTTTACTTCAGTTAGACTCTTTCATGGGTTTATGATTTTACTAGGCTTATGTTACACTGGCATATCTGCTCCTATGCTTTGAACCGTAGCATCAGGTATACATTTTTGGCTGGATTAGTCCTTAATGATTGTCATCATACAATTCAGCTCTGAGCCACATGTGTCTTTTGATGTTCTTAAAATTCTTATATATAATGCTGTTTTATTTCCCTGTTTAGCAAGTTATGGATGGTGATTACAATTTTTTTTTTTGAGAGAGAGAGAGACAGAGAGAGAGAGAAAGAGAGAGAGAGGATGCATGCAGGGGAAGGGGCAGTGAGAGAGAGAGACGGGAAGAGATAGAGAATCTTAAGCAGGCTCCATGCTCAGTGTGGAGCCCAACGCGGGGCTTGATCCCATGACCCTGGGATCATGACCTGAGCCGAAACCTAGGGCCAAATGTCGAACCAGTTGAGCCACCCAGGAGCTCCAACATCTTTCTTTAAATATTCCCCTTAATACCTTGAAAAATAATAAACTGAATCTAGGTTCTAAGTCCTTTTTAATTGATTGACTTAAAATCAATGAGATTGATATTAGACAGTGATTGTTAACCTTGTTCACTTATGAAACTTTAAACAAATTCATAACTATGCTCAAAGTCAGAACAATTAAATCAGATTCTCTAGAGGTTAAGAGTAGAACTGTCCATTGGTTTAAAGCTTCCTAAGTGATTCTGATGCATAGCCGAGGTCAAGAATTTTTGCCGTAGATGTAGGCAGTTTGTGAGTTGGAGGCACAGGGAGGGTTTTGAAAGCCCAGCTGCTTTGTCAGTGAATAGGAAACATGCATTTGTTTTTGTTTCTACTTCTTCTTCTTTTTTTAAATTTTTAATGTTTATTTTTGAGAGAGAGAGAGAGAGAGATAGAGAGAGAGAGAACAAGTGGGGGAGGGGCAGAGACAGAGGGAGACACAGAATGTGAAGCAGGCTCCAGGCTCCGAGCTGTCAGCACAGAGCCCAACACGGGGTTTCATCTCAGGAACTACGAGATCTTGACCTGAGCCGAAGTCGGATGCTCAACCGACTGAGCCACCTGGGTGTCCCTGTTTCTCCTTTTTAAGGGATAAAGAGGCTGGGGAGAAAGAGGTGATGGATGCCTCTGCTCTGCCCTGGATTTATTAAAGATGCCAGAGAGCTAGTTATGGGTTGCCTCAGCAGGATTATCATTATATGGCTATAATCCAAGGAATTCTTACTCTTGCTTCAGTGACCTGAAGCTATCACTGTGAGTGAACTTCTCCTACCTTACAATGCCAATTGCTGTGGATAAGAGAAGCTTAAATACAAGAGATTCCCTTGGCTTTATAAATGAATCGTATGAGTCATATGTACATGACTGCTTTCCTCTCTTTTCTCTATTTCTTTCTCAGCTTCTAGCAGGCTGCAGTCTGCCCTTTCACTCCCTCTTGCCAAAGGTCTCTAACTGACCAGGGGCGCCTGGGTGGCTCAGTCGGTTGGGTGTCTGACTTCAGCTCAGCTTATGATCTCACGGTTTGTGGGTTTGAGCCCCACTTCAGGCTCTGGGCTGACAGCTCAGAGCCTGGAGCCTGCTTCAGATTCTGTGTCTCCCTCTCTCTCTGCCCCTCCCCCACATGTGCTCTGTCTCTCTCTGTCTCTCAAAAATAAATAAATGTAAAAAAAAAATTTTTAAAAAAAGGTCTCTAGGGGCGCCTGGGTGGCGCAGTCGGTTAAGCGTCCGACTTCAGCCAGGTCACGATCTCGCACTCCGTGAGTTCAAGCCCCGCGTCAGGCTCTGGGCTGATGGCTCAGAGCCTGGAGCCTGTTTCCGATTCTGTGTCTCCCTCTCTCTCTGCCCCTCCCCCGTTCATGCTCTGTCTCTCTCTGTCCCAAAAATAAATAAACATTGAAAAAAAAATTTTTTTAAAAAAAGGTCTCTAACTGACCTGATGTTAAAAAGTATTGAGGTGTTTTCTCAGGCCACACAATTCGCCCTCTCCAAAGGCTTTCTACTTCTGTCATCTGTGACATTGAGTGCTCCTGGGTCCCCCTGCCCTGTGTTTCTACTTCAGGTACTCCCTTCACCTGGTTCTTTCTTAGCCCTCAAGCCTTAAATCTTCAGTCTTTGCTCTACTTCTTCTCAAAGGTTCGTGTAGTCTCTACTAGACTGATTTAGTTTTAATGTCTCATTAAATGAGACATTTTAGTGTCTTATTCTCTCAACTATGGGTCTAAAACGTTGGCTTTCCCTTCAAACCTTCCTTTCTTTCCTTTTTTTAATTAGTGGTACCAATATTTTGTTTCATTGATACAAAAATAAGGCAAACTAAAATGACAATAAAAATAAACAAACAAGCACCACAAGTAACACTGGAGGTATATTTGCTTCGATTCTTCTATAACGATATACTCTACGTTGTTCTTTCTGTATTCCCACTGTTTCTTTCCTGGCTCATGGCCCCCAGGATTCTTGTTCTTTCTCAAGTGTTTCTGTACCCTCTGTGTTATCCTTTTATATGCTCTAAACATTAGTCAATGAATCTCACTAAAACACTTTTCTGCATAATCCACTTAGCTGGGGAGGGGGTCACAAGGCTGTTTCTAAGATAATGGTAATTTTCTTCAGTTGGATGGAGAGTACAATGACTGTTTATTATTGTTCTTTAACCTACTCATATGTTACATATGCTTTTCTGTGTACATGATACTTTTAGCTAAAATAAATTCCAGTCATTTGTTAAAAAAAGTTTTAAATGATGTCTTACTGCATTCTAGAGCTTCAACTTAAAATACCAAGGTTGGCCACCAGCTAATCCCAAATAAAGTATCCACTGTCTTGCCCATTTGTTGACTATAGTAACCTCATCCAGTCATGCTGATTCCTTCAGTATCCCAAACTTCCCACATTGATTTCCTCTTCTGAACCTTATTGTGTTTCTGCCTGAGAAATTCTGTTTCTTCCTCAATCCAAGATTTATACTCTCCTTCATCTTTTACAGCATGTCATTCTAGGCAGTCTCCCTTCTCCTTGCCTGGTACTCTTCCTGACCTTGACAATCTCCAAGTCCATGTCTGGTTACATACTGCATTATAGTCTACTTGACCTATTTTGTTTGCTTGTGAGTATATTTACCATCTTTCCTCAGCTGGAATATAAAATCCTAGAGGACTGACCATGAATCTTTTGCTACTTTCTTTTAAATATTTTGGAGAAGGCTATATTTGTTTGGTTTGATCATGTTGAGTGTAGAAATAATCCAGAGAGTGTTACTGTAAATGTGGAGTGAGCCAAGAAATGTTGAAGGCCAGATCCAATCTCTGAGTGCCAAGAACAATGGCCTTTGAAAAGACTTCAAAGCTGTACCAAATGTAATAATCTTACAGGCAAAATCACCTTTTGGAACATTTTGCTCAGAATCACTTATGCTAATATTATGTTTATAGCACACTTTAGGAAGATGGGCTAAAATTTCCACATGGTACATGTTTAATCTATTTTCTGCTTATTATCACATCAGTTTTCTTCCATCTTAAAGGTTTATTTTTCCATTTTTTTTTTTAAAATATCTCCCACTTTTAGGGTTTATTTTCATCAGCTTTTTAGATAAATATGGCACATGGCTTGGTTTCTGAGTTTTGTGCTTTTTTTTCCTTATCATTTTCATTTAGGAAAATTACTAAAAGGAATCCAGGAAAATGACTGCACTCTCTCCTGCCATATGGCCTTCCATTAACATGCAGCACTTTCTAATGGCCGAAGCTTTTAACTTACCTAGAGCTGGAAGTTAATGTACAAAGCATTCTCTGTTTTTAATGTTTATTTTAATGCTTACTTACTATCATTTCAAATAATATTTTATGATTTAAGGTAAGGATTATCATGTTAAATGTATGCTAATTGTGTTGTGATTTAAATATTCACAATTTATTAATTTAAATCTGCACATTTATGTTAAAATCCATTATTTTCATCAGAGATGCAATTAGAATCAATTAAGTACTGAAATACATTTTAATAGTAAGATTTATTCACTATTATATGATTTGGATTGTAATAATTTATTGGAATGTCCTCTTTACTCTCTGGTACATGCACTCACATACACATACTTTTTGATAGAAAAAAATGGAATTTGTTTATGATACACCAACTCCCCAACTTTCTCTCCACCCACTCAAAAAAAGAACATTGTATAGCCAATTTTGGTGAAATTTCCATCAAACACTTAAGCAGAAACTATTTCAGAACACATAAAAGTTGAAAATCTTGTCTAATTATGTAGCCAAATCCAGCAAAACTTTAACACTGAAACCTGGAAAAGACAGTATAAGTAAGAAAAGGAAATTGCAATGGATTGAGTGTTTATGTCTCTGAACTTCATGTTGAAATCCTACCCCCAAACTGACGGTATTAGAGGGGAATAGGTCATGAAGGTAGATCCTCGTGGGATAGTGCCCTTATAAAAGATAGCCCAGAGAATTCTGTTGCCTCTTCTAACATGTACTTTTAGTGACAGGGAAAGACACCCATCTGTGAACCAGGATGCAGACTCTCACAGAAACGGAATCTTCCATTCCCTTGGTCTTGGACTTCCCAGTCTCTAGAACTGTTGTTTACAAGCTATAGACTCTGTAGTATTTTGTTAGAGCGACCCATATAGACTAAGACAGAAAGGAAACTGTGGACTATGTCCACTAATGGGATGGTTAATGTTGGAGAACACTTACCATTCACTAGGCACTATGATAAGCCTTTTTCAGAGGTATAGAAAAGTTAAATAATTTACCAGGAATCACCTAGTTACTTAGTAGTAAAATTGTATTTAAAACCCAGGAATATATGAAATCTGAACCCACATGCAATTAATGAAATATTTTTGCTTTCTGGATGCAAAAGTCCTAAAATAAAGTGTTGAGAAAAATAGAATTCATAAGAATACAGGAGAATAATACAAAATAATAATTCCTTGATTATTCTAGGAATAAAAAGTTGATTTGACATTATTAATAAGTCAATTTTTATAACGTGGCATGGATTTTATATTATCTTAAAGCAATAGGAATACTTGACTTAAATCAACAATATAATTTTTAACAAGAATGTGCAAGTCACTGTCTAAGGTTAACAAGAAAAGAGCTATCTTTATTATTCAGCATTGTTCAGGAAGTTCTTAGCAAATGGAATAACACTGCAAATAGAAATGAAGTAGAAATATTGGCAAGAACAGTCAAAGTGATAGTAATTTGCAGTGGATATGATGATTTGGAAAATCCGTATGTATGTCTGCATTCAGGATGATCTAAATTATTCTCCAGAACTTCCCTCTTGAAAGTGTCTATGATTTTTAGCCTAATTTGTCCGCATTCAAAGCCTGAATTATGGTTATAGTTACCACTCTCATTTTACGGATGCGGTCACCAAGACCCACAGAATCAGGAATCATGGCCAAGGTCAGACACCTTGTAAGTGGTGAAGCTGGATTTCAGACCAGGCAGTCTTGCTCCAGAGCTAGCATTCCTAGCCCCTTACACTGTATTGAACAACACAGTCCTTTCTGCCTCTGTGCTATCTACATGCCCAGCACAAAGTGAACTCTGCCATCATGTGGAATAATAATCACAGGAGACTAGTCCTCTAGGCTAGGAAAGGAGCAACTATCCAAATTTTAAGGATTGCATATATAATTTGAAAACTGCTTTGCTCCCTTCCCCCTCAATGCCGGTAAGTCTTACTAGGAAAACATTACTACCTGAACTAACCATAATAGGAAACATCAAATTAAAAATTTTTTTTTTCAACGTTTATTTATTTTTGGGACAGAGAGAGACAGAGCATGAACGGGGGAGGGGCAGAGAGAGAGGGAGACACAGAATCGGAAACAGGCTCCAGGCTCTGAGCCATCAGCCCAGAGCCTGACGCGGGGCTCGAACTCACGGAGTGCGAGATCGTGACCTGGCTGAAGTCGGACGCTTAACCGACTGCGCCACCCAGGCGCCCCGGAAACATCAAATTTAGAGAAAAATTTACATCTGTCTTCTTTTAAACATTTTTTCCTATGCTCTATGTCCTCTATTATTCTGAAATCACTAGATAGCTTGTTTAGAATTTATATGCTGATAAAATTAACCCTTTGTTGCTTTAAATAATAATGACATTGGGATTTGCAATTTAAAACGAGAGAGAAAATGGAATTGGAATAAATGCTAAAATCAGATACGACTATAATAGCACCATATGAGAATAAAATGTATATTGAATGAGGAAATGAACTAAGTTGCAATAATGATTCATTTACCATACACATGCAGAGAATTTTGATAATTGGAACATGAAAGTTGTTGTACAAAACTAAAGCTTGTCCAAACCCAGTTAATCTTAGATTAAAAATCATAATCTGCAATTACTTATGGTGTTTTCTGAAAATTGTTTGGTAATGATGACTTAATCTCCCAAAATATTTTCTGAAGTGAGGACCAAAGTTTGTGATTTCATTCACAAAGATGGAATGTGATATGAGTAGCCAAAAAGACTATAGATAATAAAAAAATAAAAATATATAGATAGACCTATATATGAGTTATATCCCCAAATCATTAATGTATAAATTAAATATTTAGAACAAGAATGATTTTGTGACTGAACGAATATCATAAATGGAGATAATGGTCCCAAACTAGCATACCAAAGCCCACCGAACCTGCCATATGTTCCCAGCTGAACTAGGTTTCCTATGTGTATTTACCATCTATGGAACTTCTTTGATCATCAACTGTCTTTCAAACCTTTGGCTCCTTTTTTTTTTTTTTTTTTTGGTTCTTTTCTTAATATTGTTGGGAGTTTTTAATATATTCTGGATACAAGCCCTTTATCAAAGAAATGTACCTGGCAAATATTTCCTCTGACTATTGCTTTTCTCTTCATTTTTTAAATAGAGCTTTTGAATATCGGAAGTTTTTCATTTTGATGAAGTCTATCAGTTTTTAAAAATTAATTAAGTTTTTGTTGTTGTATCTAAGAAATCTTTGCTTAGACCAAGCTCACAAACATTTTTTCTAAGCTTGTCCTCTAGAAGTTTTATGGCTTAGGTTTTGTATTTAAATCTGTGATCTATTTTGAGTTTATGTTTGCTAGTGGTGTAAAAATGTAAGGTTGTTATAAATCTGCATTTGCATATATATTTGAGAAAATGTCTACTATATTTTACCATACTTTATGTACTACCACAGTGTAGTACCAAATATAGTATTGCTAGTTTTAAATGTTTTCTCATTGAGGGGTGCCTGGGTGGCGCAGTCGGTTAAGCGTCCGACTTCAGCCAGGTCACGATCTCGCGGACCGTGAGTTCGAGCCCCGCGTCAGGCTCTGGGCTGATGGCTCAGAGCCTGGAGCCTGTTTCCGATTCTGTGTCTCCCTCTCTCTCTGCCCCTCCCCCGTTCATGCTCTGTCTCTCTCTGTCCCAAAAAATTAAATAAACGTTGAAAAAAAAAAAAAGAATTAAATGTTTTCTCATTGAAATGATTGTGAAAGTATTAGTTGAGTTTATAATTATACCCATTTCAAAAGATGTGCGAAATAAAGTACAGAGAGGCCACCTTATCTGCTCTCAAAGTCATTCGCTGTCCAGTGTTGTAAAAAAGAAATTGTTTTTTAACAGTGAAGTCCCCATGTTATGGATATTCTGTACAGATCACCAATAAACATTTCTTTCCACCTCTTCCTCCTACTGGAACCCAGGCTCTGGACCCTAGAGCCCTACCACCCTCAATCTCAATATGACCCTATACCCTAATGCCCTGGTAAATGGATAAACTGATGGCCTATTGAAAGGATTCAGCTGGGGAATTGGTAAACAAAGGGTAACTTATCAACCAAATGGAATACAACTCAACAATAAAAAGGACTGAGCTATGGATGCACACACAACATGGATGAAGTTCAAATACATCATGTTGGCTGAAGCTATACTCAAAAGGCTACATTTATATGACATCTTGGAAAAGGAGCAGAGAATAAATCAGTGGTTGCCAGGGGCTGGGGCTGATGAGGGGATTGTCTGCATGGGGGAAAGGGGGAATTTGGGAGGAGTTGATAAAATTGGTGCATATCTCCATTATGGTGTTAGTTACACAATTATATGCTTGTCAAAATGGTACACAAAAAAGGGCAGATTTTACTTACTGTAAGTTGTACCTCAATACAGGTAACTAAAAAGCATAAACTCAGATTTTCAATGAATAAAAGCCCTTATTTTAATGAGCCAGAGTAGACCAATGAATCGGTCAGCCTGATTTCTTCCAAAAGAACCCAGGGAGTTCCTCAGCTGCACATCCCCTTCTCTTGGTGCCCTGAGCAGCAGCGGGGAAAGATTCCTGCCTGCGGCAAGCCCCGGATTCCATTCAGCTCTCGCTCTTCCTCTTGCTTCTCCTGCAGTGGGAATACCCAGCAGATTTCACAGCATTTAAGGGTGTTTTTGTTTATGATCAAAAGTAAGCATCTGTTTTTATGAACGGTACAATGAGACTTAAACTTGAAACAAAGCCTATAGGACCTCAGCCTGGTGTCTCTGTGTGCAAACGTATTTGACATCAGTGATGCCATTTGTTGCCAGAAACCCTGCTGCCTATCAGAGCATTTCAGATAGCACCTACCTAGCCTTGTCTAATAGCCTTTTGTAAGTAGTCTAAAGGGCGATTTGTACGCGGGTGTTCCTCATGTAAATGAGGTCATTATCCTTTTAAAGGTATAACGTTTCCTGTACACTCCAGAGCTTTCTAAGAAACAGACTTGACCTTTCTTTCCTTCATTCAGGGTGCCTGCAGAGCCTGCACTCATTAGCTAGAATTTGACTCCATGACATTTTTACTTAATTTTCTTTTTCCTCCATGTTGGACACATGGGGCAACCATTTATGTTCTTTCTTGACCTGAGATGCTCTCTAATCTCTTTCCAGCTGTGGCATTTGTCATTCAGTCACATCAGGCTGTGGTGACCCTTCTTTCCCCATGGCAATTCCCAACTGTTAATTGATTCATTTTAGAGAAGGAACTAGATAGAAACAGTCCTATGGGCTTAGCTCGATTTAATTAGTGTTAACCAGCGCAGTGGATGATAGAAAAGCAATTTCCTCTGGAGTGGAAACATATTCTTTATAAGGTAGTAGAGGGAACAAACAGTAATAGTTTTTAAAGCCCTTAGATTTTTTAAGTGCTATGCATTGGTATTAGATTTAAAAGCAGTATTGCCTTCTATTAATATTGAAGATGACAGTAATAAGAATTATAAATAATATTAATGCTACCGCTAATAATAGTATTCAGTTATTTCATCAAACAAAGCCCATACTGTTAATCTAAACTATGCTAAGACATTTTGGGGATAATCACCACTGGGACTGTGCTAGTTACTTTGTGTCTTCCTTACAGCCCAGGCGGGTGAGCTTTACTAAGCCAGTTTAATAGACAGGGACAGTCAGGTTCAGAGAGGTGAACTGTGACTTACTCAAGGTCACTCATTTGCTATGACCAATATTAGTAGTAGCCAGGTCTTCACTCATTTGCTATGACCAAGATTAGTACCCAGGTCTGTAGTAGCCAGGTCTGTTCTGACACTGTATCCATGATTTTCATCACTAGCTACACCATACTGCCTTTAGATTAATAAGGAACTAGCAAGGACATCTCTGGAAAGCATTGCTAGACGCTTTTTAAAATGTGATCCAAATTATGGTTTTGATGGGCTTTGACTCTGAACTTCAAATACTTTATTTGCAGATTGTTGGGACTTAATAAAATGTAGAACCTTAGAACTGCAGACAAACCTGTAAGTTTTGAAGGCATTGTGTTATGTATTCAACCATGGTTGAGTCATATTAAATGATTATTTACTATGTGCATATAAACAGAGAAGGTATGATCTCTATCCCCAGCAATGTTATGTCAGAAGTGAACAGATAAAAGAGTAAGGAGTTGCAGTATAGACTGATAACATTTTATAATACAAGTGTGCCCATTAGCCTATGAGAACAGGGAAGAGAACAGTTTACATCAGGTGGGGGGTGGGGGGCAATCATAGCATCAGAGGCTTCCCAGAGCTGAATTTGGGGATAAGCAGAGTTAGATACCTAGGGGTAGCCACATGCTAAACAAATCAAAGGTTTGTGTGAAAGACAGGGAGCATACATCAGTAGTGGCTCCAGCAAAAAGTATGTTGAGAGGAAGGGGGCACCGGGCTGTCTCAATCAGTAGAACATGTGACTCTTGATCTTAGGGTTGTGAGTTCAAGCCCCACATTGATTGTGTAACCTACTTAATGTTGAGGATAGTGTTCCCAGTGGACTTCTCAGTATAGAAATAGATGGAATAAAATAACTCAGCCCTATAGCCAGCCTTTAATTACATGGGCTGCCGTTTTGTATCTGTTTCTTCCTGGTAGCGCCTTCTGGGAAGGAGGGGAGGCATTGCTACTTCTAAAGCAGATGTTCTGCAACAGCCACTGAGTTCATTTGCCTGGGAGGGAAACAAAGGGTGGGTCACTCAGACATTAACTATAACTCTCCTGGTTCATAAACTGCTTCCTGAGCAGGGTTTTAGCCCTGCTATCAAACACACTCCTGTGGTCCTGCTGCTAGCTTCTGGTTAAACAGAGAGAGGGGAAAAAAAAAAAAAAAAAAGAAGAAAAAGAAGCAGCAGCAGCAGCAGGAGGAGGGGGAGGGGGAGGAGGATTTCTTTCTTTCTGAGCAAGAATGAATACGTGGCAGAGTTTACTAATTTTTGTAGTAGAACATAGGCCTTGTCATCTGTACGCCCGGTGTCGAACAATGCATAGGGTCTCTCCTCAAATGTTAGTAATTATATTCTAAATACCTGAAAGTATTGACATAATTAGCTTTCTGTGACCTAGCATTATATAGTTATTGTAAATATACCTATTGTAACTATGCTTAAAAAAACTCTTCTTATGATCCTTTGGCAAGTCATCCAGTAGTGCCTGCTACATAATCATGCTAATGAAGTTTTCTATTCACTTTCTTCCATCACTGTTAAGATTTATGAGCTCCTCTTACTTTTAAAGTCATTTTTCTTTTACGGATTTGATGAGCATTCATTTCTGTTTTCTTGGATTGGTGTTTTAAGTTTTTACTCACCAGGTATAATTTATGTAATATGATATTATACATACGTGTGTGTGTATACACACACACATACACACACACACACACACAACATAGGAAATTTGCTGTGTTTCCTTAATTCCTAAAGCTCCTAAATTGTATTTTCCCCCCAGTTAGTTAATTACTAATCATTTGTTAAGTAATGTTTTCCTGCTGCATTGATTTATGATATTTCCTCTATCATATTTTAAACTCATACATAGAATGGATTACTGTACTATCAGTATCTGTCTTTTTTAATTTCTCTTTTGTCTTATGCACAACCAGCACATTTTTAAATATCATAGTTTTACAGAATATTTTGAAAGCAACTAGGGCTAAATTTCTTCATTACTCTCCTTTTCAGCTTTCCCATTCCTATCAGAATATGTTCTATTTTTCTTAGAGAGGGCCTTTAGAATAATTTCATTAAGCCCAATAAGATTCTGTTAGAATATTGCTAAATATCGTGGTAGGTGTTTTCTTAAGATTGAAAGTGGGGGACACCTGGGTGGCTCAGTCGGTTAAGCCTCCAACTCTTGATTTCGGCTCAGGTCATGATCTCGTGGTTCATGAGTTCTAGCCCCGCATCAGGCTCCACACAGCACAGAACCTGCTTGAGATTCTCTCTCTTTCCCTCTCTCTCTGTCCCTTATCTGCTCATGCTGTCTCTCTCAAAATAAAAAATAAAAAATAAACCTTTAAAGTTTAAAAGTGAATTTTGAGCCCTCCTATATAATTTTGGCCTGTTTAAATGTTTGGGCCTGTTGAAAATAGTTCATTTAAAGCTCTTAGATAGTCTTTGTTCATCTACTCTGTTTTCTTCTCAAATATATTTTTTTTCTAATTTTTTGTTGTTGTTTGAAAATAGTTCCCTTCTTCTAGGACAGATAGGAAAATATTGCAGCTGAAGAGTTTAGCTTTTTCTATTTCATGTATTAGCATTAAACTGTTTGTTTTTCATGGTTCAGGACTATCTCTGCTTCATTCTTTCCACATATAACACAACTGAAAGGTCTTTTGCTGTGTTTCAGACTTTTTCAGAGCTTTGGGTTTTTCTTCTCTTAGTCTTCTTGGGGTGGCTCTCGTTAACTGGAGCCACATTCACCTTCACTGGACTCTGTGCCACTCCTTCTGTAACTGCTGCATTTTCTTTCCCAGTATGAGCTGATCGGAGACTTCCCTGAGCAGTTATGCCAGCTTCTGTAGCCACCCCTCCTTTTTCTTCCTAATTAGGGTAACTTGTTATTGTGCTATCAATTGGCTTGAGAGATCATTCCTTTCAGAGCCATTTTTTAAGGTCCTCTGGCTGTGGACCTATAAAATATTTTCCCAGAACTTTCTGAACTGCCTAATCAACATATCTAAACACACTTTATGGGTTTCTTTCTCTTGGCTGCTGTACCCTCTGGGATATTCATAGCCTCCCAAGTTCCCATCATTGCACCTCACTAACATTTTTCTGGTCAGATATAAGTCAAAAATAGAAATTCCCATCTCTTGTTTCTTCAAAGGGAGAAACTGGTACAGACATGACTTGGAGTGGGGCACCTGGGTGGCTCCAATTCTTGATTTCAGGTCAGGTCGTGACCTCACAGTTTGGTTCATGGGTTTGAGCCCCAGGTCGGGCTCTGTGCTGACAGTGTGGAGTCTGCTTGGGATTCCCTCTCTCCCTCTCTCTGCCCCTCCACCACTCGTGCTCTCTCTTTCCCTCTCAAAATAAATAAATAAACATTAAAAAAAAAAAAAAAAAGCCCATGGCTTGGAGGAACTGGGACAAATGAAGAAGCAGAAAGAAATCACCAGCCTCAGGGGACAGATATGAGTGTATGGGTAAGCAGAGGTAGTACAGATATATGCAAGCTTAATTTTGCAAACACTGTCAAATACTTGGGCCACAATAGCATGGAAATGATGTATTGTCATCCTTCAGGTACATGCACATGGAAAGTCGGAGTCACTTTGCTAACTGTCCTAACAGTGTAGCAAAGATGAAATATCAAGAACTCACAGTAATTATAATTATAAAGAAATATGTAGATAATCCTAAAATTGGCTATAATTAAGTAAAATCAGACTACATAAAAATGTTCTCTCTTAATCCCATTCCCTTTTTTTTCTAAATGTAGCACACTTCATCCTTCAAGATTCTGTTCAATGTCATCCTTGATGAAGCTTTCTCTGAGAGACCCAGTTAGTTCTAGTCACCCTTTCTTTGGTGTTTGCATCTCTGCATTTTCTGTTATGATTAGTTATGGGTCTCTCATCCACGTTTGATTTTGAACCCTCAACAACACGTACTTTTCCTTGTCACTTTTCTATTTCAAACATACACTACATTACCTGGTAGGTTGTAGATATACTAATAAAACCAGCATCATTCAATTCTGTGCTTGAAGAACGGACTTCTTGGCCACCATGAGCTATTTTACGAAAGACATGGGCCATGTAGAAGTTACAAAGGAGTGTTTGGGTCTCAGTATTAAAAAAATCTTTTTTTTAATTTGACATTCATAAATGCAATAAACCGATATGTGAGGAGTCATCATTGCACTAATGGAAGCTCTCAGGAAACAGAGGATGATGTTTGTATATTATGTGTGTGTCTGGATGCAAGATAGGATATGCAAGTAGATACGGTTCCTTATCCATACCTCATACCTTAAAACTGATGAGTAGGTATATTTATGTGGGAATGGTATCCAGAAGCTATTTTCAATATTCTGGAGGTTAAGGAAAAAGGAAATTTATCTACAAATCTTAAGAGCTTTAAGAAACTTCATAATGTTTTGCTCTTGGCCAGACTGTATCAATTGAATGTGGCAACACTGGTTATTGCGTGGATACAAACTTCCAGTTGGCTGTTAGTGATGCATTACCTTTGATTTTTGTAACAATTTAGAAACCAGTTATTGTTACTAACTCCCAATTTGTTTGGAGGCAGAAGGATTTCAAAAAATGAAGTTCATGCAGAAAGCTTTTAAAAGGATATTTGATCACAAACTGAATTAATTTCATTCTACGTGTTAATTTCATGGACTCTTTTTCTCCCCAGTATCTTTTACATCTCTGAGATGAGGATGCATGATACTAGGATAATGCGTTATATTTCATTGCAATTTTAAAAAATCTTCTCTAGAGACTCATAAAATAAAGATGCAGTTTACAATCCATAATGTTGTAATGGACAGAGAAATATGATAATTTGATTCAGAGTGGCTTAGAGAATTCATATGGTTCAGGGTGTGAAGACTGAACCAAGATCCTCTGTTACCTAGGACAGCTCCTTAATTTCTCTGAGACTCAGTATTCTCACTTGTAAAGTGGGGATAATAATAATACCTACGTCATAGATTGCTTGTGAAAAATGGAATGAGATAATACTTGCAGCGTGTTAACCTTTTCTCTTATTGCATCTGTCCCAAATCATCGATGCTGGAAAGAGTTAATGCTTCTCCCAAATTGCCAAAATTACCAATAATAATAAAAAAAAATACTGGAAATCTTGGAGGAGCTGACATGATTTTATTTTATTATGCAAATAGTTTTGACCTCCAGAGATTATTTATTTTGCTTCAGATGCCTCATCTTCTGTGCTGCTAACCAAACAGTTTATTCCATTTTGTGCAACAATTCATAATGAACCTTAAGAGAATTACTGATTATTTTAGAGTTTTTGGCTCAATTACCTGTTTCAAATGCTCAATGACTAAGGAAAGCATGTCATTTTCTCCTCTCCTGCACACTGGAGCATAACAATAGACTTTGAATAGAGCAAATCAAAGAGACACAAATACCAGTATAAGGGGCCCATTGTGCTGAGTTTGTAGCCCTGTCACATGCTTTTAATTTAGGTCGGTTGATTGATTATGACATACTGACAGATAGCACATTGTTCCTCTCTTGGAACCTCTAGACTCTTTAATATTCCTTCCCTTATCTGTCCATTTTGATTCCAAAACTTAAGTGAAATGGAATTACAGCATTCACTTTGTTTTCCTGTACTAAGTGATTATCTCTGAAGTGCAATTTTGTGATTAGGTGAGATGGCATGCATACACTCAGCTAATGCTGATTTCCCCCAGGGTGCAGAACAGGTAAATTCATAATGAATGGATGTTGTGCTTTGATTTCAAATGGATGGAAAACCTCCCCACACTTGGTAGTTTTATTTTAAAAATGTATTTAATTATTCTAAAATTAACAGGAGAATATTAAAATTGAACTTTAGAAAATGGCATTTAAACATAAGTCAAGGGTGCTAACTGCTTATGAATGTTAATACCCTTCAAAAAGTGAAAAAACAAACTTACCTGACATAAATTAGGGGGGTGGGGTGTGAGTGGAGAAGGAGTGTGGTCATTGAAAAACCTCAGTTTAATTATTTATATTTTTCTGATTAATTCAAAAATATCTAAGTGCACCTTAGTATTAGTATTCTCAAATACTAATGTTTCTTATTTTGAAAACTACAGTAATTATTAACTAATTGGTATTATAGTATTGTCATAGATGTTTGGTCCTGAGGGGTGACTTCTGGTGTGTGTGGGAGTGGGGGAGGAGCAAGGAGTTAATGATTGGCACACAGTATTTTTTTTTTTTTGATATTTAGAAAAAATTTTTTTGTCCAATAGTAAGAGAACTCAGTTTTAAAGAGAATTTTGCATTCCCAAATTAGACACGTTTTGACCAGACCACAAAAGTAGATGATTAGTACCCAAATCATACTCCTTTACTGATAAGAATTGACCATAATATTGTGAATCTTAAAGTGAGAAACCTAACATGCAATTTCTCAAACTTATTTCAGTTGAAATCCTTTTTATAAAGAATTGTAAGTTCTAGTCAGAACTTCATGTAGGCCGTGTTGGTACATGGTCGTTTGTGGTTCTTTGATCACCTTCTTCTTCCCACACTTAATCTCTTAGCATAGTATCCAGTATATACCAAGAGCACAGTAAATCTTAATTATTGTTGTTATTTTAATTATCTTTCCAACTGAATAAAAGTAATAATTTTAATAAGTTGATGACAGGTGATTTTCAACAATAAAGCACGTTAATTTGGAATAAAGTGTTTTTATTCAAGCCTCAAAGAAAAACCAACCCATTAAAATTTTTCTCTTATTAAAATCCAATTGTATGTCATGTGAACCATCAGCAATATTCTTTCTGGTGAAAGTGATTCACTTTCCTGTATGTTGTATTGTCACTTGCCCTGACAGATGCGATACCCTCAAAGTTGTCCTCCTAATTTTGGACAACTACGTAGCAGAGGTGAATGGCCTACGTTTTTAGTATGCACTCTCTCCCACCTTACATACTTGAGTTAGCAAGGTAAAAGCACTTCTAAGTACACTCAGTGAGTGATTTGTTAGCCGATAGCCTGCTCTCCAAGGCCACAATAGGAAAACTGGAACTATTTATTTCCCACATCATGGGGCTATTGGATATAACTCTTTGGGCAGAGGTAAGGAAGATAAGATGTATCACTGGTGTGGTGAAAAGGACATGAATTGGGAACCAGAACGCCTACAGATTGTAGTTTTAGTTCTATTTAGTATCTTAGGTCACATTTTGTAGTTTCTCTGGGAACCTTAGAAGTTATTTTATACTTATTGTGGGTTTGTTTGTTTTTACTCTTCTTTCTTGCTAGTTTGGTAGACTCTGTGAAGATGTGTTACTCATCATTAGATCTTTATGCCCAGTTGTACCATTGACAACATTGAAGGTGCTTAACAAATGTGTGTAGAAAAAGTAAGGCAGGAAGACAACCAGAAGGAAGAGAAAGAATAGAACAATATATTTAAGGCCTAAGTTTCCCCCCAAATTCTCTTTGAATAAAACCTTGTGAAATCAAGCACACATGGTCCTAACATTGATGGAAGTGTAAACTTTTAGGGCTTGGAGAAGTTACCATCAGTCAGACCTTCTCTTTTTATGTATGAGAAACAGGCTCATGATGATTAGGTGAAGTGTCATTTGAGTAATGTCTAAGCTGGATCTAGTTCTTCTCCCTCCCAGGACGGCACTCTGGACTGTACTGGGTAGGCTCATCGTTAGGCTATATATGCAAATAAGTCTCAAAGATATACCCCCTACCCATTAGAATATGGGAAAAGTGAATGGTCTTTTACTTTCAATTCTCTGTATCATTCTATTTCTTGATATGAACAACAACAAAAAGCATGAACTACTTTTGTAACACAATAAGAAATAATATTTGGAAAAATATCATTAAAAAATAATCAATTTCAATACTCTGCAGGAGTGTTATATAGACTCAGTAACGATACGCAAAAACAAAACGTACCCTGCATCATGAATATGATTTGGTAACGTGTATTTCTTGAAGAGTGGACTGGAATTCACCAGTGTATGTATTAAATCTCTCTGACATATTGGTGAAGAGGCCACGTAGTTATAAATGCTTGGTTGTCTTGCCTTAAGAGGTCAAACAACTCTATCTCCCCAAGAAGAGGCTGCTCAGATTTCTTACCTGTCTCCCAGAGGGACACTCCCCCTTCTGATATACCTTTTCATGGTCATAGTCAAGTATACCATCTTCTGATCTGTCTAAATTCAATCCATCAAGTTTTCTTTTTTTCTATTAATATTTCTTATTGCCTTTTTGGAGAAGAAAAAGCAAAACATTTTTAAGTAAGAGCAGGTGTTTGTAAATCTTATTGAACTGTCCTTTCATTCATGCTTTCTTCCACGTTTTGCCTATCCTCAAAGTGTCCTGAAACTTTGACTAGCGGGAAGAAGAGCGAGGGGGTTGCCACCAGCTGTAAAGCTGTGGGTGAGAAGAATGGAGTCTCACCACTAAAGCCAAGCAATGTTGCATCTTATCTTTCCTGGCTTTGCCCAGAGAGTTCGATCCATAGTTACATATTTAATTATCCCGAGGGCTTCTGGGTGGCTCAGTCCCTTAAACATCAGACTCTTGGTTTTGACTCAGGTCATGATCTCACAGTTCCTGAGTTCCAGCCCTGCGTGGGGCTCTGTGCTGACAGCTCAGAGCTGGGAGCCTGGAGCCTGCCTCAGATTCTGTCTCCCTCTCTCTCTTTATGCTCCTCCCCCACTTGCACTCTGTCTCTCTCTGTCTCTGTCTCTCTCTCTCAAAACTAAATAAACATTAAAAAAATAATTATCCTGTATGCTAATTATCTATAGATCAGAGTATCTATTTGACTTATTTTCCAATGTTACTATTTTTACAGCTTCTGCCACCTTTGAAGACTTTCAAATTCGTCCCCACGCTCTTTTTGTTCACTCGTATAGAGCTCCGGCTTTCTGTGATCACTGTGGAGAAATGCTGTGGGGTTTGGTGCGTCAAGGCCTTAAATGCGAAGGTAAGGTCTTTCCTTCCCAACCAAGTAGATCCCATGCTGGAACACATAAGTTACCTGCTTATGTTGTGCCCTCTACAATAATGTCTTCTTAACTTTATGTCTTTCAGCAATTTTGGGGATGCATGGATTCTGCTCTGTTCATTTCTTTACATTTCCTGTCTTCAGCTTATTTGCTCTGATCTGGGAAACCTGATTCTCATATCATTTTCCCTGTACTACGTGGATGTGTTTCTTTTGTGTTGGTTATTTTGGCAACAAACTGAAAATAATAATTGCTTCTTAAGTCGGAATTTTTTCAATATTTTTTTAAAAATTCTTTTTAATATTTATTTATTTTTTTTTTTGAGAGACAGAGAGAGAGAGCAAGAATGGGGAAGGGGCAGAGAGAGAGGGAGACACAGAATCCAAAGCAGACTCTAGGCTCTGAGCTGTCAGCACAGAGCCCAATGCGGGGATCGAACTCAGAAACCGTGAGATCATGACCTGAGCCAAAGTCGGATGTGTAACCGACTGAGACGCCCAGGCACCCCATGTTGGAATTTTGATTCGTAGGCATTCGCTAAATGTTTGTTGAAATTAGCAGAAATTTAGGAGATTAATCAAACCATGCAAGGTCAATCAGCTGTAGAGTGGTGGCCTGGAACTTGTGCCCATGTTTCTAACAATAGCGTAGTTTGCCATAAAATGAACTTTACCATGAAAAGAACTCTTTAAACTCAAGTGGCTAGAACACCATTATAAATCTTAAAAATACTCCAATCATACAGTGTTCTCTCTGACTTGTAGGAGGTAGAGCTGTTTGAACTTTGGCCGATATAACCAAGCATTTATGATGCAACCTAGAAATAAGCTAACCACAGTTTTTGAATTTCTGTCTGTGAGAAGACAAGTTAGGTGACAGTGACTTAGAACAAACTGCCTGAAGTGTGGCTTTATGGAAGTTTTCTGGCCTCCTGTGTGACACACAGGGAACTATACATAGTGGAAATATCAAACAAAAAATGGTGTTTTCTTAATTATCTAAAATGTGGAAACCAGCATGTAAAGAAATGTAACATGTTTTCTTAACAATTCTACAAGGTAGTTATTATCCGTATTTTGTCGATAGCCAAACTGAGGTGTGCAAGGTCATGTAAACAAAAAAATTATAGAGCCAGGATTCACATCAAGTTCAAAAGTTGTGATGCACTGTGATTAACTTTCCCTTATGTGTCCACTCACATTAACTTGTGGCAGCTAAAAAAGCCTCAGGCGATCTCTTTGTTGTTTTTTTTTTGTTTGTTTTGTTTTTTCTTTTTTTGTTTGGTGGTTTTGGGGTTTTTTGTTTCTGTTTTTGTTTTTGTTTTTGTTTTTGCTAGATCCCTTAAAGTCCAAGTCCATTATATCCAAGAACATTTAAACAAAAATGATAACCAGAGTAGTTGCTGAGCTCGTCCAAAAGAATCAGAATTCAAAACCCACCTTATTTACAATTTCTGAAAAGAAAACAGAAAAAGCTCAAAAGAAAATTTGAATTTCTAAATAGCCTCAAGAAAAACGAAAACAATACTATTTTTAAAAATGCATAACTTGATACTAGAAGAGCTTTTAATTTATGGTTGAACAAAAATCATTTTACTTTCTCTTTCCAGGATGCGGACTGAATTACCATAAGAGATGTGCATTTAAAATCCCCAACAATTGCAGTGGCGTGAGGAGGAGAAGGCTCTCGAACGTTTCTCTCACTGGGCTCAGCACCATCCGCACAGCATCTGCTGAGCTCTCCACCAGTGCCCCTGACGAGCCCCTCCTGGTACAGCTTCCTGTTTTTCCATTTATCCGTTTGCATGAGAGATCTGTGGGACAATGTGATGACAGTGTCAATCCAAGACAGCACCCCGGGAGGGAGGACACAGCCAGGGTGTTATTGACTGTGTTTTTTCAGGGTTTGTACTGTAGACTGGTCAGTGCTTCAAATATCCAACAACTTTGAGTTTGCTTTCATTTATGACCTCAGTGCATTTAGAAAATATGTAAGGTTTCATCGTGGTCATAGGGCCAGACCAGCACAAACTAACATGTGAATGTTGCAAAACACACTTTGTCAAAATTGGGAAACCAAAGATGAAAGATGTTCTTCTCTGAAGATTATTAGAGTGCTTTGTGACATAGCTGCATATCTATTCTGGGAGAAAAGTTCAAATTTGTTCTTATGAAAATAATGAAAGTCTTTAATTTGTTGGCAATACTGGCATACATTCCAGGGTATTGTCAGGGTGACACAGATTGACAAATGTTATGAGAACAATAGCACTCAAATGCTTTAAGTATTTCCATTAGCTCTAAACACTTTTGTGGATAGGACTTAAATATTTTTTAAGAAATTTAAATTCGAATTTTCCAAACATTCACAACCAAGTAAAAATTGTGGTAATTATGTGAATTATTTAAAATAGGAAAATAGGCGAACAATGTGAGGCCTTAAATTTCCCGTATTTACTTCTTCCCCTAAAGACTTTTTAGTAATCTAGCTATTGTAAAACTCAATTGAAAAAAATTAAAAATTATTAAAACAGTAAGGTTAAATTCATCCCTCTTGATGTGGAGAAGGGCAATAAATTTTGAAGACATCTCTCAAAAGTTGTATTAGTTCCTTGTTTGGAAAATATTTTGTTGTGATCCTTATCACTTCAATTTTGTTACAGCATGAACAAGACATATAATTCAAATACATGCTCATTTTGGTAAATAGGAAAATGTCATACTATTTTCCCGTGACTGACTTAAAATTGAGAGTTTGTTGTGTTTTCAGTCTTTCATGAAGTGAGTCTGTTGGAGGAAGGCAAGTACTTAATCCTGCTGTTAACTAGAAGAATATATTATGTTTGGTAACTATTCAGAATGTATGTGTATCATTTTATATTATTCCATAATGTTGCATTAATTGGAACTAGTGATATTTTCATTGAAAGATGCTTAAATTAGGGCACCTGGTTTGGCTCAGTCGGTTAAGTGTCTGACTTTGGCTGAGCTCACGTTTTCACACTTTGTGGGTTCAAGCCCCATGTCGGGCTCTCTGCTGTCAGTTCACAGCCTGCTTCAGATCCTCTGTCCCCCTCTCTCTTTGCCCCTTCCTTACTCACACTTTCTCTCTCGCTCTCAAAAATAAACAGACATTAAAAAAAAAAGGTGCTTAAATCAAAAGCTATTTACTTTTTCAAATAACTCTCATGTCAGCTTCCCAATTCTAAAATTCCTTGATTTAGTTTGAATTTTTGTAAGTAGTGACTTTTCAAGTGCTAGCAGTTACTCTTGCTTTTAAGATAGTCACTGAGACTCACACTATTTATAGAACACTTACAAGTAAGTTTAAGAAACAAAATTGGGGGCGCCTGGGTGGCGCAGTCGGTTAAGCGTCCGACTTCAGCCAGGTCACGATCTCGCGGTCCGTGAGTTCCAGCCCCGCGTCAGGCTCTGGGCTGATGGCTCAGAGCCTGGAGCCTGTTTCCGATTCTGTGTCTCCCTCTCTCTCTGCCCCTCCCCCATTCATGCTCTGTCTCTCTCTGTCCCAAAAATAAATAAAAAAACGTTGAAAAAAAAAAAATTAAAAAAAAAAAAAAGAAACAAAATTGTAAATTAATTATATATTGTTTTCAAATTCTTTAAAAATTATTTAACATCCCACAACGAATCTAAAGCTTTAAAGCCTTTCATTATTGCAATAAATTAGATGATTAATGCTAAAGATTCTTCTTTTAGATCTTTCTCAACTTTTTATAATATGTAAATATACACACAAATACATGTATATACATATATACACAGACATGCATATATATACTTCAAAACATCACATATAATTTACATCTTATAAGTATAAATTAAATTACATATTTAAATTATTTACATGCATATATTTATAAATATATATCATTTATATATAAATATAATTTAGGTTACCTATCTATAGACTATAATACAAGTTTTTAAATCAAATTATTTAATTGCTTTATTTAGCCAAATTAAATTATTTCATCATTTGAATTAGTTGATCACAAGTTATGTTTTACATGAAATGTTGAAACTTACTACTGCTTTATTGCTGAATGGAAATTTTTATAGTAGAATGCTTAAAATGTTTTTTTTAAATATATATTTTTAAAAATCAAATTTCAACCATGTCTGTCAAGAATGCTGGTATAATTGTGATCAAATCAGATATTTGTGAGGTGAGAAAATATTGGGGCCATAAAATACTTTGAAAAATGTTGTTATCCTAAACTTTCATAAACTTGTGTAAAATGCCCAACGGGTAGCCATTAAATAAGAAATGCCCGTGGAAATAATGTTTGTGATACTATTTGACATACTGGCTCTGAAAGTCATGTTTTACATGTGTCAAAGCTTTTTGTGCCTTCAGAGGATACCTCCTTATCTTTTGTTTTATCCAATACCTGAGAAAGGAAGAAATACTGGCCTGCTTTGAGGAGGGCACGTATTTTCCAGTTGCCTTGGGTCATGGTCATGCCTTGGCTACTTACTTTATGTAGGAACAAAGCCACCCCGCTGTACCCAGGCATGTTGGAGTACAGTGAATATGTCCCTCTTTATCCCTGGGCAAGGCAGAAAAGGTCAGTAATTACAGTTTAAAATTTAGAGTGAATGCCTAATCAAAAGAAATATTATCTCAATAGTAGTAAAACCTTTTAGTTCTGTATACCATAAGGGATATTTTTCCATTTCCAAAAAAGATGATGACCAAGATAAAGATGACGTTGCTTATTAATCTCATTATATCACCCATATTGCAAGTCTGCCATGACAAGTGTATAGATTTTCTCTCAAATGTAAGAAAATGTTTCTCCTATCCATACTTGATGACTTATTTTGACTATGAAATCACCATTTCACATACAGATTAAGACACTGATAATTCTATTAATTTATTCATTTTTGGCACCTAAATTGAATCTCAGATTTCCATAATGCCACTAAGATAGAAAACGAGCATAACAACATAAATCATATGATAGGCTTTATCTATCATCAATTTTGGCAGTAAACGGTATTCATTATACCAAACATAAAGCAGTCCATCTTTTAAGAAGACCCAAAATGAAGTCAATTTATGGTATAATAGCTCAGCAGGGGTGTATACCTCTCTGCACACCATCACCAGCATTAGAAGGAAATGAGAAAAACTCAGTAGGTCCTTGAGTAGGATACATTAATATGTTGTATTATATATATTATGTATTATATATATTATATATATATTATGTATGATATGTATTATATATATATTATATATTATGTATATATGTATATATGTATCATATGTGTTATTATATTATGTATATATAGTATATATTATATACTATAAGTATACTTATTAAGACCATATTAATTTTATAGTCTTAAGAAAATTGCAAAAGAGAAGTCAGGATTAAATAATCCTATCATTTCTCTATGCTTTATTCATCTTTTTATTTTTATTTACAAATGTTCTTGTAGTATTTGGGAAAAATCAAAATCAATTGAAACTGTGTTATACAAGACTTAATCTTAGGCAAAAAGTGAAATAATCTCTTTCAGAACTTCTGCTCCTAGCTATGAAGAAGCTTGTATCTGATCAACTGTTCTACAAGGGACAATTATACAAGCTGAATAAAACATAACAGAAGAGAACAGAACAAAATATTTGAAGGTGCCCAAAAGCAACCAAAGCAATTAGGATTTAAGGGACCAATGTCTTAGAAGGAAATCGCAGAGAGATCAGTGCACAGGATGGCCCCCACAACAAAGTGGCACCAAATGTCAGTCATGCTGGCGTTGAGAACTCCTGAGGTAGAACCGAGCTGGAAAATTTCCAAACATATTATAAAGCGACTGTTAAGACAGTGTAGATTATACAAGGTCTGAGTATCAAAAAATAATGTGGTGTTACGCAACAACAGAACAATAAACCAATCAAACAGAACAAAGAGAGTTGAGAAACTACGTATATAGACAAAGCCAACTGATTTCTGACAAGAATATCACTGCTATGAAAAAAGGCTGATCTTTTCAACAAATATTTCTAGGACCAATTGGATATCTGTATGGAAAACGTGGATCTTGATCCTACCTTATACCACATACAAAATCAATTCATGGTGCATTGGGAGCTTCTAGGAGCTAACAGAGAAGGGTATCTACAAGAACTTGGAGTTGGGAAAGCCTTTTTAAACAGGACTCACATCACTGATGTCAAAGGGAAAAAGTGATAAATTAGACATCTTTAAAATTCAGAAATTGTTTGCAGCAAAAAATGCCATTGAACCGAAAGCAAGTCACTGAATGGAAGAAGATATTTTCAACATATGTATATTATAAAAGATGCATATATGTAAATATATAAGGAATATATAAAGAACATCTATAAAAATTTAGAAGACAGACAACCCCATTTAAGGTATAGGCAAAAATATTTGTTTTAACAGCACTTTATAAAAGAACATAATCAATAAACATAAAAATGTCCTTTGCATCATTAGTTATCAAGGAGTCTAAAGTTAATCTACAGTGAAATATCTCTATACCAGAATGTCTAACATTAAAAATAAAACTGATAATAACAAGTATCGATGAAGATATTAAGCAACTGGAACTCTTATACACTACTACTGTGAATATAAATTGGTTCAACAACTTTGGAAAAATGGTTGGCATTTATCTGCTAAATCTGAACATATGAGTAACATGTGAATCCACAGTTCTACTCCTTGGTTTATATTCAGCAGAAATGTGTATAGGCATATATAGAAAGATATGTACAAGCATTTTTTTTTTATTTCTTGCTTTTTCATTTTTTTAGACCTCATTTTTTCGAGCAGTTTTAGGTTCTCAGCAAAATTGAAAAGAAGGTATAAAGATTTCCCATATACCACCTGCCCCAACCCCGTGCATTGTTTAACCCCCGCCTCCCCGCCCCTGTTATCAGCATTACTTGCCAGAGCAGTAGTTTTGTTAATACTGATGAGTCTACACTGACACATCATAATCACCTAAAGTCCCATTTTAGGGTTCAGCCTTGTACATTCTGTGGATTTGGGCAAATGTATGATGATGTATTCATCATTATGGTATCATACAAAGTGTTTTCACTGCCCTAAAAATCCTCTGTGCTCCAGCTGTTTTCCCTCTTCCCTTTCACCCAGTCCTGCTAACCAGTGATCTTTTTACTTTCTCCATAGCTTTGCCTTTTCCAGAATGTCTTCTAGTTGGAATCATACAGTATGTACCCTTTCCAGATTGGGTTCTTTTACTTAGTGATATGCATTTAAGTTTCCTCCATATCTTTTCATGGCCTGACAACTCTTTCCTCTTAGCATGGAATAATATCCATTGTCTAGGTGTCCACAGTTTATTTATCTGCAGGACATCTTGGCTACCTCCCAATTTTGAGCAGTTATGAATAGGCTACTATAAACATCCATATACAGGTTTTTATGTAGACAAAAGCTTTTTTTAACTCTTCTGAGTATCATAAAGTTTGATTGCTAGATTATAAGGTAAGAGTATGTTAGGTTTTTTAAGAAACCATCAAACTGTCTTCAAAGTGGCTGTGCTATTTTGCATTCCCACCAGCAATGGATGAGAGTCCCTATTGCTCCTTGTCCTTATTAGCATTTGGTGTTACTAGTGTTCTGGATTTTGGCCATTCTGATAGGTATATGGTGGTATTTCATTGTTTTAATTTGCATTTTCCTGATGACATATGATGTAGAGCTTCTTTCATATGCTTATTTGCTGTCTGCTTATATCTTCTTTTGTTGTTGCTTAAAGATTTTTGTTTTTAAGTAATATCCATACCCATTGTGGGCCTCCAATTTAAAATCCCAAGATCAGGAGTCTCATGCTCTACTGACTGAGCCACCCAGGCACTGTCTTCTTTAGTGAGGTGTCTTTGAAGGTTTTTGGCCCATTTTTAAAATTAAGTTGTTTTCTTATTGTTGAGTTTTAAGAGTTCTTTGTATATTTTAGATAATAATCCTTTATTAGATCTATCTTTTGCAAATATTTTACAAATATTTCCTCCCAGTCTGTGGCTTGTCTTCTAATTCTCTTAGCAATGTGTTTTGCAGAACAGAAGTATTTTTTTAATTTTAATGAAGTTCAGTTTATCAGATGTTTCTTTCATGAATTGTGCCTTTGATTTTATTTCTAAAAAGCTATCACCATATCCAAAGCCATGTAGGTTTTTATCCTATGTTATCTTCTAGGAATGTCATAGTATTGTACTTTACATTAAGGTCTGTGGTCCATTTAGAGTTAATTTTTACTAAAGTATGTAAGGTATGCATCTACATTAATTTTTTGCATGTTAATGTTTAGTTTTTCTAGTGCCGTTTGTTGAGGGATCTTTGTACATTGTATTGCTTTTGTTTTTTTGTCAGAGATCAGTTGACTATATTTATGAAGGTCTGTTTTGGGGCACACTAATCTGATACATTGATCTATTTGTCTCTTCTTTCTTTTTTTTAAGATTTTATTGTTATTTTTATTATTTCATTTATTTTTTTAAATTTACATCCAAATTAGCATATAGTGCAATAATGATTTCAGGAGTGGAATCCAGTGATTTATCCCCTGTAGTAACACCCAGTGCTCACCCCAACAAGTGTCCTTAATGCCCCTTACCCATTTAGCCCACCCCCCCAAAAAACCCCTCCAGCAACCCTCTGCTTGTTCTCTGTATTTAATAGTCTCTTATGGTTTGTCCCCCTCCCTGTTTTTATATTATTTTTGCTTTCCTTCCCTTATGTTCTCTGTTTTGTATCTTAAATTCCACATATGAGTGAAGTCATATGATATTTGTCTCTTCTTCACCAGTAACACACTGTTTTGATTATTGTAGCTTTATAGTAAGTCTTGAAGTCAGGTAGCATCAGTCCTCCAATTCTGTTCTTTTCCTTCAATATTATGTTGGCTATTCTGTTTTTTTTTTCCTTTCCTCCTAAATTTTAGAATCAGTTTATTGACATCCATAAAATAAGTTGCTAGGATTTTGATTGGGATTGCGTTAAATCTATAGATCAAGTTGAGAAGAACTGACAGCTTGACAATATTAAATTTTCCTGTCCATGAACATGGAATGTTTCTCCATTATTTAGTTCTTATTTTACTTCTTTCATCAAATTTTTATAGTTTTCCTCAAGCAGATCTTATACATAACTGGTTAGATTTATACCCAAGTATTTTATTTTGAGGGGTGCCAATGTGAATGATATTGTTGGAAGCATGTTTGTAACTTTATTCATAATAGCTAAAAGCTAGAAACAAAAAAAAATCATGAGTTATAAAGTTATTAGGTTTCTTCATCACAGGTCATGTGAGAAATAAAATATTATATCAGAATAATTAATAGTTAATTTTTTCTGAAATTCCTATCAGTTAATGAAAATGGGGTACAGGAATTATATTATTTAATAATGGGAAACAAATTCTTTGGGTGCTAAATGAAAAGTAGTATGCCACATTATCCTAATATGCATGTTATTTGCATAGTTAACATTGTTTTCTACAGTAGTTTTCATTACAGATGAAAAACTGTAATTCTTGTGATCTTCCTTCAAGGGAAACAAAAATAAAAACAAAACTATAGTATAATATTACAATCAACTACTAAAGTAATAGGTGGCTCTATCTTTTATCTTTATCACCAGACATTTCTGGTGATTCTAACTTGCTAGCAAGGGGGAAAGAGCTGTGTGTTCCCAAAATATTTTCTTCAAAGTAATGGCCCTATCAAATATTCTGCAAAAAAAAACATTTCCTGATCAAATGATCACTGGAAAGTGCTTCATGGTCTGTCTACGTATTGGACGTGGTAATATTTAGTAAGCATAACTGTGGGCCTCAGAGTCTTGGGATAAGGAAAACAGTGTTCCTATACTGACTCAAATATGGAACCCCTTTTTCTGGTAAAACCTGGGGATATCCTGGGGGGGGAATACACTTTGAGAAATGGTAACTTAGAGGAATAAGTGAATGTATATTGCATAGATCATCTTCAAATATGAGCTGAGTAGCACTCAGCTAAAACTCAATTCTGATGAGAGCCCAGAGTAAAGGTATTCAGGGCTTTCAAATTGGAGGAAAATCATCAGCTTTATATATCGAATACATTTATGATAAGGATAATACCTTATTTTAGAAACTTGAGAAAGAGAAAGCTTTGCCACCTCTTATGACAATGTTCCATAAAAGCACACACAAGCAGGGTCATATTTCCTTGTAGGGGCCTAGGGCAGGCTGCCCCACAATGGGCCACTTTGATGCAAAGATTTTTTTTAGTTAAAAGCAATCAAAACCCAGGAGATGCAGGAAAAGCTCTCTGCCTCCCTAAGAGTGCCTGAATTTACATTGGAAAGGAGAGCTTTAAAGGGAAGCAACTATTAATAGAAACTCCCCCTTACCTAAGGAACTTATCTACAAGATGGGGGAACCTTGTTTTTCTAAACATCTCCTTTCACCTTCTTGCTAATGACCTTCTTCCCCTCCATATCCTCAGACCCTACTCCTCTCCTTAGCTCATATAACCTTCGTGTTGCCTCATTGTCTTTGGAATTTCATATCTATGCTGATTCCCTGTGCATACAGCTATTAAATTTGATTTTCTTGTGTTAATCTGTCTCATGTCAATTTGCTTCTAAGTCTAGATAGAGGGACCATAGGGCAAAGGAAGGTCTTCCTACCCGACATCCTCAAAAGTCATGTTTGGATATGTTCACATGGGCAGTTGTTTACCCTGAATTCTGCACATGCTTCATGTCAATCCAGAAATGTAGCAAGTATCAATGGGTAACAATTAATCTTGGCAGAACCTCTAAATGTACACCACTTCTCAATGTCTCTGATTGCAGATTGTACATTGCAGAATAGGATGGGGGTTCTGAGAACAACAGCCATGCATTTTTGTTAAGAAAGAGTCAGGTAGGGGTGCCTGGGTGGCTCAGTCGGTTAAGCGGCCGACTTCGGCTCAGGTCATGATCTCTCGGTCGGTGAGTTCGAGCCCCACGTCGGGCTCTGTGCTGACAGCTCAGAGCCTGGAGCCTGTTTCAGATTCTGTGTCTCCCTCTCTCTGACCCTCCCCCGTTCATGCTCTGTCTTTCTCTGTCTCAAAAATAAATAAACGTTAAAAAAAATTAAAAAAAAAAAGAGTCAGGTGTATTTTAGCTTTGATTTGGGATAGAAAGAATATGATATTCAGTATAAATATAGATATGTATTGTCCACTTAACCAAGATGTTTCTTACATTTTTCATTGATACTCTTTTTAAAAAAAATTTTCAGAATAATCTTTCTACTTTGATTTATACTTCAACCTTGAGCGAAATCAGACATAAAACAGTAATATGCAACAAAGACTGTAAAATGAGCAAAGAATCAACTGTAGGTATATTTCTCTCACTAAAACTCTAACCCACTGTTGGACTTTCCAGGTTTGTAAACTACTAATACTGATTATTCATCAGCTTATTCTTGCCTGCAGGCAGATAACAACTACGTAACATTTGATTACTTTGATGACCTTTTTCATTCTTTTGCCATTGAGAGGATGAATTATTGTGAAGAAAATCTAATCTTTCACGTAAAGGTCAAAAATGCTTCATTCTGACTATAATTTATTTTCAACAAGGTGAAAGAGCTGTCTTTCATCATTGACACCGTAACAAGTAGATTTTTTTTAACCTCTACCAACTCTTAACTGTAAACTGTGTTTTTGCTGTCTTGACTTAGTGTCTATAGTTCCATTTAAATGTTAAAACTTATTTCTAACTCAGGTGTGTTTGTGGCCATAAAGACTGATTAGTGTAACATTTTGCTTGAAAATGCACCTGTATAAAACATTATTGATAACATGCATCACTTTCTTCAAATAACATCATTTTCTTGTCTTTCTTCCCCTTTTTTCTGCACCTTTGCCTGCTTTTTGCCCTTACAACTTCATGTTTCAGTCTCCTGTGAGTCCTGGCTTTGAGGTAGGTACTAATTCTACCTGGCAATAGGAATATGCTTCACCATCTTTTGTAAAACAACATTATAGGTTGACCTCAGACAATTATTGGTATTGACCCTATTGGAATAATCAGATCAGAATTTGGCTCAGAATCCAGCCTGTTGAACTGCAGAAACCCCATTGGTCTTTCTATGAAACTGACAAGATGGGTTGAGAATAGAACAGAATACGTCAGAACACACTTTACCCAGCAGCATGTTAACTGAAATGCATGCATATTGGAATTGTATCCTGAAGACAGGGTACCACAAAACCATGCAAGTTGAGGCCACCATCCCAATATGTTTATACACAGTTTTAGTTGGCATGGTAAAACATAAAACAAGGACTGCCTGAAGATGAATGTAACTTTTTTAAAGAAAGGAGCTTTTAATCATTAATGTATTATCACAGTCTATTTAATTAGTTTTTAAAAAGATGGTATGCAAGTGGGTATATCGAGGTCTCAGTCCATGAAGAAATTATATTTGGAAAATTCACAAATTTCCTTCTCAGAGATTTTAAGTAAACCCCTCTCCAAAATAGGCTTTTTATTTATCTTAAGCAATTGATAGCCTGAATATGGAGGAAAGGCATTTAAATTAAATGTTAAAGCTGAGTATATAACAGTGCTTTTATTGTGATAACTTGTTTTGATGTATTGTGTTTATTAATATTTAGTTTTCCTTATTTCTGTACTTGTGGCAAATTGAGAGTTGACATTGTTATTTTTCTTTATGAGACTATGTTTCAAATACCATTATTAGTGTCCATTCTTACATGGTCTTGTTAAGGTAACTATAACAAAAGAAGCTAATGAAAACACAACCAGAACATGTATGAGGTTAAGTAAAATTAAGAAATCAAGTTATCTTGATCCTTAGGATATAAAATGAAGAAATTTACTTCAATAATAATAAATGTGTATGTTTGGAAAAATCATCCTAGGGCAAAACATTCCTTATATGTCTTTGTAAAATCTTCCTGGTATTATATTGCAATGATATATGATATTAATTTTCTTAATCTCTCCTACTGATTAGTTTGTTTTCTTCTTTTTTTTTAAATTTTAAACATTGCTGAAATAAGCCTCTTTGTGTTTTTTTGTTATACATTTATAAAAGTGTTAGTAGGTTTCTCGATCAGCATCTTTGAATGGATCTAGTAGATTATCTTCTTGGAAGCCAAATGGACTGAAAAATATATACAATTTTTTGCCAAATAGTTCTTCAAAAAGTTGTAAAAGTTTAAATTTATAACCCTGCTAACTACAGTGTATAAAAGTTTCTATTGCTTTATCTTCCCAACAATAGATTTGATTCCTATTTTAAACTTAAAAAAATTTTTTTTTACTAACTTGATAGGTAAAAAATCTCTATGCCTAAATATTATTTACTTATTGGAGGATAAATAGTTTTTCATATATTTATTGGCCATTTGTATTTTACCTATGGTTAATTACCTGTCTCTTTTTCTACTGAGTTGCTTATTGGTTGCTTAGAATCTTTATATATGATTAATTCTCTTTCTATTAATCTATGATGGAAGTATACTTTCAGTTTTATGTGTTTTTGACATCTTTTCCCACAGTTATTTTAACAGTGAGAGACATATTTTCATTCATTTTCTTACTATATAGAGACTGTTGAGAATAAATCAATATGGCCAAATTCAACATAATTTTTTTGTCAAATGATTGAAGAGAATATTTTTTTTCCTGAAGTAAAGGAGCTTAAGTCAAGGTAGAAAATGAAGGAGAATTTAAGACATTGGTGTTCTTTGCAACCAGAGGATATAATTGATATAGTGTTTTTAAAGTATGTTAGGTCTTATGGAATGTTTTTTTTTTAATTTAAGAACTCTATTGAAATTTTAAACATTATTTTTAAATGTATGTAAGGAAGTATTTACTATTATAGCTTTAAAGTTAAGGGGCTCTTTAGAGAATTTATTTTTGCTGAAATTAAATGCTTCTAGTCTAGTGTTTTTGGTAACTCCTAATATTCAGACTGCTTTATAGAAATCATTAGGAAATAAATTGCTCATTCCAGAAGCTTTTCCTGTGTTTGTCTTATATTCTCACTTTTTGCATCCTCTAGTTTTTATGAAAGTTAGACAATATTGATTTTAACTTGTTATTAATATTAATGGTGCATATTTTCTAAATAATAATTTGGCATAAACTGCTATTATTTTCATAAAGTTTACTGACTCACACTTAATTAAGACAAGCATTATATTAAAAGGAACTCTTGCCTGCATAGTTTCCTAGAAAATCTCCCCCAGAAATGACTCATTCAGTTACTGTTTTTGTTCATTTAAAAAAAAACAAAAAACAAAAAAAAGGAAGACAAGAGAATACCAGTATTGCATTATCTATCTGTAACTGCATATGATTCTGATACACTTTATAATAGCCGAGGTATATTATTTTCAAATGAGCAAATAATGAAAAAAACTATTTCTAATCCTGAATGAAACTATGATGATATTTCTGGCCAAATGAATATTTCCCAGGATATTTTCCAAAGTAGCAGAAGTCTATCAAGAAATAAGAGATTTTAATTGTTACTACTCTTGTGTTCTGGAGTTCCAGGAATTGTGGTGATTCATCTGAATTAAAAAGTCATTTTTCCATTTAAATATACACCACACCATCACATCCATGCAGTACATTTGCCAGATATTGCAAGATTTCTTTTGATGATTGTGTAAACTATTTCTTCAGATTCAGCCCTGGGTAGTGTATATGTTCAATGAGGAAAGACATCCAAGAATTCTTCAAGCAGCACGTATGTCTGTACTTCCCGAAAGTTAGAAAAGTATGTGCAGGGGTGGGTTTGTCAGGAAGGAGGCCTTCAGTAAAATTAAGAGTGTGTGGTCTACTTGCTGTGTTACTAATCAGCCGTTACCTGATTTCATTCAATGTGACTGGCTTATTATATGTACATTATTAATTCATGCTCTGAACAAAAACTTCCAGATGTGTAACTCTAACTGTAAACACTGCATGAGAGTTCTTCATGAACTCCCCTGGAGGGAGGGGGGCATTTACCAGTTGCCCACACTTATAAACATGTAGGTCTTGGGAACTAATAGGTCTTTAAAGCAGGCTCTAAAGGACCTATGTTTCCCTCAGAAAAGGGACCATGGCTTTCCTAACACTCCCTACAAGCCATGCCTTAAAACAGGAAATGCTGCTCTCTACCTTAAGATGCAAAACAGCCCCCCACCCCATGTTATCAATAACAGGCATTTGCTTAGTCTAATGTCATGCCAGACCTGAACAAATTTCAGTCCCTTCTCATTTACTTCCTGACCAATCATGACTACTGAGGTCCTAGTGAGCTCTTAGCTGAGTACTATGGGGAAAAGAAAAAGAAAAAAAAAAAGATTACTGTTCTCAGGAATGTTTCACCCCTCCCCCCCCCCAAAAAAAAAAGAATTGAAGGCTTGTCGAGAACAAATAATAATGAGGTGTGAAGAAAGTGGAATATTGGAATTGGTATTTTAAATTAGACTTCCAGAAGCTTGAGAAATAATTCAGCTTCTAAAATATTTATCTGTGTTCTCAGAAATATTTAGCTACATGATTTTACTTGATTCATTAGGCATGGTTTTCTGATACCTGGTTCTGTTTGATCCAATGAATGCCTCTCTCCCATCTCAAGAAGAATGGAAGTGTTGCCATTTTAATCATTAATGCAAGATGAAACAATGTCCAGAAGTTATGAGCAAATATACGTACTTCTTTCTCCAAATAGCCTAGTTTTTGGTGATTATTTCTCTGTAGCTGTACACTGAAAATATCACCGAGTGGTATAATTTTATTGAGGGAGTGCTTTCCTATATTTTTAAACTCAAAATTGATAAGGAAAAAGCCTTGTCTTATTCTTCTCTCTTTTTTAACTGAGTTACATTAAAATCTAATCTTTGATTCTACCATGTTATTTCAGATGCACATACATAGACACACAGTGCTATGCATTTACCATTCATTGTTATAGGTTAAGATTCTATAAAATACCATAAAATTATCTTTGTGAGCCCTTAAGTTACACTTACTTTTGAAGGGAAAGGCTCTAACCTTTGTAGCCTTGGATTGTGTTTATGGCGTGCTTTTCCAGCTTTTCCTTGGTGTCTTTAAGTCAGTAATCAATGGGACAGCCTCTTTCCAGATTATTTCATTCCATTCTCCTATGAGTTCATAGACCCAGACCAGGCTCTTGTCAACTTAGGCAAGGTCAGATACTATGGGAATATATGTTCCTAACATTACTATTCTTGTTTTTTCCACATAATCTGTTTACCTTCTGATTCACTTTCTATGTGTAGACCAACTCTGACATTTGAAGCCCCAAAGCAGAAGCTGTTGACATCCAAAAGTATTTTCTTCTTCAGTGGAAATGCTCCTTTTTTATTGTTTAGCTTTAGAGTGCAAGGCATTAAGGTCACATTGACTTCAAGTAAAAAGAGAGGTAATCTTATGTTATGTCTCCCCTTTCTTCCAAGATCCCATGGATTTGTAGGATTTTGGTAACTGACATTTTGAAAGAACAGCACATGTAATTTGCAACCATTCTTGAACAGTTCTGGTGCTTTCCCTGCAAAGAGTGGATCACTTAAAGCAAATAGTAAGGTTCCTTTACCCTTCATTTCTGTTTACCTAAAAAGAGTGATGCAATAAAAAGGTTAATATAACTTTTAAGACTACTTTAGCACTCAGAAACTCCAGACCACCTTGTATTTTTAATAAGAGAGTATTTATGTTATTAGTGTGACAGCTTTCACAAATCGCAGCAAACATTAAGAAATGAATTCTCCGTTGTAAAATACAGCATCGGTCACGACTAAGCAAGGGCACACTTTTTTTTCCTGCCCTATAGCAACTCTTTTCAATGTTAAGAAAAGGTGTTGATTAGCTTTTATTTATGCTATACATATTTAGGGTATCCAACTGAGGGGCCAGACTCATTTATCTGTCATACTTGGCAGGCAGTTCAAGGGAATCAGAATTGTAACAGAAGAGCACTGAACGATTTAAGAGTCACCAAATGCTCTACCCTCCCTCTACTCAGTGAAGTGCAGGGCATGGAAACATGAGTGTTTTCTGAATGACCCCCTTTTCCTCCACCATGGGGGTGTTTTATCTTTTCTTCAAACCTTCATATACATGGGCACTTACTCTGTGTGAGGCAGTATTCCAGAAGTTGGTGATACAGTGTTGAACAAAACCATCAAGATTCTCTCCTCATGGCACTCACATTCTATGAAAAGAGACAATAAAAATACAATAAGCAAACAGGTAAATAAGACCATTGCAGGCTGCAGTAATGGCTCTGGAGGAGACAGGATGGTGTGCCAAAGAGTAACAGAATGTGAATGGGGAGTGAGCAGTAAGTTAGATGGTCTGGAGGCCTCTTGGAGAAGGTGATATATGAACTGAAATCCAAAGAATAAGGCAGAACCATGTATACAGAAAGACAGGAAGAGCACATATTGTGATAATCCATAGTAATAGTTATGTTTTATCCAAAATTCTATTGGATTTAAAGTTACTGGGCACAGAGACTTATTTACTGGCCTTTCTATGTCTGGCAGCATCTGAATTGGGTTTTCAGGTATGATTCGCCCCAGGAAACACTTGCTAAATTAAATAGATCAATCTTGATGGCAGTAGTAGGAACTATCATAAGGTGGTATTCTGCACAGTTCTTTGAGTGATAGTCCAAAATACTAGATGTTAAAACTTCTGAAATAAAGGATTAATGTTTGGTTGGATCTGTTTTCACACAGTTGTGCTTATATCTTTTAGGTAGAACAGCACCTGAATAAGAAAGCAGGCAGACAACTGAGTGATGCTTATACAATAGAAGCTGTTTATTAAGTTAGTCTTTTTGTGCTAGAAAACATGTATGACTCAGATGCTATCCTCTGAGCACAGACAATCTGGTTGAAAGTCTCTTCTGTAGGTCAAGGTTAAGAGATTCACAATAGTCTGTAGGTCAAGGTTAAGAGATTCACAATATTTTTGCATTGCATTTTGGCATATAGAACATGTTATTACTTAATTATTCTCCCTTTACCCCCAAGAATTGTACCATCATGACTTAAGTGAAGGGAAGAAAATACTTCCTAGTTTTCTATTAGCATAAAACCAGGGAATGTGAAAACTGGGAGGAGCTAAGGAGAGAGGAATCATTATTTATCACCTGGAGTGAGACTACATGAATTCATAGTTCTGCTACTGACAGACTGTGATCAGGGGCAAATGATGTAACTTCCCTATGATTCAGTTTACTAATTTGTAAAATGGGGATCATAACACTAGTGGCCATGGAGTGTCAATGAATTAATGCATGTAAAGTGCTATGAAAAGAGTTTGGCCCATATAATGGTTAAAGAAGGTGTTTTATGTCATTGTCTTGTTTAAAGGTCTCGGAATTCCCATGGGCCAGGTTTAGTCCTCAAATGAGTTGACTGGCTGGCACAATGTTTCAGAATTTTTTCAGAGTTGCCAACACTTGGAAATAGAGTTACTTCATAAACAACTAGATTTTCTGCTTTGATTTTGAAAAACTAAGAGGTCAGCCAACACTGGGCTCACATACTCACGTGGGTTACTAACCCATGAGTTTGGCCATCCCTTTTATTCTGAACCTGTCCTCTCTAATTTCGTATATACGAATATATATTCGATGTACGATGTGATGATTCTCCATCACATCTCTCATACTGACAGTCTATCCATTGCTTTTAACAACCTACAAGTATTGGAATTTACTGTCCCTCTCTTTCCAGAGCAGAAGAGTTCTGACAGATTTTGTATTTGCATTGGATATGCCAAGCAGGGGTGAGGAACAGGCAGACACGTAGAGAGAGCAGTTGCAGTGAAAAGCATTCCTTAGCCAACTGTACTCTCTTAAAATTGAAACCCTGTAAAGCAGATATGTCAAAGTCACAACGCAGTTAATATTACATTTAAAAGGAGGCTTACATAATAGTTTGTATCTTGAATATCTCTATTGAAATGTCGCATCCATTATCTCCTTGCAGTTACTTCTTGAAAACATTAATTCTGTTCAGTTCAAGCAATGTTTATTGTTTAGCATGTACCAGGCACTTCTTCCATTAACAGAGGACAAATATGATTAAGTCACTGTCCTTCTCTTAGGAGCTTATTGTCCAATGATTGAGACAAGTCAGAAAAAGATGTCAACGTGTATGCCAAAGTGTTGTCTTCTGTTTCTCTTTGACTCAAGGGGAGCTTAATGTCACCCCAAATCCATTCCCAATATGAGGCTGTGAAGTGAATTTTACTTAATAAATATAAATATTTTAAAACCACAGAGGTTTTCATTTCAGCCATGCATTTTGTAAAGTGACTTTTATCTTCCAAAATCTTATGTTTGATTTTTACATAAATGGCAACAAGCAAACCACAAGGAAAGGCAACTTCCCACCCTGTGTTTTCCAGCTTTACTAATGAAGGGGACTCATTTTGAACCACAAAGTAGAATATACCTTGTTGGGAAATGGTTTCAGAGTCCTGTTAAATGTTAAAGACATGCTGGCAGTTGGAGTTTCCATAATGTAATCTAAGCAGTCATTTCCTGGGAAGGTTCCAAACTTGCTGAGTCATTAATTTAGCATACCAGGTTACAGAACAAATTCAGCCTCTAGAAAAGCAGGGTATTTTATCCATGTAAGTAGGTCTTCAACACATACAGTTTTTACTTTGGCTGTAATTTCAAATGAATACAGTTAGCATAAGAATACTATAGGCACTTCACAAAACTTAAAATAATTAATCTCTGTAACCTTTATCTCTAATACTGGCTTTAAAACTCAGCTTTCATCATTTTTCTGCTCTCCTGTTCTCTTCTGTCCGTGATGTGATATATCACTGAAAACAGAAATGAAGTCTTTATACTTTGTATGAAGTATAATTTGCCAAGTCAAGTCATTTTCATACACACACACCCCAATACCATACTTTGCAGTTATCTTGGGGCTCTCACAAAGGTTTCACACCTGTAACTTGATCTAAACTCCTCCAGTCTAGAAAAGAACAGTTCATAATATATCAAGAGCTGATGTGGAAATGTAAGTTTTTAGAAGTACCCCCTCCTGCATGTGCTTGCCATAATTTAGGGAACTTGAGATCTGTTCTGTGAGTTCTGAGCCATGTTTTTCTCTGAACATAATAGTGAAGCAGAACGAAACAAAATGTAGCTGTGCCCTTTCCAGAGCATTTCACCTTTTCTCCCTTTTCCCATAAAAAACGATCATTCAGCAGGTTGCTCGGGTTCACCAAATACACGCTGCCAAACTGGAACAGCAAGTAACAGTGGAAATTAATTTAAACACCATTTAGTTTACCTAGTAAAATCTTCACTAGTGTTGATAGGTAAGGAAGAATTTTCTCTTTACTAAAGTTAACTTTAAAGAAAGATCTTATTTAAAATTCTAAGGGACTGTGCACATTACAATTCTACAAATAAGTAAAAAGAATAAAATGAAGTAAGTTAAGGAAAAAGTAAAATAATACTATTTCTGTTTATTTTAGATGATAACGTGTCATATGCAGAAAAGCCTGGTTGTTTAAGTCAACATTACCCTTTACTTTGACTCACCACGAAGTCAAATCATGTTGAAGTTCTCGTAAAGACCAAGTTAGCTGGCTTTAGATCAATGAGAATTTGTTAAGCATCTGTTTTCTTTACCATTACCAATTTCTAAATCTTGCCTACTCTGTAACTTGATGCAACAAACAAAATACTGTAATTATGGCTTTCCGGTCTATATACCTTCAAATAAAACTTAACCTAATAATTAAAATGACATTTTTTGGCTTAAAATAGTAACTGAATATGAATTACTAATGAAAAATGTATTGCTGTTCTGAAAATCCTTAAGAGTGTTTGGTTTGTGTTCACATCATTAGAAATAGTTTCAAAGGGATTATTAACAAGATTACAGAAATGTTAGTTCTTAAACATTTCCATAAACTATGATAAATGTGTGTTACAGGGCATGGCTTTATTTCATAGGCTTTTTGTTTTATAATCTGTTACGTATCAATAAAGGCCTTGTTTTGCATTTTGGTTGAAGAGTGGATAAATATCTCATAAGCGTGGATAAATATCTCATAAGCATTTACAAAATTATCAAGTAGTGACCCCATCTTCCTTTTTTGTCTTGGCTGAGATTTGCGTCCTTGTAGGGAAAAGCACGCACTTTGTGTGTGTGTGTGTGTGTGTGTGTGTGTGTGTGTGTGTGTGTGTATGTGTGTGTGTGCGCTCCAAAAACATAGAATATAATTGTACAAACGAAACTTCTGAAGGCCTTCCCATTCTCCCTTTCCCAGAGTGTTTATTATCTAGTAAAATTAAACAACATAAGCTCCTGGGTCATGATGCTAACTGATTTTAATTTTAAAATGTCATGAATACCAGGAGGGCACTCTTTATTAATACTATTAAAACCTCAAATTCCTTTTAAATCTTAAGTGCTGTTAAAGTCTTAATTTCTGACACTATAAATTATAGAATTTGTGAGATGTTATTCAGTGCCAAGGACGCATGTGGCTGTGTGAATCTCACCATTGCCTAAATAATGTGTGTAAATCAGTCTGTGGACCATAGTGACAGCAAACTTTTCTTGTATAAACTCATGTAACATTTAAAAATTCCTTATTTAGTCCTACCTTGAAGGTAATAAAATAAATGACTTCTAGTTTAAGGCAGTGTTTAAGTGAATGTTACCATGTTGGATAACAAGAAAACATTCAATTTATCAGATTGCCTCTGGCTCTTCTAAGTGAATTTGCGTCACAATATAGTAAATAGTCCTTTGTGAAACTGACTCTAGGAACACAGCCTAGAATTAGGTACCTTAAGATTAAGGAAAATAGCTGAAGAGTGATTTGGTCAACTTTTCATAGGATTTCCCAAGTCTGAGAACATTTTAAGTCTGCTAAGAAAGTGTGATGTCAGGTCAGCTTGTATTCTGAGTGTTGAAACTTTCCAACTATGGAAAAATATCAATTTTCATTTTACACTGTGCTTAAAACTGGCCTGGTGGCTACAGTTACTCAAGAAGGACACAAAAAACTGGGACCTAACCCTGTGGATTTAATTATTTTTCAATTCCATTGAAGATATTTATTCAGCATATTCATATTCATGATTCTGGTTTGGCAAACCTGTGGCCTATCTTTAAGCTCCCTAGACTTCTCTGTGTGGGTTGAAACTTTCCAGGGTAATTATCCTTTACAGTTATCTTTATGGGATTTATCTTTATGGGATTGTAATTATAAATGTAACTGTAGACATAATATCCCTATGACAAATTTCATCTCAGATTTCTTTTGATTATAGCTAGTGAATTGGCAAATCAAAATTTCTCCATTTGGTAATAAATGGTGTTACCTTTTGGTGCCAATAGTCATTGAAACGGTTAGAAAATGTATGTAAATAAGATTTCTTTCTCAGTAATCTTGTCAGTAATCTCTTGTCAGTAATATCTTGTCAGTAATCATTCCAAACCTGGCACTGACTGAGTAAGGTGATAATATAAGGGCTCTGGAGGCAAACAAATATAGGTTCATGTTTTGACTTTCACTAGCCTTTGACTCAAGAGGATATACTTCAACTTTATGAGCTTAGATGGCTGAACTTTTGATAATAAACCCTATCTTGTAAGGTTCCTCACACAATGATTACTAAAGGTAGGAGCTTAATAAATGATATGTATAATTATAATAAAACTATTAAAAAGTAATTCAGTTCCTCCTTTATTCTGATGATTTCAAAGTACATTTATTCTGATGATTCCCAAGTACATTTCCATGATATCAAGAGCTATATGAAATTGTCCAAAAACAGAAGACACAGTAAATTTTAATTCATTTAATTGAAAAAAATCTATGTACTGGGCTAATTAAATAATTTTAAAATGGAGACAAGAGTGCACAGAGATATCTTTATAAAGAAACACCCATATTTGTGTGGCTTATATAGTCCACTAGTTTATTTGTTTTCCAGTTGTAAAAATGATAGTATAATTTTAACCCTTCACTTTTATATTGTTGAGGAATAGCATAAAGCCATATTTATTTTTTCTTTGAGGAACCCAAAGGAGCCGTAACCACTTTTCAGGTGATGTACTATGTAGGGCAGACAGATGGGATTTACTTGCTATCTTCTACCTTGCTGAACTGCTTGCCTTTTTTGAACCATGGCATGTAATACTTTAGAAAATGTCCATCAAATAACATGTGTAGTGGGGTTAAAAACAATTTTTTATTTGCTTTCAATTTTATACTTCTGTATTACAACTAATTACATTACTTTTTTAAAGCCAAAAATATTTTCAAACTCCTACAAATCAGGTTCAAATATTCTGATCTCTAGTTCTCTTCTTTTTAGACTTTTAAAAATAAGATAGGTCAAATGAGAGAAATAAAGGAGGTATAAATTACATTAAATAACAGAAACACAGTTTTAATTTATTACTCTCATTTCCTTATGGATCAAACTGCTAAATAGTAAGGCAAAATGCAATTAAAAACATATATACTTTTAGGGGTGCCTAGGTGGCTCAGTTGGTTAAGTGTCTGACTCTTGTCTCAGCTCAGGTCTTGATCTCAGGGTCGTGAGTTTGAGCCCTGTATTGGGCTCCATGTTGGACTGTGTACCGGGCATGAAACCTACTTAAAAAAAAATATGTGTGTGTGTGTGTGTGTGTGTGTGTGTGTGTGTGTGTGTTTATATCAAGTCATCTCTTACATATTATTATCCTTTATTGTATTTCAAACATATAGCAAAAGTCACCATCAGAGTCATTTATTGGTCGAGAAAAGAGGTCAAATTCTCAGTCATATATTGGACGACCAATTCAGCTCGACAAGATTTTGATGTCTAAAGTGAAAGTGCCACACACATTCGTCATCCACTCCTACACCAGGCCCACAGTGTGCCAGTACTGCAAGAAGCTTCTCAAGGGGCTTTTTAGGCAGGGCCTGCAATGCAAAGGTAAGGATGATCTTGCCACCAAATATTTGTCACCAGCCAAACTTTGATCCGGAAATTAATCCTCAGCCATTTGAAGGCACTGTTTTTTTTTGTTTGTTTGTTTTTTACAACTTTTCTTTTTTATCAATTCTATGTTTTTGTTTTCTTTTAAAATCTTTATGATCAGACTGCAGATTCAACTGTCACAAACGTTGTGCATCCAAAGTACCAAACAACTGCCTCGGCGAAGTGACCATTAATGGAGGTAGGTAAAAGATCAGTCACGCTGTGCTTCTTTCCTGTTCAGGAGTGTGTCCATGATGACTTAGCTGTATTTCTTCTTTTTTCTGTTCAGATACTTGTGACCCAGCCGAAAGTAAATTATGGGCTCAGGTTGTTCTGTTTTACTGTAGAAAAGCACTCATCATTGAGTTTTGATAAAAAAGAAAACAAAAACCAAAGAGCTTTGCTTGATTTTTATGCAGTGCACAGCTAGTACTGAAAACTTGGATGTCTACAGTTTCTTTCTCAGCTCTCTTTTTAATACTCTTGTCCTAGTTTGTTCAAAAATGTGGAAAATGTTGGAATGCCTGCAAGTTATAGCTCTCAGTCTCTTTTTCTCTGTCCTTTTAATTCCAAGCATTGAGATGGAGATTAATTTTTCTTCCCTGTCTGTCAAGGAAGGGAAGAATCGGAGACTGACCATCAGGAAATAATCATCCCTTCCTCCATTCAGTTAATTCCATTATGTGTGTTCTTGTAAACTTGAGTCTTTAATAACAATACAAAGAAGTTTAATTCAGCTAATTGAAAATATATATTGTGTTTTATAGTTGGGACTATTGGGGAAATCCTAATGGCATAAATTAACTTTGAAGGACACCTTAAGAAAAATACCATATCCTAAAGGAACAGCTTACATTTTCTCCCCAGGTAGTCTTTCTAATGCAGCCTTAGCAAATATTTGACTTAGTACCCCAGGATAACTTTTTCTGTAGATAGTGGACTGCTTTATACCTTCAGTCTAGTATCAGTTTTATGATTCCTCTGGGGAAAAAATGGTGACAGAAGACCAGAGAAACAATTGAGCATTTTTGTTGATAAAACTCTGAAGAATAAATGGTTATATTTGCTCCAGAATTTTCTTCTCTAGAAGAAATATATATCTAGAAGAAGAGGAGGGGAAGTCTCTTGAAAGCATTCCTATGCTAGTTTCTGCCTTGGAGATTTATGAATTAGCTGCCAAAATGGAAAGCTTGGCAATCTTTCTACTTTCTGTGGCATGTAGAATTCACTTTGTTCAGGCCCAGGAAATGTCAGTATGTGCTTGATAACTGGAACTAAGGGGAAACAGTGCAGTTTTTGATACTGTGGATTACTTTGAAATTGCATTTTCCCATACAGTCAGAAAAATCTAGTAAAATGTGAATTTTTCAAGCTTGGCAGGCTAAGAAAGGTCCCTGATCAGTCTATTTTCCAATTTTAAAATAAGTACTCTGCATTAGTAAGTACAGTTGACCCTTGAACTGACCCCCTGCATGCAGTCAAAAACGTGACTATAACTTTTGACTCCCCAAAAACGTAACTAATAACCTACTGTTGACCAGAAGCCTATTAATGACAGCATAGTTGATTAACACATATTTTGTATTTATATGTATTATATACTATATTCTTACAATAAAGTAAGCAAAAGAAAAATATGTTATTAAGAAAATCATAAGGAATAAAAATACATTTATAGTACTATATTGATGAAAAAAATCTGTGTATAAGTAGACCCGCACAGTTCAAATCCATGTTGTTCAAGGGTCAGCTGTCATTATAATTTGTGGCATTACCATCAAATGCGTAATTACATGATTCATTATTACTTCAAATATCAAATATCTTAAGTATTTAAAAGCTGCTGCTTATATGGCCAATTTAATATATTGGAATCCATGACTTCAAGTTACTAGAATAGCAAGAATCAATGACCCCCAGTCTTGGATGTGAAAGTTTCCCTCATCTTTGCATATATCTCTTTTTCCCACAAGGGCTGTGCTACTGAAATAGATCAGTTTCCTCTTCCCTTGTTCCTGGTATCACTTTGCTTCCTAGAAGTTTGTTTCTATCCCACCCTTGGCTTCCTGCCAAGGCTCTCCATAACTTTTCATCTTTTTAGGCTTAGGGGCATGAAAAAGAAACATCTGCATGTAAAATTATATATTCATCCTCTGATAAGTTCAGATACTTATGAAATAAAAAAAGGAAAGGGAAAGAGAAGATAAGTTCTTGAAATAAGTTTTTTTTAGGGCTTCCAGTTGATATGTTGTAGGATTGCCTAACTCCTGTAACCCCGACTGTAGGATTTCAGGTTTATCACCATGGGTGCAAAACAATTTTTCAGATTTGCTTAGCCCTGGGGCAGAGTCTGATGTGGTCATGGAAGAAGGGAGTGATGACAATGACAGTGAAAGGAACAGTGGGCTCATGGATGACATGGAAGAAGCAATGGTTCAAGACACCGAAGTGGTGATGGCAGAGTGTCAGAATGACAGCGGGGAAATGCAGGACCCAGACCCAGACCCAGAGGAGTCCAACAGAACTATCAGGTAAGGGCTGTACTCCCAGTTTCAGTCCAATAGGGGGATTTACTTTTTAGGACACTTTGATATTTTAATCTATCGAAAAAGAAATTTCAAGTGTTTGCTTGATTTGCTTATGAATGCTCTCTGAACTGTAGAGGAGAGCTGGTGGAGTGAGGAGGTCAGATTGCCTTGGAGCAGTGTAGTTTGCATCCTCTTCCTAGCATTGCTTCTTTCTATGATCCCTTTCCTTTTGCATGTGAGAGGTACTCATGTTTGCCATCCACAGGTTTACTACTAAATTACTGTTTATTCAGCGCTCATTGTGTGGGCCTGCAAAAATCGGGGGCCAACCTCAACAGACACCATCTGCCTTAAAGCTGACCCCTAACACAAATATCACATATGTCTACATCTTACTGTGTTACTGTCTGACTTCAGAAGTATGTAACATTTTATATTTTGGATTTAATAATCTATATGCTTCTTGATTATTAAATAATCCCCATTTTTGATATCAGGGATCAGCACACTGTGGCCAATCAGGCTGCTGCCTATTTTGAAATGAAGTTTTATTGGAACATAGGCATGACCATTCATATTGTCGATGGCAGCTTTTGTACTACAATGGCAGAGTTCAGTATTCTGCAGAACTTAAAAATGTTTATACCTGGTCATTCACAGAAAAAGTTTCTCAGCCTCTGATTTATATTATAAAATGTATTCAGAATTTTGTGTCCATTTTACAAATGCCATATTTATTGACAATCTGGAATTGCTCATGGGAGTAGAGCAATAAAATAATTATATTTTTTCAATGAATGGCATAAGAAATATTTTTTAACTACTGGAAAATGTCAGCCTTATGACCCAACTGTCTTTGAAGGTGTACATTTATTTCTGTAGTTTCAAAATGGGGAGAATATTCGGAAAGGTGCTTGCATTTATGCATAGGGGTAGAGAAGAAGACAGGAAGAGACAGACCAGACAGGCAAAGAAAGCGATGAAGGATCAGCATAATTCCATGAATGATAAATATTTAAAAGAGAGTTTAAACAGCAGATTCTACTTTTTATGAGATTATCCAGACTCAAATTCATGTGAAATGATATTATGTACAATTAATATTTTGACTGTAATATGTAATAAGTAAGCAAATAAACTTTTATGTGTGGTTCTGAATACGGTGGCCTCAGTACAGTAAGACAGTAATCTAATGTTTACCCGAAAACTTAACACCATGCAGTTCAACCTAAAGATAAGGTGATTATTATCCTGCCTCAGAATTTTTAAAGTATACATGTAAAGTGCCTATCACTCAGAGTAATCCAGATTCTGAACCATGATATTCTGACAGTACATTTCACCAAAAATGCAATATGAATGTTTTTTGACTTTCATTCTGCAATAGCTGAAATAAGGTTTTATGCAGGAAAAGATCTGTATCTAAAAGCATTTCTCTCCCAAAATATTTTGACTTTTCAAGTCCATCAACAAGCAACAATATCCCGCTCATGAGAGTCGTGCAGTCTGTCAAACACACAAAGAGGAAAAGCAGCACAGTGATGAAAGAAGGCTGGATGGTCCACTATACCAGCAAAGACACACTGGTAAGATCCACAGCCAGCAATGCACTCTCTACTTGCTAGCTTCGATTTGAAGAATTGCTAATGCCTTGTCGAGACTATGGGATGGGAGTTACCAGGAACAAACCTCTGCTCAGACATGGCATAGGATCAGATAGAACACATTAACATTCTCTAGGTGTCAGATATAGTTGAGCAAGCAACTGAGCTAGAAAAAAATGTAGGCAGCAGTCTCAGGGAAACAAAATCATTGACTCTATTACTTGAGATGGTCTCCAAACTACTTGAATGAATACCTGTCATTTTATAGCAGTAATGAAAACGACAATATGTGCTTTCTCAATGCTCCTCTGGGATTCAGAATTTGAAGAAAAAAAAAACACTGCATTTTAGGGAGAGAAAAAAACTATAATTCGTATACTTTTCAAATCCTTAGTTAAGTGTTCACTTAACAACTAACCTATTCAGGAATACAGTGATCCTATACTGTATTAGATAAAGGACAACATATTTTAATTTTTTTAAATGTAGTCTGAGGTGTTCACTACTCCAGATTCTTCTAGTAGGTGGCAAATGAGATTGTGCATGTGTGTAAGAGAGAAAAAAAATTGATCTTCATTTTTGTTGAACTAAGTGACATTTGGTGATAAGCGTCTTTCTCACTTACTGGTAGTGAGATAGGTGGTTATTCCTCACCTCCTATCTATAGGATCTCCATTATTTCTTTTAACAAATAGACAACCAGAACCTAAGTACACTATTTGTAATATCAGTATTTTCTTCTGGAGAGAGATTTACATGACTTATTGTGGGATCCAACTGAATATCATCTTTTAGTTCTTCCTAGACATGGTATACAGTATTTAAAATATATCTAGTATATTTGACTGGTCTAAGGTTAGTTGTGGATGAGACCAAGAACACTGCTAGGGCTTCTTTGTCTAAAAAGATGAATACACAGATACACATGCACACACATACATACCCTAAAATCGTAGAACATATACCTAGACTCAACAAGAACCTAATCACCAAATCATAGAAGTTTAGATCTGTTGTGATGTTTAGACAAGGTAGAGTTTGATGCATTTCCCTGATTTAGTTAAATTGATATCATGGAATCAGACTTGACATCCTCCAAAATATTCTTTTGTTATTCTGTAATATTCAGAATTCTTCCATTTCTAATGGAAGCCAAAATATTTGACTGGATCAGCTTGGCATTCCTTATATTCTGAAATAATGAGTATGCATAAATATTACATCTCATTATCTCTTATTATAGCTCTTATATTTAACCCTTTTAATTTCATTGCAAACTACAAATCCACCTCTAGCTCTATAAGTAGTCAAATAAATTTTAAAATAGAATTATTTACTATTCATGTACTAAGTGTCAGACTCTGCACTGGGTGTTAATATATTACCTCCTTTATTATTCCTAACCTTCTGATGTAGATGCAGAAGTGTATCACCCATTTGCTGAATAGTCATCTTCTATAATCTAAAATTAAGTGTGAATCTTCCTGGTCCATAGCCCATGAATTTTCCACCACCAGATCTTATCTCCCCAATGGGAAAATGTTTATGTTTTTATCAATCTTGGGTACTATTTTTTAATCTGTAAGTGTTTTAAAAAATTTTTAACGATCCTGAATCTTACCTCTGTTTCAGCGGAAACGACACTATTGGAGACTGGATAGCAAATGTATTACCCTCTTTCAAAATGACACAGGAAGCAGGTACTATAAGGTAAGGGTGGCTCTTTCCCTGATTGGAGTCTTCTGCCCACTCTTGTCTTCTCATGAGAATGTTAGGGTATCAGGAACACAAAATACATCTAGCAGACATGACTATTTTGTGCTTGCTCCCACAGATATTTTTTTTTCTGACATTTGCAGATTTGGGGAGAATCAGATTGTGACCCCAAGTTAGTCATCTGTGAGTTTCAAATTTCCCTGTGGAGTGCTTCTGGCCCTATTGGATGGTGGTGGGGAAAAGGAATCTTAACTGAATATGTTAGATATGTATATTTTAACTAGAAAATTCAAGGCCTGGCAGATAAGTGACAAGAAAATTCTTGAAATCCATTCTATCCAGCATTTTTTGCTTTTTTTTTTTCATAAATAGCCTCACAGCACATTGCCAGGAGGGTTAAGAGACATCATGTGATGTCTTCATGCTTTGCTGATATTCATAAAGAGCACTTTCCTCTAGAGAAACATTTGGCAGCAGTTTTCATTTTGTCTCCCCACATGAAATAATACAGATGTCACACATGTATCACCCAGTAGAAGGTGCCTCTGAAAGAAGTTCATAGTGAAAACAGTATGTACTTGCTCCTTCAAACTTAATGCGGACTCAGCCATAGTTGACAGGCCTCTCTGTGTCCACTGTCCACACAGTTCTCACACAGAAAGGAAACCTCATTACATTTTAAATTAAAAATTTATTTTAAAAGTCATTATTCCTTAGTCATTCCATACCTCTGGGAAGACAATGTGGTGATTAATTTTTTAATGTCAAAATTGTTTGAAAAGCAACTACTTAAAAAAAATTTTTTTTAATGTTTATGTATTTTTGAGAGAGAGAGACAGAATATGAGCAGGGGAGGGGCAGAGAGAGAGGGAGACGCAGAATCTGAAGCAGGCTTCAGGCTCCGAGCTGTCAGCACAGAGCCCGACGCGGGGCTCGAACTCACAAACCGCGAGATCATGACCTGAGCTGAAGTCAGACGCTCAACTGACTGAGCCACCCAGGCGCCTCTAAAAGCAACTACTTTTTTTATTTTTTTTATTTATTTTTTTTAACGCTTATTTATTTTTGAGACCAGAGAGAGAGCATGAACAGGGGAGGGGCAGAGAGAGAGGGAGACACAGAATCTGAAACAGGCTCCAGGCTCTAAGCTGTCAGCACAGAGCCCGATGCGGGGCTCGAACCCACGGACCGTGAGATCATGACCTGAGCCGAAGTCGGACGCTTAACCGACCAAGCTACCCAGGCGCCCCAAGCAACTACTTTTAAAATCAATCTCTGAGGCCTTCCTCACTAAAACTGTTCATTTGGCAATATTATGATATTAACATCTATTGAATTAAATTATATGATTCATTTTAGTGCCTTAAAGGATAGTCAAAGCTTAAAAACAGCCATGCATATCCAAATGCATTTCAAAAGTGTTGTGATTCTACCTCATAGGTATAAAAGTCAATCTTTTATATTCTTAGATCTTGATGCAGGTTCAAAACCATTATTTGTATTCATACATTTTCTTGCCACATGAACACAGTTGAAAGGTCACTTGAATTTTTCTGGTGAGAGGAGATGATAAACTTTCCCCTAGTACAGGTATTTTTGAATTTTGCTTACTAGTATTCTGTGTTTGTCACATGTGCCTAGCATGAATTTTATTTGAAAGTTTACATACTTTTGATAAACTGCAGTTACTACACTCTTTCTTCCACAGGAAATCCCCTTATCAGAAATTTTATCTCTGGAACCAGCAAAACCTTCAGCTTTAATTCCTAATGGGGCCAATCCTCATTGCTTTGAGATCACTACAGCAAATGTAGTGTATTACGTGGGAGAAAATGTGGTCAATCCTTCCAGCCCACCACCAAATAGCAGTGTCCTCACCAGTGGCGTTGGCGTTGATGTGGCCAGGATGTGGGAGATGGCCATCCAGCATGCTCTCATGCCTGTCATACCCAAGGGCTCGACTGTAGGTTCAGGAACCAACTCGCACAGTGAGTCTGCTCTAGTTTTGTGTCTGTAGAACAGATAAAGAGAGCCTCTTTGGGGATGACTTAGTTTATTGGTGAACATAGGGTCTCTATATGGAAGCTGCTAAGATATTTCATTAAATGATCCTATTTTATTTTTTTTAATTTTATATGAAAATTTGAACAAATTCATGTAAACCCTGTATATTTATTAGGCAATAGCAGAAACCTAGAGCTGTTGGTCGTAAAAGAAGGAGTAATCCAGTCAGCTTGAGTTTGATCTGGAATCCCAGTCTTGCTATTTGCATATCTGAGTTAACATGTTTCCTCAAAACTGTCCTACTCTGTGTAGGATACTGGGTGTTCAGAGTACTTGGAAGCTCTAGAAAATTGTATCCCAGGAAGAAATCCCTGTTCATTAGTAGAATGAGGCAGATTTTACCAAAATGCAATCATGATCAAGGGTTGAGGATGAATTTTAAAAAGATATTTTAGAGGAATATCTATGTAAAAATATGTAATTTTAAATTTTATAATGGCTATTAATAGCAAATCCTATGGGGGGAAAAAAACCTGTTTCTCATATCACAGTATGTTATCTTCTGCTCTTTCACAGCTTTTCAATTGATGTCTAACCCAGTGTACATAGAAATAGATTATATATGTTTATTTTATGGCTAAGGATTTTACAGGAGGTCTCTATTATGATCCCTAAAACAACCCGAACAGATGGACGTTAATGATTTGCCTGTTTTACAAGGTGAGGCAATCAGGCCCTAGAGAGATTAAGTTGTCTCAGCTTTACCAGAGCTGTGAAGAGGCAGCCAGCATTTAACCCAAGGCTTCATGACTCCAGACTCTAAACTGACAAAATATTCTTTTTTTCAAAACCAAGTACAGAGTAAATATGTAATTGTAAAGGAAAGAAATATTGTAATGAACTTTTCCTAGAAACATTTAATTGCTGTGATTTAAAAACAACCCTTCAGCTTGATTAGATAACATGTATCTACCTGTTTTGCTATTACTTCACTTACTTCCTTTGTGTATTTTTTAACATGTATTTCCAGGAGAGATTTCTGTGAGTATTTCAGTATCAAATTGCCAGATTCAAGAAAATGTGGTGAGTATATACCTACTAATATAAAGCTTGGTAATGTGATTCTTTATTGGAAAATAAGGATCTTAAAATGCATTTTTATTTATCTAACATTTTAATTTTACAGTATTTTCTAGAAAATAAAATTGGGTCTATTTGGATATTTTTCTTCCATAAGATTTTAGAAACATTGCATTATGTGGATTTTTTAAGTGGTCTTCTTCCTAAATACCTATTATTCATCTCAGATGAATAATTCTAATGTAGTGACTGATTTTTCCCACATTTGCCCTTCTTGGTATTAGAATTTTAATGGTTGATATAACACAATACCAAACAAAATAAATTCTTTGAGTTGCATGAGTAGCTTAAATATGCCCTTATTCTTATTCCTTGATTGCCACCTAGGAGCGCTGTCATAGGACAAGGCATTGGAAATGCTTTTAGAGTCACTTGTATGTAGCAAGGAGACCTCAGAAAACTCCATAATTCAGAACGTATAGTCCATATTCTAACACCCTCATCAGCTGCTCCACATAACTCCATCCTTTCAACTCAGTTTTTGAAAATTATAGACATATTATGAGATAACTTATTATGCTTCATTATTATGCTTTGTCATTTATACATGTCATGTCAGGCAGCCAAAATGTAATCAAGCCTTTCCCACCCTGTCCTATGACTCAAGACCTTTTGCTGTATTTTGCCTGTTATACTTATGACCAAAAGCATGATGTTTATAGCCTAACTTACATTGATGTGAGTTTAGGTTTTAAAGAATAAACTCGGTGAAACTCTATTCATCACTAGTTATAGCTTTGCAAACTTTGTTCCGGTGGCATGAAGTAAACTGGAAATCAAAGTTGAATTAAAGAGAATTAGGAAAACTTCATAGTATTCTTATGCTGTCAGTCTTGAAGTACACTTCTAGACACTTGCAGGTTCCTGTTGTTCTTGCTCAGCCAGAGAATATTTGGGGAAATAAAGGTTGATCTATAAACCTCTTGGAAAATTCTAGATACCTGTCTAGTGATTCCACTTTGTTCAGCCACAGTTGTCCCCTGAAAATTTGGGGTGGGCCATTGAGCCATGTGGAGAAGATGGAGTGGCTTGGACTTGAAATACTGGAGTAGTATTAATTTGTTTTATCTCCAGACAGCCTTGAACCCACCCATGGATACTCTGAAGGGATAACAGGATAGAGACAATGCATGATTGTTTTCTAGGGAAGAGCACAAAGGAAAAGATAAGAGTGGATAGAATATGAAGTGATGTGAAAGGGCTATTTCTCTAAAAAGACAAAGAGTACAAGAGTGGAGGATATGCAGAAAATTCAGAATGATAGAATAGGAATAGGAATACATTAAGTGAAAAGTACTGTTTGTGTTTTCATGAGCGTGGTCATCAAATTGGAGACTGTAAGACCTAGATTAAAACACAATGCTCTATTTAGCAGTTTTTTCGAAAAGACTAGACATTTGGATCATGTGATCTCCAGAAGTGGTTTATAAAAATGGAAGAGTTTAGTTACCTCACAGATGAGAATTCCACAATGGATTGTCATCCTTCTGTGCTATCTCCAATCCATGGTGATTCAGCCCTTTCAGTTTAGATTCATCTGGGTGTGGATGATCCATAGAGGCATCCTCACCATCCTAACCATAGAGAGTAGGGTGATTGGAATCAGGACTGGCATAGATATGTGATTTGGACCCATGATTATTTAACCTGAAATTTCTAAATAACCATCCCAACAAGCAAATCCCTTTTTGAATACTTACAATAAGTACCATAGTATAGTTTTAAGTCTTATTTCTCTGTAAAAACATATTTGAGTGAACATGAGAAAAACATATGCTGCTTAAGAGCCGAATAGTTTTCTTTTTTTTTAACATGTCTATACATATGAAAATTTTATTTTATATATTTGATAGAAATTTAATTAAATGCTTTGTTGAGTAAACTGAATTATTGGTATGTCTGTACTTATATGTTTGTCTGGATCTGTTAAGTACATGTTAAGTTATACGAGGAAGAATTTAAGGAATTAAAGAGCCAAACAGTTTTCAAAAAACATTACAATTCAGTTAATTGTAGAGCGTGCTTTGAATACTCAGTGATACTGTAGAGTTCATCTAGCACCTACAATCTCATTGTTTATGTTAAAATATTTAATAGTATTTGTGATATATATGATAGACTTATATAACTTATCAGGACTAATGCTTTGTACTGCTTCATGTTTGTTTTTCATTGGGCTTGTGCCTATAGGACATCAGCACAGTATATCAAATTTTTCCTGATGAAGTACTGGGTTCTGGGCAATTTGGAATTGTTTACGGAGGTAGGTTAGTTCACTAGTATTTTTATTAACTTGGAGTTTTAGCTACTTTATGTAGAATAACAGTATCTCCAATAAAAACATAACAGACAACACTGTGTGTATATATATGTTTGTGTGTATATCTATCTCTGTGTTTTACCTTTTTCAAAATTTCTCAAGATAGTCACTATTGGGAAAAATGGGTATTTTTGTCTTCTAAGAGAAATTTTTCTACTCCTAAAACACTTCTTTTGCTTACATATTGACAAACTCTATCTATAATACTGGTTAGATGTTGGTTTATTTAGACAAAATATTGAGAATCATGGAAGTTATAATTTATAAACTAATTACTATTTAGTATTTCCTTTTAGCATATTAGATGAGAACTCTACAGAAATCCATTCGTGTAACTAGATAAAATAATTTTTTAATTCTAATATTCTTGACAATGTACGTATTCATTAAGGTTATCATTTTTAACATTTTTGAAATGAAAGACTATATTTTTACCTTTTTCTTATTGTCAAGCTATTTGGTGAATTTATTACTTTAACCTTTGCTGTTCTAGATTCTAGCCAGTTCAGTTATATTCTTCAAGGCTTTAAGAAACATTTAACATTAATGTTTTACCAGCCCTATAAAATGCCATCATAACTTCCTGTCCTGGATATAATCAGTTAAAAAATCATCTTTTTTGTGAGGTGGGAGTGCTCTGAAATTATCATAGTGTCTCACTCAATATGACTTATGGTAGTATAATATTATGCATTTTCAGTTAAAAACTGATTAAATTATATTCTGTTCTAAAAAGTAATTTTAGAGGTGCTTGGCTGGCTCAGGGCATAGAGCATGTGACTCTTGATCTTGTGGTCATGAGTTTGAGCCCCACGTTGGACATGCAGTTTACTTAAAAAAAGAAAGAAAGAAAAGAAAAGAAAAAAAGCGATTTTGATTCTTAAAAAATGCTCAAATGATTTTTTTAATGGAAAACCTACCATAAGTCAGAAGCCATTGTGCTTTTTGTTGCTGCACAACAGTGTAACAGTACTACACAGAGTATTGCTCTACATTGTAATAATTGCTTACAAAAAAGAAAAAGTCTTGCAAGTAGAGCATAATAAGGATGCACAACTGCACATAGTGTAGGGGTAAGAAATGAAGTTAGGGAGACCAGATAATTTGTAATACCCAATACTAAAAGAGCAGGCCCAGGAAGAGGCCTCCACAAAGAAACTGAAAAGTTAAGCCTAGACGCACAGGGGATGAAGCAGATGAGAACAGCTATCAGAAGAAAGGTCAAGTACTGTAGCAGCAGAGGAGTAGAGACAAAAAAGGCTCTGACCTTGAAGATTGTAGAAAGTAAAATGGCTGAGTTGGAGTAGAGATCACAGTGCGTCAAAGAATAAGTGGTGTTAGGGAAGCAGAGAATGTGAAAACAAGACAATCTGGTAGTGAAGGGAAGCAGTCTGAAAGGAGTCAACAGGAAGAGAGTGAGGTAGAGTGGGGAGGAACACCAGATTTACAACAAATGTTGGAACAATTGAATCTCAGTGTAGTTTGTATGTGAAAAAACTTGAGTAATTAGGTCGACTTCCTGTTTTCATGTTCATATTTACTACTACTGTATTCTGTATCTACTACATTATAGTAGTATAGAAGTGAAGAGCTTGAGGGTGCCCTATAGATTCCCTATAAGGTTTGTTATGAGAATTAAATGGGATGTAATGTATGGAAAAGGCCTGTCATGTGATGATGGTGATGATGATGGTGATGGTGAAGGTGAGTGTGTATAATTACCTGGGTACTGTGTGTACCTTACATATCTTATTTCATCTAATGCTCACAACAGCCCTACCATTGAAGATGAGGAACCAAAAACTCAGAAAGTTTAAATTATTTCTCAAGGTCACAAAGCTAGTAAGTGAGAGCCAAGACTTTTTATTCTTTCCATTTTAATGTGCATTAGTTTACCAGGACTTTAAAATTATACTTTCTTAAGGAGAGCATTTTGCTGGTGGTATCATATTGTCCATATTAAGTAGTTCAATATCCTGTTTCTAAAACACATATTTTTGTGAGAAAATATCAGGCTGTTGATAGGTATAGCTTTTAATGTCCCACTTTTGTGTTCTAAATTGTGGCTGATTTTATAGTACATATTTGATTCAGAATAATGGAGCCAAGAAATGAAATCTTGATGGATATAAGTTGGTGCTCATTAGAAATGTTAATTTATTCAGTGAAACATTTTTGTAATTCTTAAAATTATCTTTATAAATTCTGGTGTTCTTTAATATATATGATATTTAGTAACATTATGCTAATATTTCCCCTTTTCATTTTAAAGGAAAACATCGTAAAACAGGAAGAGACGTAGCTATTAAAATCATTGACAAATTAAGATTTCCAACCAAACAAGAAAGCCAGCTTCGTAATGAGGTTGCAATTCTACAGGTACTTCTTTGCTTTTCTTTTGGAGGCTCTAAAATATTCCTCCAACTTCTTCAAAACAAAGAAAAGTTACCCAAATATCTGTGGCGTAGATTTTTGGGAACACTTTAAAATAACTGGAAAGGCAGATCAAGCATCGAACTACTACCTGTGTAGTATCTTTCCTGAGTCTGGGCAACATTTGTTCTTTTTTATGTACCTAATTCTGGATTTTAATACATTATTAATGCTCATTAAATGGGTAATGTTTCAGCATTTGCTCATTGTGGACATGCTGAGACCATTTTGTTTCACATTGTAAATGACCTTGTCTTCATAAACATTCCACCTTTATGCTGTGATAATTATATGAATTGAGTATGTAACTGTCAGCATATCAAGTAAATGAGTAATGTATGCCTGAGATTCAGATCATCTTGGTATTGTTAATGTCCTCTTTGTCTCTCAAAGTAAGCGTTTCCCTTAATATTGAGCATGTTCCTTAACTCCTTTCATTAACAGTCATCCCTTTTACTTTTTTTTTTTAATGTTTGTTTATTTTTGAAAGAGAGAAAGAGACAGAGAGAGAGCATGCAAGCAGGGAGGGGCAGAGAGAGAGGGAGACACAGAATCCAAAGCAGGCTCCAGGCTCTGAGCTGTCAGCACAGAGTCCAACATGGGGCTCGAACTCATGAACTGCAAGATCATGACCTGAGCCGAAGTTGGACACTTAACCGACTGAGCCACCCAGGCACCCCAATCCCTTTTCAAGCCAGAATATGTTAGTCAGACATATTATGTGGTATATACAATTTTTTGTAACTGTTAAAACTTTTTCCACAGACTAAAAGGAAATTGAGCAACTGTTTGCTAAATGTGGTCAACCTAGCTATTCAGTCTAGACAATTAGGCCATTGATAAATGGCCATTTTTTTATATAACCGCCATAATTCTCTACTTGTGCAAGCTGGTCGTAATTTCTAATTCATAGCTTTATTGAATAATTTTCATTTGAACATCACTAACAAAGCAAAACATATTGCATTTCTTCACTTGTTTCATTTAACTGCACTTTATTGAGTGTCATCAATAAAAAGTTGAAGAAGATGCAACTTCTGCCCTAAAGGAGCTCATGTGCATGGACAACCAAAAATAATGCTTGCTATACATAGAAAAATAACATAGACTTTTCTGGGACTAAGAATTTCTAAAGATGGTGTTTTTGTGCTTCTGAACAACTATGTAACACAGAGAACTACCACAGTGTTCTCTGTTTTCATGGGGAAGATGATAACCACGGCTCTGAAGGTGCCAGTTCATAGATTCATAGCTTGGCGTTTGCTAATCAGTTACCGAAAAAGATTTTTTTTAAGAAAATTCTTAACTTGGCAACATTGAGCTGTCAGTGACGTCTGAAAAGTTAGTCAATGACATCTTGCCAACCCTGGCCCCTGCCGTCCCCGTCTCCACTCCCACATGGTGTCCTGAAGGCAGATCCTTTGCAACAGGCCAACATCCAGACTGGCATGTGTACAGAGACGTTTATCCTTCCTTACCAGACATGAGGGAAGTTTCTTGGTTAACATGGCTCTGTCACTCTACATTTTATGGCAGTGGCAGAGAGTGACTAGATCAATGTTGAATGTCTGATTTTCTGTGTCTAGAACCTATAATTGGCTCTCCTGAGCATGTCTGTATGTTATCAGCTGCTGATTCTATAGTAAGGTAGAAAAATAAAGTACACCTGAGCATAAACTGCCTCCCATTTCCTCTTCTAAAAGAGTGGATGCAATCAACAACTCAGTTGCAATAAACAGGCTTTGGCAACATTTTCGTTATGGTTTTCTAAAAAAAAAAAAAAAAAAAAGTTTGGTTAGGTTGAAAGTCAAATTCTGCCCCTTGAGTACATGAAGAGTTGGAACAGTTCTCATATTATGGCCTGAAATCTCAGAAATGCTCATTGCTTATCACTCCTCCCCACTGGCCCTAACCAGTCTTCACTTTTTTCATCAAACTTGTATTGATTGAGTACACATATCATGAACTAAGTACTGTTCCGTGTCCAGTGGTTACAGTGGAGGCAGAGACACACAGATCCTTTTTGTCATGAGTCTTAGTTTGAATCACTCGGCTATGCCTTCCGTTAGTCAGATGTTTGCAGCATATTTATGTGTTGACTTTTCAATCACATAGCATGTACTATGCGTCTTATTAAGGTTTGGCTTAATTATATGCACATCCTGGATTCAGTAGTTTGTACTTTATCATAAAGTTGCCAATTGGTTCAAAATTTGTTCATCAAAAATAGGGAGCTCATCCTATCTTCCAACTGAAACAAATGAAAAAAAAAAGTTTGAACCTTTTTACCAATTGTCAAATTTATCAGCTTCCCAGAAAGATTATAATTCAATATCCAGAGACAATGATGTTTAAGTTCATATCATTGATATATAAATGCCACTCTCACCTTATTTAAAAATATAGTCCACTCAAACCCCCTCACATCCATACCCCTGTACCACCCTTAACTCTGATCTATGTTTTTTTTTCTTCCATAGCACTTAATTGCCTTCTGGTCTGTTACAGAATTTCATTTGTTGTATTTGTTGTGTGTTTCTCACCCCAGCCCCTTCACTAGAATGTGCACATCTGGAGGGCAGATATCATGGTTTCACTTACTGTTGTATCCCAAACACAAGAATTTTTTTCCTGGTGCACATTACGTGTTTAGCAAATATTTGTTGAATAAAATTGTACAGAAACACCATCCTGTCACATAAGATGGCATACATAATATCCCACTAGGTAGCAGGAATCTGGTCCGCATTTGCTATTAATGTTTAATTGGTTAGTTAAGAAAGATTAACTATGGTTAATGTGGTTAGTTCTCTGAAAGCCCTCATTGCCTCATTTTATATTTTTATTAAAAGTTAGAATTCATCTTTTTGGACCTGAAAAGACAAAGCAGTAATGGGGATAGAGGGTGGGGGTTAGAATTCTGACTCACTAACTGATACGTTCAGACAAAGTGCCATGATCAAAGTCAACTGGATGGTGAGAAAGGTTTTCTTCTACTAACCTTATGGAACAGAATTCCATCCCTCTGGATATAAAAGTGATTCCTGGAAGCATTTGATATCCTCTGCCTTGTGGTTCCCTACTTACAAACGCTGGAGTCCTCATTTATGGTTGTACCTGGAGTTCACAAGTTCTGCCCTGTCCCATCCTCCTGAGTCTCCAGAAGTGGCCATGTTGACTAAAGTGACTGATGGCAGAAATTCCTGCCCATGCAGCTCTCCTAGTCCTCTGGTCAAATGCTAATTTGTTTCTGTGGTTTGTAAAAAAGCTCCTTAGCTTATAGAAGACTTCAAAGTTGTGTAACTATGGAATATGTGAAAGAATTCTTTCTTTCTCCCTTTTCTCCTTTCTATGTAACCTAGGTGAAGGCTTTCCAAAATCTGATTCAGCTGTTAGAAAATTAAGCTCTTCAGATATCTTTAAATAGTTGAAAAATTGAGGCAAGTCTGAATCTTATGGCATAGTTAATATCCCTTACTTATATCATTTAGAAGAGCTTTGCTTTCATTAGATGTAAATACTTCATTATTATTACTGTGTTTCAGAACAATGTTAATTAACGTAGATGTTAAACATTTCATAAAATCCCCAAGGGATCCTACTTACATTATTATTTTAAAAGTTGTGTCTTGATTTAAAAAAAAAACATGGAAAATTTGAAATTATTTTTTCCTATTCATGACAACAAAAAAGAATAAAAAAATTGTTGTTTAATGATTAGGAATATCACAGAAAACTGACCTTTACAAGGAGATGAAACTTTATCTTAAGCAAACTTAGAAAGTTAAAAACCTACAGTAAATGATATTGGTATGATATATATTTAATGTACTTTATTAACACAGATTTGTTCAGTCAAAATTAAAACACAAGCACTTCTGTTTATGATACAAGGTATGAAAGCATTTTGCAATTTAAAAATATAGAATACATAATATAGAAAAAATACATAAGAATTTTACAGGCCATAAGTTAAATATATCCCTTGCACTAACCTCCAAAATTACCTCCATTATTCTGGTTTCTCTATTGGGAGGCACTCCTCTTCTCATTCATGTGTCTCTTAACTTCAAAACAAAACAACAGCAACAGCCAAGTGTGGTTGGGATTTGTCTGGGCTGCCTTGCACAGCTGCATCCAACTCTCCCTTTGGTATGGCAGCTCTGTTAGATTTGTGCTCTGTTCTTTTCATTCTTGTTCATAGATTTCCTGGTCTTCGGTTTCCCTGCCTTTCTTAAAGAAAATGCAAGGCCCTTTGCCATCCCCTTGTTTTCTTCCTCTGCCTGCCTATCACCCTTTGGCTGTTTTTCAGTCTTTATCTCAGTCCTTGCAGAGCATTGATCATTTGTTCCTTTTTCAAATCTCTGTCCTCACTCCCCCCTGCACTTATCAGATCCTGTTTCTCTTTCCCTGCTAGTCCTTCCAACTTCTCTTCCTGAACTTCTCCTTTCTTTCATCTAAATGGCCCATACTAATATGGGACTCATTCCTGAAGTGAGGTCATCCACTTTAAGGGAGTCCTCTGTCATCCCTTCCCAGGTCATTCCTTAATTGATCTTTTGAGTTCTGATCTTCCACAGGCACTTGAGTCTCAGACCTTTGACCTTAGGACATCTCCACTTTGGGCCGGTCTTACCCCAAACCAACCAGCCTAAAACCAAACGCTTAAACCTTAATCATTCTTCCAGGTTCTAAGGCAAGAACCCTTTTCTTCAATTAATAAAAATATTAAGTCCATCAGCAGTAACTGTGAAATACTTCCTTTATACAAAGCAAGTTACTGAGCTTCTGGCCCATGTAAAAATGAATGAAACCTACCAAGTTTCAGTCTGACGTCTATTTGGGCAGTCAGGTACAAGTAACTGCAAATCGTGTTAGCTGTGGAAATATAGTGAAAGAAATCACGGATTATGACTGAGGCCAGAATGTTGGAATCAGGGAGAGCTTCCAAGAGAAATATAGCACTGATGAAATCTTGAAAGATTCATAGGTTTTTATACCCAGAGAAATGCTGGAAAGGGCTATTAGGCTGAGGGGCTACCTTAATAAAATAAATATTCTGTGACAAATGAGTAGAAAAATTTAGATCATTTTGGAAAAGTGGCCTTCAAACATTTTTCATCATGTATCTCAAAAATAATTCTAAAAAAAAAAACTTTGTAACTGTGTATTTTTAAGATGACAGCTAGAACTATTTTGTCATATTTTAAAGAGTTTTAATTTTGTACTATATTAAAGTATCAATATTTAAAAATAAAGCTATTATAGAACTCCTTTAAATGTATGCATTAGAATCTAAATGTCATAGACATTTGATATTCTTTATCATCCATTTAAAAAAATATGTGAATATGCATTTCTTTAACAATAGTATAATTCACAACATTCCTTGTTTCCTTTGCCTATATTTCACTTTTCCCACAAAATTATATTCCATTGTAATGTGTTTTTATACCTGGAAGTCTTTTGTTGGTTCCTTTTCATAATTATTTACAATAAAAATAAGTATATATTTAAAATTTCTTGATTACCACACTTTAAGTGTTTAAAACATACTTTTGGATTAAGTTATAATTATTAGTAAAAGCTTTATTCTGTAAAATTTTATCAGTACTTCTTAAATAAAAAATAAAGTGTTACTGAAAGTATACTATTTATTGAGATTAATTTTTTAATTCAGTTCATAAGTTGGTGGGTGTTTATTACTTAGTGTTTGAGTTAGAATTCAGCAATAGTTTTCTTTTTTTTTTTAACTGTAGGAGCCACTTTGTAAGAGAAAACAAACAAAAATGGTGATTTATCTTCAGAAATTCATTTCAGTCCCCTCTCCATTAATAAATCCATTAAATCTTCTTGAATTTTGGTGAAAGTGTGAATTAGAAATTAAGTTACACAAGTATTGATTTCCATGTTAGTGTCAGCCACTTGAGACCAATATAGTATTTCACATTTTCTCTCTACTTTTCTCCCTGAGGATTTTTCTTCCTATTTGGAGTTAGTGAGAAGTATCCATTGTAAGGGAGAAAAATTTTTATGAAAAGAAACCGCAATAGAGAATTTAAAAGCTATATGGCTATTCTCAGGTCTGTATTAGAAGATAATTTGTGGACTGGTATGATTCATTCATTCATTCCTCGTATATAACTGAGGGCCCACCATGTTCCAGGCAGCAGGGATACAGATATAAACAAAACAGATTTTCTTAAAATTATGCTCTGTTCCCATAGCTCTTAAAAATCTTTATGTTCCACAAGAGTATAACTACTTAGGAGACTGCTGTTATGAGTCAGAGTGCGCAGTAAGACCAGGAAATGGATTTCGTGTGAGTTCATAGAGAACCTTACATATTTTGCCAGGTTGATTGGATTTTATTCTGCTTGAAATGTTTTTTTTTTTTTTTTGTTTTTTGTTTTTTTTAAGTTATGAGCAAAATAACATTTGGGGATGGCATATTATAGAGAAAAAAGTTTGACGACAAGAAAACCTTGTTATAGGCTATTTGCTCCTTTCAACTGCTAGTGACGAAGTGCCCCTGTTCCTCATCTTTCTTTCTACACATTTGCCCTAACTTCATCCTTAACATTTCCATTGGCACTAGTCTAGACCAAGCTTTTAAATTCATGCCTTGATTACTGCAACAGGTGATATTCTGATAGCTTGGTTCCTCATCCCCCAATCCCACTCCATCATCATCTGCTGACCCTGCCTTTTCTCTGGTTCATCTGAAGACCCCAACCAGATGAGTCTTTAGTGGTTTCCATCCTATCCCTCCCTAGCTTAGTAGTATTCTTATTTCATCAAATCTATTTTTCCTGGGTTTTTTACATCGTAGGTGATCATGCTGTACCTTATCACTCCTATTCAACTGAACCTTTCATTCCTCTTTGAATTATTGTTCTCATCATTAGTCTTAACCTCTGGCCATTGCTCAGCTTTTAATTCCAAGGCTGGATGCCTATCCTGGTTTACTTGGTTTATCCATGTTTGATTGACCTTCCAGATCTCCCAGTCTTGTGCTGTTTTCCATATTTCCTGTTTATCTATGGTTTCTAGTCTTCATATAAAGTAGTAACATTTATTGAATACTTCTTATGTAATAATTAGATCATAAACAAATTTGAAGGTCTCAGCAACACCTTGTTTTCAGCTTCCACAATGCCTAGCATGGTAGTAAAGACTTTATAAGTAACCGATTAACTTTTGACAAAATGATCTTAAATCACATACTGTATTTTCTTAAACTCTTTCTCAGGGCCTTTGTCATAATACTTTTTGTATGAATCAATAAATTTTAAGTTCTAATTTGAAAACTGTGGTATTTGTTAAGGAGGACGAGTTTGTAGAATAGCTGCTAATTGTTCCTGATGTTACAGGCTGTCTCAAAAACTGAATCCTGGGGGAAAAATTGGGCTTTGGGTACAAAGAAAGGCAGAGAACATATCAGAGTGATGCTTTTAAATACAGTGGAACCTCAAGATCAAGAGAGGATGTGATAATATAGAACAACACTGTGGTGGTATATGGGTTTAGAAATAGACTGAGCTGTAGGGGAAGTCCCACCAGTTAGGAAGCTAAAGAATCGTCAAGGCAATTTGTCATGGTGGATGTCATAACAGGTAGAGGGGACACTGAGATGGAGAAGACTTGCCACAGGCAGCATTCAGAAATCTAGACAATATGCTGAGATGGGCTGTGAGATCATAGTGAGGAGACTGAAGTAACATGGACCTTGAAAGCACACCAGTTAGAACATCAGGACCCCAGTTCTAAATGGATTTGAGTCCACAGAGAGTATTCAAGCAATGGATACTATAGTGTTTAAAGAGCATGAGGTCTAGAATCAGATGCCTGGGTTCAAAGCTCAGACTTTTTATTTAAGAGTTCTTAGGAACTTGGATAAATTACTTAAGCTCCCTGAGCCTTAGTTTCCTTACCTAGGAAACCTTGTAGAGATGTTGTGAGACTCAGATGTGATAATTTTGTGAAACTCTTAGCAGTGCCTGGCATATAAGTAAGTAAAGGTGCCATACTTACGAGGTGTTACTAGTATTGCCACAACTAGGCTATAGAGTCTAGCTTCTAGAAACCAGTTCCTGTAACTTGTTGAATTCCCTACACATAGAACCTAGAAACATTATTTCATCCTAACAAAGAACATGGTTGACTCAGAGCCTAGACTGGGGCTGAACACACTTTAACATATGCCTGGCCCCTGATGGGTGCTCAGTGAATATTTATTGAACAAATTGTCTAGCCATACTGAAGAAACCAGGGGAATACAGAATTGCAGAGCATGCCAGTAGATAATAAAGCATTCTTTACCATTTTGTCTAAAAACGTCAATGTGTAAGTAAACGGCTTTGTTCCCTTAGTCTAGAAGGATGATCAGGAGGTGGAGAAAAGATGATCATGCTAGAAAACCAGAAAATAATATTGCCAAGTGTGGGTGGGAAAATGAAAATTTTTGCAAACTGGTAGTTTTAAAAAAAAATCATGAAAGAGTCATTTTTTTTTCTTTCTCTAGAGAAAAATATGCAACATTTGAGTATCTTTTCTTTTAGTGTGTAGGAAGAGGTTAGTTTATACTTCTGTTGTTTCATTGAATATGTTTATTATATTTCTTAAAATATTTCTTTCTGTTTTATTGCATGAAGAATTTTCATGAAATTGTTTCTTTAGATAAGACATGTTTTGCAGCTCTGAGATAATCTTGTTATCTTCTGCATGTTCCAAAAAATGAAGCCCATTGATTATGTATATACATATCTAACATGGAGGAAAAAAGGAAACAAAGATCTATTATAAGAAAAAGAAAATGAACTTAGAGATTTTTCCAAATAGGCATCCTGTTCAGTAAGAAGTTAGTCAGAATGAAAACTTAGTGTCAAAAAGTCAGGTTCCAAGTTAAAACTCTTCCTTCTTCTCTCTCTCTCTCTCTCTCTCTCTCTCTCTCTCTCTCTCTCTTTTTGGCAGGGCGGGGGGGGGGTAAATCTTTTTTTAGCATTGATTTCCTTAATTATGAATTCGAATTCATCTGACTTGCTGTGCTTACTTTGCAGGAATGTTTTGGGGAATTAAATTAAATAATATATAAAATGTTTTTTAAATCAGTGTTTCCAAGTGTATTTTTGGAAGAATACTAGTCGGTCCTTCATGGAAGGGGATGGGGGTAAAGATTCCCTCATTAAGACAGTTTAAAAAATATGTGTCTGATATCTTATATTCAGATCATCCCACATCTTAGAAGTGAATACAGTCTTTCACTTATTAAAGATTCTGAAAAGCCCCATGATTAAGAATTTGTTTAATTTTGAGAATATATCAATGAAATACATTTTGCTACGGAAACCTTACACAAATGTGAAATGTCACCATTTGACCTGTTTGTCAATAGTGTCTGTCTTCTGTTGATGTTCAGTAGACCCTGTATACTCACTCCACTTCCTATTATCTGGTATATAAGGCATCAGAAGGGTTATGTGTCTGTACAGATCATTTAACGCTATAAGAGAATGTTATGCTTTCTGGAGTGCTGGCATCTAAATATAGAAGCTGGGCTACAGTGTTATGATTTGTTAAAAATTACACTTTAAAATCTAACACCAAGACTAGATTGGATTTATGCATTCATGTTTCTAGCCAGATTAACAGGAAATAAAAAAAAGTGTTGCAGATGTGTCTCCATTGCCATGCATTTGATAGCAAGTTGAAAAAAAATGCAGATATTTGAGCCATTTTCAGCTATCGTATACAATAAACACATCTTGATTTACAAATTCCAATTTTTCTATTTTAACAACCATACTTTTAATTCCTGCCTTTCCTCTAAACACAAACTGAGTAATAGCATGGAAGAAAGGGTGGGGGGTCATACTTTATGGGTGGAATGTTACAAACACTGTTGTTGTTGTTGTTGTTTTTTAAGGCATTGGTCATTTGTTAACTTTCTATCTTTGAAGTCTTTGTGTTGGCTCTTTTTACCTAGTCAACTTGAAATTGTGGTCTTAGTTGGGGCTTAAGGGTTAAGTACGGGAGTACATATAAGATCCTTTCTGTGTGAGAGTCTTTCCTGAGTTCTCCTGATAAAAATCACCCCCCACTTCCAAATATCAGTATCAAATTCAGCCATATATAAATATTAATTCCAACAAAACCTCAGTGTATCAATCCAAATTACAGGCTCAGGAACCTGGATTGGGATTTAAAAATTTTCCATGTACCTTGAATTTGAAGGGTTCCTGGTGATGAGTGGAAAATATCACATAGCTTTATACTACTTATATCTGGTGGGAAGTCAAGAAAGGCTAGAAATGACATGAAAGATGATGAGAGGTTTTTTGTTTTTTTTTTTAAGTATTGTTTTCTGTATACTTCTCCTTCCTCTCTGCGTTTAGCTGCTTCTCTTCTTATATGGAAAGGAGAAGACACATTGTATTTATCATGTGTCTGCAGCAACCCTGGAGTCTAAAGCTAGATTGGAGCATTTCCAGAATTGATGGAGAAGAATGACTGACAGAAGTATAGACAGGTTTATGGACATACATAAATACAAAATCATGCATCAGAACTCGGTTGATTTTCTTGCTATGCAAATATTGAATTAGTCCTTTTTCTTTTCTTTGTATTTATTGGGCGAATGTTACTTAATAGAATACACAAGACTTAAAGCTCATTTAAGATGAGAAAAATGTTGTAGTAAATTGTGCATTACAAGCTGGCCACCTGCAAGTTTCTCTCTTGAGAGCCAGGCAAGATACAGGTGTATCTTTTGTTTTTGGCAGTTAATGAAGATACTTCAGCTTACCATTTCTCCCACAAAATTTTGGATTGTATTAATCTAGCATCAGTCTGTGCTAATTACTGCTACAACAAAAGTAAGTTGCATTCTAGTTCTGATGGGTGGTATGAACAATTCTTACCAAAAATTATATGAATGTTTCTGAGTTCCGAAGGTCCAGTGGGTTAAATTTGATTGTGGCCCCATTGATCTAAATGTTAGCCAGTGGTATCTATTTACAAGAAGATGGATTATTACATCTGGTCTTGTTGTTAAAGTCATATTGCATGCATTTATTCCTCTGACAGTGTATGTTAGCTTTATTTTGTTCTAGACTGTCATCAATGTACCTTTCTAAAATTTTACAGATTAAATTTGCCAGAAATGCTTAAAGATAACTACTAAAATATGAGCCCATTTAAACTGTAGATTTTTGGCCAGCTGAACATGAAATGGGCATACATTTACACACAACCAAGTGATCTCCATCCAGAAGGCCTTTCACCTAGTGTAACAAAGTCTTCTCATGGTTGACCTCAGAGTGGATGCATCTCTGCCATCACTGAGGTCTAAAAATATGGCAAGAAGAAAGATGGGGGAGGACAAATTAGAAGGTTCAGGTTAACCTATAGCCTCTGTTACATGAAAGGCAAAAGGAAATTTTCTTTTCTGCCACTAACTGTAAACTTTTAGGTATCAAACTAGACAGAGAAATGTGGCCCAGATCTTGTGAAAATGACAGAAAATGTGCCCAATGACAATATCAGCTAACCTTTACTATGTACCAGGCATGATTCTAAGTATTTTATATACATTAAATAACCAAGCCCTAGTTACATTACAGAATTAGACACATTATTGTGCCATTTCACATACAAAGGAATGAAAGTCAGTGGAATGTGCAGACCTGGAATACAATCTGTAGCAGTCTGTTTCCAGGGACTGTGCCTCTGAAATCAGGCTCGCGGCCTTGAGGCTTTCCTTGTGTTTGTGCCTGCTCTGAGCGAAAGGAAAAACAAAGAAAGAGAAGGGTGTCCCGAGGCCTATTCTACACTAGAAGTTAGAAGTACAGTGATCTTTATTATCTGAATGGCCCATTTTCATTGCTTTATTTCTCACTCTTGGGACAATAATGAAATCCTAGGAAATTAGGTTTTCACAACTCATGTAAGGGAGGGTTGGCATGGAGGGAAAGGGATAATGTAGGAGTATCCTGACGGTGGCCTTCTGCTGCTGCTGCTTTAATTTGTCTCTTGCTGGTGACTCTTGCCTTTGAGAATGAGCTGATACTATGAAAACTTCCTTATTGAGAGCTAGATATAAAGTAAATACAAATCACCTAAATAGCATTAAAATTTTGTTTCTTCCTTTCAAATATGTTGAAATATTTACCAGAGCAGTGGCCAAAACTTATATATTTTGAAGGACTGGTGCTTAGAAACCACCAGGATGTTTTTGTCATTCCCTCGAGACTTTAGGATATCATTTTTCAACTCTTACCATTGGTGACATCTCTGATATTCACAACTGTATTATTGGTGCTTATCATAAAAATCATTATTTATAATGATAGTAGTCATCGTCAGAAACCTGACATTGCTCATTAGCAGATTCAAGTGAACTCACAATGAAAAATTCATGTACTGTATTTTTATATGAAGAGAGAATATCAACATATAGTCCATTTGATGCAAAATGTGCTAGCTAAATATGTCAGGCATGTATCATCATCTCTTCAATAAAATCACTTAAATCTTAAAGAATGTTACCCATGTACTGAAAAGTAAGGAGATATAGGAACTGTTCATCTTTCAATCAAATTTACAAATTTGTGCTGGACATTTAATATATACCAGGCACTAAGCTTACATGGACTAGGTGTAAAATTGATAAAATGCAGGCGTTATGGAGCTCATAGTCTTACAGGTAAGACACATAGGTCCATCAATAACTAGGTATGATATGTTAACTGTTATGAAAGAGAATTTAACAAGGATTGAAGGAAGAGGGTTGCAGAGACATCCAAGTCAGACGGTGGGAGTCAATGAAAGCTGCCTAATAGTTGAATATTCATATCAGACAAAATGGTCTGATTCAGGCTGAGAGAAAGTGTGTATGAAAGTGTAAAAGGGAGAGAGAGAGGGGTACTTGTTCTGAAAATAATTACTATGACTAGAGAGAAGGGTAGATATATAGGGAAGAAGAAAAGAATCTGGGGAAATACTTGGATAGGAGGAAGAGAAGTAGCTGATGGTAAAGGGTCCCATGGGCTGCGCTAAAGGGTACATCTCCTAAAGCTAGTGGTGATTCCCTTATGAGCTAGAAGCAAGATGGACTGTTCAGAATCACAGTGGCAGCCCTTTGAAGAGTGCACTAGGGGCTTCTGAGTGGCTCAGTCAGTTAAGTGTTGCACTCCTGATCTTAGCTCCAGGAGTGGGCTGGCGGAGAACAAGACCTAAGACCAGGAGATCAGTTGGGAGGCTGTGGCCCATCCCTAGAAGAGAGATAAGGCTCAAACCAAGGCATTAATGATGATGAAGGTTAGGCATCAATGTAAGAGGAATTAAGGGGATGAGCTCTAAAACTGGTCATTGGAAGTGAGGGGGAAGAGAATGTTAAGGATGACTCTCAGGCTTCTGACCCAGATGGTTGGCCATTTACCAAGAGAGGAAACACCACCAGAAGACTAAGTTTGGGTGGAAAGACACTGATTCTGTTGTTGAACATCTTTCATTTAAGTCGACATACCTAAAAGACAGTTGGATAGGTTCTGGAATTTATGAGAGATAGCTTAGCTTTCTTACCAATTTTGGTATTATCTTTACCGAGTCTTCTTATAATCACCTGGTTTCTACATTGACTTTTTTAGCCTCTCTCAGGGAATTACATGCTATTTCCCTTTTATAAGGTATCAGGTGATTGTGATTTCTAGAGGCATTAAATGAAGCATAAATTATAAGAGAATGTGATTGGAAAATGGATAAGATGTCCTCTTTTCTCAACACTGGCAAGTGGGCAATAATGAGGATCAACAAAGTCATTGCCACAGTGCTTTACCTTTGAGAAAGTTACCTTACGTCTCCATGAACAGTGCTGTGTAATGAAATATTCTTCCTTCCACTCTGCATGCCATTTAGAATTTAGACCTTGGACTTATCACTGTTAAATTTATTTCCTTCTGTCTCATTTTGAACTAAAACATTTAGGTATTTGATAGAAAACTAGTCAGAAGTCCCCATATTCAGGCTGTATTCCTCTTAAACAACCTGTTAAAAAGATGTGTTGATTCTAATTCTCCTCTTTCCCACCTCTCATATGTTTGAGTATAATAATCCTAAAGGTAGAATAAACAAGGGGAAAACATGACATCTTTAATCACAGCTAAATATATGAAATGAATATTTTAATTAGAAGTAAAGAATATAAGTACCAATGAAATATTGTTGAACTTGAATCTGAAAAGTGTAACCTAAAATAGAATGTATCCACACACTAAAAATGTTAGTTAAATTTTTATTTCCTTTCTTTTAGATAAAATATCATAATTTTTATGAAAGCTTCTGCTTTTAGTGACTAGTTTCCATTGATTACATAAGAATTCTCTAGGCAACTTGAATCAGGAAGATTTTTGTCTTGATCTCCAAATGGTATTTCCTCCAGACTTCAAAATAATTTATATTCACCCCATGGATATGTCATCAATCTGTTAAGTGTGAATGGACACTATTCTTTCCTGTACTTGACCAAATGTTTCATTTCCTGAAAATTAAATTACTTAAATGCAACAAACAGATGGTCAGAGAGTCCAGTAGTAGCTTACTCTGCCATGAAATTTATTATCTGAATTCTTGAGGTAGGCCTGAGAAGTTAGCAAAATTCTTTCTGAATACTAGTATGCCATGGTTAGTGTTAAAATCATCAAGCCACTTCTAAGTTAATTTGGTTACTTTGTACATTAGTAGGAAAAGTTGAAAAGTTATTTCATATTTTATACAGAAAAGTAAAATTGTGAGCAAGTCATATGGACCACTTGGGTTGAAACTTATCTTAGAGTTACTCTTCGTAATTAAAAAGACAATATGAATTATAAATGGTAATATAAAATAATGGCTTGAATTTGTTTTATTTCCACTCTCCAAATATTATTATCTTTCTAGGCTAAAGAAATAATTATCAGTATAGTATAGAGAATTTGGATAAATAAGGCATGACTCTTTCTATTCTCTTTTCTTCTGTTACTGTCAAATAGAAAAACAACTTTGGTCATTTGGTTCAATGCAAAAATTACAGCTCACGAGTAAGCATCTATGATGGCCTTGTCTCAGCTACATATGAAAAACTTTAAAAATATCAACTTATTATATATTGTCTCTGCAGAAAAAAGAAAAAGTCATTTTGCTCTTGGAAAGATTTTTCAGCTACCACTGAGGGTATTCTTTAACAAATCTATAAAGCATAAGGGTTTTTATAAAAGAGCAAGGGCCAAGTGCAACAAACCTATCAGTCTAAACTTTTCTAAAACATCTCTTTTTCCCAGTTGTGTATACACGACTTACAATTCAGTGCTTTTATTGAACTTTTTAAAATCTGTATACCTAACTCTATTCAAAGTCCTTTAGTAAAAATAGCAGAATTTTCTCTTATCCTTTCCATAAAGATGCTGTTAGAGGACATTTTAGAGTCTTTCAGAGTTTACAGTGAACATGGCACAAGAAAGTTGACAGTGAACGGTCTTCATTAATCCATTCCTTACTTTTGGCCTAGAACATTCTGGGAGTACACCAAATAGATAAACACATTTAAGTCCTCACCTATGTATGGGGGCTTGTTAAGTCATGTAATAGAAGAGGGAAAAGGAAAAAAGAATGGCTGAATGAAGGACTTTAGTGTTTCTAAGAACTCCCTCTCTTAGAGACATAGAAGTAGAAGCACATGAAGAGCAACACTGCATATATATTTGGCTACTTTAGGCGGGAGAGTTTCCTGGCCATTTTCTGATTCCCTCTTCTCCCTCACCCTCCACAGTCCAAACCAGGGTAAGCAGAAGCAGCAGGCTGAGCCACTACAACACCACTTCTGTTCCCCCTGCCCTTCCTGAGCCCTCTTTAACCTTTATCTTCTTCACACAACAGTTTCTCCTGTGTCTACACATGGGAGACCCCCTGCCTTGCTGCTACCTGCTTCTGTCAGTCTCCTGCTTTCCTATTCATTGTTCTTCCTCCCCACCCAGTCAATAGGCCTTGATCATTGAAGAAAGCCAAACGCTCCAGAACACTGCTTAAATGTTTGAAGTTAGATTAAATAGAAATCAGTTCAGGGGCGCCTAGGTGGCTCAGTCGGTTAAGCGTCCAACTTTTGGTATTGGTTCAGGTCACGATCTCATGGTTGGTGGGACTGAACCCTGCACTTGGGGCTCTGTGCTGACAGTGCAGAGTTTGCATGGGATTCTCTCTCTCCCTCTCTCTCTCAAATAAATATTGTGTTTTGTTTGTTTGTTTGTTTGTTTGTTTTTTAAGAAAAGAGTTCAGAAAATACTCAAAGAAGAAGGTACACTTAACACATCTTATGGTGGACTTGTTCCAGGAGGGTCATAATTCAGGCAGGACTCACGTCATTCTTAAAGCCTTTCCTGTCATCACTGATTTAAAACAGGACAGCTGAAATGCCTGGAGACCCAGGTGCTGGTCTTTCCATTCAGTGTGGCTCCTCTCTCAGGAAGGGGGATGGCAAGACAATGTAACAGGCTACGTGCAGGTTCGGGAATGAGCAGTGCCATTGCTGGTTTTCCATACTGCATATCAAACACATTCGTGCATTTTTTATCTGGAGTCTCCCACCTAAGGATCTGGCACTCCCATAATGCTGAAAGCCCAGCAACCGTCTGGTCTTATTTGTAGGCAGTAGGGACAAATAAAGTAACAGTAGTGACAGTGTGAGCTCAGTTAATCCCACACTGTCCATGTGCTTCAGCTCTGACCAGGAGAGAATGTTTCTGGAGGCTTGGTCTATCCTGAAGTAGACAGATATGACCAGCTAACAGGGTGACAGTTTTAAGAACAATGACCCCAGCACTCTGGGGGTGAAAGGCTTTGGGGTAGATGTGTAGACATCTGCTCAGACCACATCCAGAAACTTACTATTCCGTGATCGCATTGATGGTACATGATTGGGCACCAAGGCATCGGAACCAAAAAGACCTATCAGAGATCTGAGGCAGAGATCAAAATGGCCAAAGTAGAAGAAAGGCATCCTGAGAGACAGGATATCATCATGGGAGCTTCTGCCAGCCGTGGCCTGGCTCCGTATGCAGTTAATGCCAGGCATCCCTTACCATCGGGTGGAAGGTTGACTACGGTGCACACTCTCCTGCGGCCCATTCTGCTGCTCACCTCCCCATATCCATCTGTGAAGTCTGAATACTGAGCCACCTCAGGTTTCCAGTCATTTGTGAAATTTTCATTTTATATATACACTTTTATAACTAAAAATTTCTTTTCTAAAATAAAGCGTTTTTTTTTTTTTTTTTCTGTTCACAGCTATTAGCACATTTAAGTTAGTCCCTGATTCTTCTTTAGGTAGTTTGTGTTCATGATGATTTCTTCTTCTTCTTTTTTTTTAAAGTTCATTTTTTTAAGTTTATTTACTTATTGAGAAAGAGAGAGAGAGAGAGAGAGAGAGAGAGAGAGAGGGAGCAGGGGAGGGGCAGAGACAGAGACAGAGAGAGAAAATCCCAAGCAGGCTCTATACTCTCAGTGCAGGACCCAACACAGGGCATGGGGTTCGAACTCATGAAATGTGAGATTGTGACCTGAGCCGACATCAAGAGTCAGACTCCTAGCCAACTGAGCCACCCAGGCTCCCTGATGATTTTTTTTTTTTTTTCTGTTTCTCATTGAAATATAAGTGGAGGGTGCCTGGGTGGCTCAGTTGGTTAAGCCTCTGAATTTGTTACAGGTCATGAGCTCATGGTTCGTGAGTTTGAGCACCATGTCAGGCTCTGTGCTGACAGCTCAGAGCCTGGAGCCAGCTTTGGATTCTGTGTCTCCCTCTCTCTCTGCCCCTCCCCTGCTTGCATCCTGTCTCTCCCTCTCTCCCTCTCTCACTCTCTCTCTCTCTCTCTCTCAAAAATAAATAAATATTAAAAAAATATAAAAGAAATATAAGTGGAATATATAGTAGTTCTTTTAATGTTAGCATTTTTTGTTGTGCACAGGAAAAAAACAAAATAAAGATTAGATGATCAAAGGCTTGGTTGATGACCCCACAGCAACATTCAGACTCAAGTATCATCACAAGGGTCCATCTAATGTTAAGAGTAATTTTACCTGACCTTTGTGACAATTAACATGTCAAGCGCCGGGGCAGCTCATTCTGTTAAGTATCCCACTCTTAATTTCAGATCAGGTCAAGATCTCACAGTTTTGTGAGTTCGAGCCCAGAGTCCGGTTGTCAGTGTAGAACCTACTTGGGATTCTCCCTCTCTCTCTGCCTCTCCCCTACTCACACTCTCTCTGTCTCTCTCAAAATAAATAAATTAATTAAAAAAATCATGTCAGGCCAAATGCAGCCTGTCATTAGTCATTGCTTTATTGTGGAAATATTTGTTGAGTGCTTGAGAACAATGCAGGACCACCACAGAAGCCTCATGGTGCACTGAACAAATATGCGCTCAAAACTTTTTTTTTTTTTTTTTTTTTTTTTTTGCTGTTTTCCTGGCAACCTAAACTCTGTGTAAGAGCTTTGGTAGCAAACTACTGCAGCCTCCAGTAGCAGAGCAATTCCAAAAGGTTTTGACTAATATGCTTCATCAGTGCCGTCAGATGCACCACAAGTATAGATTTCATCTTGTCTACGTTCACTTTCTCCCGAGTGTGTAGAGACGGCCCGGTATGCTTATTTAGTATGGTGTGCTTAATATTGGAGATGATCCTAAGAAATTACAGATTTCTCAATATGGCATTCTAATTAAAACCTAATTAGCAATTCACAGTGTTGGAACTTAGGTTTTCCAGCATAGAAAAAATAATTTCACTATGCATAGAAAGTAATGATATATTTTTTGGAGACATTAGAATTTCAAAAATATAAGGCAGCACATGTGGAATTTAGAAATGTTAAGAATCTGAAGTGTGGGGTTTCTCCATAGCTTTAAGCTTGAACAGTTTTATATAATCAGTGAGCTTGCCAAACAGTATCAAAAAACTCATTTTCTTCAAGTGCTTTATTTATCTTTAATAGAACCTTCATCACCCTGGTGTTGTAAATTTGGAGTGTATGTTTGAGACGCCTGAAAGAGTGTTTGTTGTTATGGAAAAACTCCATGGAGACATGCTGGAGATGATCTTGTCAAGTGAAAAGGGCAGGTTGCCAGAACACATAACGAAGTTTTTAATTACTCAGGTAAGAAATCAATTAGAGTCAGAAAAAAAAAAAAAGATAATGTTCAATATCAAATGTTACCACTGCTTAACTGCAGCTTCCTAGCCTTGTTTAGTCTCTACGTGCAAAGTCTGAATTACACTCAAAAAGGTTGCAGGGGCTTATAGTATTATTTTGTTTGTATCTGTGGTCTCCAGAGTCCAGTATCCCAAGTGAGTAATGTGTATGCAGGCCCATATATTAAAAGTCCTCGTGAAATTTTAAATTGCACAGTGACTGAGTCCTGGTTCTTTGAAAACATTCAAGAACGGGTATCCCTGGAAAATATTATTGACAACTGTTATCTGAACCTGTGTTGGATGCTGTATCAATACCATCATATGCTACTTTTTCCACTGACGTTTCCTTAGAAACCTGCTGTTAATTTAGCTCATTTCAGTGCCGTGCGTGTAAAGAAGCTTAAGTGTTCATTGTGAGTTTTCTCATGGCCCTTCCAGTTTATGTCCTAGTTGAAAACATTTTGAAATGAACTAATAGACCAAATTAAAATCATTGTGGTGGCTTTCTTCTTTACAGATACTTGTGGCTTTGCGGCATCTTCACTTTAAAAATATCGTTCACTGTGACCTCAAACCAGAAAATGTGTTGCTAGCCTCGGCCGATCCTTTCCCCCAGGCGAGTATAAAAGCCTCTCCCAGCAAAGCCAGCAGCTCTGGCTCCCCGGTGGGATTCTGCCACCTTTCATCCTCAAAACCTTTATTTGTTTCAAGTTTTACCTGTTCGTGTTCATCCACTTGTTTCCTGGTTATATTTTCGGGACTTCAGTTTTGTCCCTCTGGCTTCTTAGTTCAGCCTGCCTTAGCCAACACAGGAGCCTTCTCAGTGGGCTCCGTTACCTTCTGTTGTACCCCGATCCTGGCATGCTGGCAGTCCTGTGTGGAAAGCACAGGCCCGAGAGGGAGAACACTGGAGTCCCGGGGACATTTAAGTTTAGTGTTGTTCTCAGGGACCAAGGCAAAAGTTTCTGCTTTCCCTCAGCTCCGAGGATGGAAAGCAACTGCATATCTTCCCATGAAATCATGACTGAAGTGACCTAAGTCTCTGAACTGACCTGACTAAGCTGCTAAGGCGGCTGTCCACCTTGCTTCCTTGACATCTTCACGTCCTGTCTAGGTTCCCACACAGAGTTAGTTTGGAGGAATATTGTAGGTAACATGGCAAGCCTCTGTGCTTATCCCTCAACTTTTCTTTCTTTTTTTTTTTTCTTTCTTTCTTTCTTTCTTTCTTTCTTTCTTTCTTTCTTTCTTTTTAATTAATGTATTTATTTTCAAGTTACTTAACATACAGTGTAGTCTTGGCTTCAGGAGTAGAACCCAGTGATTCATCTCTCACATATAACACATAGTGCTCATCTCGAAAAGTGCTTTCCTTCATGCCCAGCACCCATTTAAGCCACCCCCCACCCCCTCCCTCCAGTAATCCTCAGTTTGTTCTCTGTATTTCAGAGTCACTTTTGGTTTGCCTGTCTCTCTTTTTACCTTATCTTTCCTTCCCTTCCCCACGTTCCTCTGTTGAGTTTCTCCAATTCCACATATGAGTGAAATCATGTGATACCTGCCTTTCTCTGACTAGTTTCACTTAGAATAATACCCTCCAGTTCTATCCACGTTGTGGCAAATGGCAAGATTTCATTCTTTTTCATCTTCGAGTAGTATTCCATTGTATATATATACCACATCTTCTTTATCCATTCATCAGTTGATGGACATTTGGGCTCTTTTCGTAATTTAGCTGTTGTTGATAGTGCTGCTATAAACATTGGGGTGCATGTGCCCCTTCAAATCAGCATTTTTGTATTCTTTGGATAAACCTTTATTTATAATAAGCCCTTGAGTTTAGTCCATCCCTTCCATATTTACATGACATTTTCCTGCCTTGTAAAACAATATTACCCACTCCTGAGTATACATATTTTCACATTTATCACTTTGTTTTGGGTGGGGGGAGGAAGGGAGAATGTTTAGATGATATTTATGAATGAAATATGCTTTTGTACCAGAACTTCCAGCACTGTGTTCAAGTATATAAAATGGAAAATAGCTGTTACTTCCATCATGAGAAATCCATACAATATATGTAAAGAATTACAGTTGTCTTTGGCAGACCTGGGCTAAGACACATGATGATGTGTGTCTGTGACCTTACCATTCCTGCAAACCATTATTATCAACAGATAATCTGTGACCTTACCAGACAGATGATCTGTGACCTTACCATTCCTGCAAACCATTATTATCAACAGGTGAAACTTTGCGACTTTGGTTTTGCCCGGATCATTGGAGAAAAGTCTTTCCGGAGGTCAGTGGTGGGTACCCCAGCTTACCTGGCTCCTGAGGTTCTAAGGAACAAGGGCTATAATCGCTCTCTAGACATGTGGTCTGTTGGAGTCATCATCTATGTAAGCCTAAGTGGCACATTCCCATTTAATGAAGATGAAGACATACATGACCAAATCCAGAACGCAGCCTTCATGTATCCACCAAATCCCTGGAAGGAAATCTCTCACGAAGGTAATATCTTCCATTCAGAAATGATAATGGTTTAATCCTTAAGTGTTATATTGTTAAATCAATTGAGAATTATTAAATTGATAAATGTTCGTTGCAAATTGTCCACTGGAGTAGGGGCGCAATTTGATTAAGGTGGACTGCGAAGGACCAAAAACATCTTCTGATGAAATGTACATATATTGTGGAGAGATTGAGCAATAAATATTGAGGCAAATGAAACAAAAAGAAACTGTTAATATTTTGATGTATTTCCTTAGAACTTATAAATACTTATACATTGGTATAATAGAAACAGCTAATCTCTACCAAGAATAATCTTTACCTACCATATACCTGCGTTTGTATTAAGCACTTTTAATCCATTATGGGCACAAGAACTCTATGATAGTGATAATTGAATTATCATACTATGTATTAGTCTGCAAGTTCTTTGTGCGCTGATTTCCTTTGTGTGACGTTAAAGTATGTATTGTATTTTATCTAGCCATTTCACTGGTATTATATTTTTAGGTTGTTTCTATTTGATCCTTAAATATAATTTCTATATGTATCTCTGATGATTTCTTTAAGATAGATTACCTTGACAGTGAGTGTTGCGTTATTAAATTCTTAACAAACCTTTCCTTCTCCTTAAAGAAAAAGAGAGTTTTAAAAGAAGCGGCAGGGGCAGTCAGGGCAGAGAAAATAGCACGCTTCAGAGTAGAATTCCTCAATGAACGTACTTTGGAGTTCATTCAATCTCACAAAAACCCCGTAAGTATTACTTACCCTGTATTTCAAGGAGGAACACTGAGGCAAAAGAACTGACAGACACCACAGGCCAAAATCGCCAAGCTAGTAGGTGACAGAGCCAGAATGTATACCCAGATGTGTATATGCCCAGGGCATATACCCAGATATGCTGGGTATAGACCCACATAGACTGGGGATATACCCAGTCTGATCACATATTATCCGATCACCAGTCCTTTGGTTTTCAGGCCACGTCTAGTTCTAAGTTTGTTCAAATTTCTCACCACTTTAAAAGGCAAGTACAGTCAGAGATAAACATCTGTTTGATATCTGTTACTGCATGCAGTGATGTGGGAATCAGAAAAGAACGTATCTAAACTGCCCGAGGTAATTAACTCCTGTTAGTATTAAGTGACAAGAGTTATCCATTCTCAGGGTTTTGAGTTACTATTAGCAATAACCCTGAACATCTTCTAATTAGTTATAAATCATAGCTGGATGGATATATCTTAAAGGAATCTGTGACCTACAAATGAACTATCATGTAGCCAAAGTACTAATGAAATACTTCGGATAATTCAACAGAGGCAAAAAGCAAAGTATAATTAGGTTTCTTTTACTGGGGGCAGAAAGGTGGAATTATCAATAACCTTGTGACCAGTTAGGAAACACTACCTTTAAATATGGCTAACCATTATGTTTGATACCTGCAATCCATAAATCCAATAGAAGGACTTGCTCTTGTTACCATGGTGCAAATCTGGAATACCTCTGAAGCTAGTCACGTTTTCCTGTTATGCAGGAATAGAGCATTGGGTAAACTGCCTCCACATTTAAAATTTTTTTTTCTGGGAGTAGTGTAGTACTTTTTCTTGAAGTAGTAGAATAAATGATGCTTGGTCTCTGATATGACGGAAATGTCCTGGCCTAGCTGTTAGATATAACCTATTTAGGGCAGAAACAAATAGCTATAGATTGTGAATGTTTAATTATCACTGATAATAGAGGCCAGAGACCTAGATATTAATGGCTCAAGAAACTCTTTTGGGAAATCACAAATATATATGTGGATAGATAGATAGATATAGACACACACACACACACACACACACACACACACACACACACACACTAGGTAACATGAAAGAAAAGGACAAAAGTAAAATACTCTTTAAAGAACTTGAAGCTAAATGGAGAGATGCCAAGTTCAAAGGAGAAAGAATCACTGTGGACTTGACTAGTCAGAATTGCATTTTCAGAGGAGATGAAATTTAGGCCAGTCACTAAAAATTGCAAAGAAAGAGATACAGCATTTGAGAAAGAGGATTACATGGGAAATTTAAAAGGCATTTATATTTGACCAGGAAGTACATATTTTACTTGGCTACAGATATTTCTAAGTGCTAAAAATTTCGTATCACTCAGACAAAGTGATATAGAGACCAGCTGAGACAGAACTTCACCTTTCTAAATCAGTTTAGGAATTGAGAGGGACTGGCCTCTCTCCTCAGTATCTTCCTCTGACTCATCCTTGCCTCTGAGGCACAAGAGTTGTACTATTTGCCAATTGCTGCCCTGGATGGGAAATGAGTTACCTAGTTGCTGGTATATGAACAGTACTAATAGTTGAATATAAAGAAAAAGTGAAATTATGTCATAGTATTAGCTGAGGTGTTACAAAAGTAATTAGGCTAGGTAAAAAGGACAGGCCCCAGGTCTGTCCCACTATCTTGTTGAGAACAAACAATTCCCTCACAAAAAGTTGTAACAGGAGCTGGGACCATGCAATTTTAAGCACGTAGGATCTGAGAAATACACAAGGAAACTAGTATTGGCAAAGGATGGTCACAACTGATAATAGTAAATTTTTAGTCTCCATATACTTTAAACCTTGCCAGAATCACTAAAAATCTAGATACAAGGAATTAAAAATCGAAGCCCCTCAGTGACTCAAAAATCAAAGGTAAGAATCAACAGTCAAGTGGCTTGAGTTGTGGTCCTATCTGCCATTCTAATTAGCCATCACTTAACCTTCTTTGAGCTTCAATTCCTCATCTGTAAATCAGGATAATGATCCCTGCCTATATAATGAGTTGGTAACAGAGACTGAATGAGATAAAGGATGTGAAAAGCATCTATACAGGCAGGTGTGGGGTGAACCAAGGACTTGGATTTAGGAGGGAAGATAGGAGAGCACTAAGCTAAGCAACTGCTCTGGCGGGTAACCAAGAAGTGATTGTATAATTTTAGAAATTATATGCAAACTGATGTGCATGCTTCCAAAGTATTCTTCAGACATATTGGTAGTTGTGTGTGTGTGTGTGTGTGTGTGTGTGTGTGTGTGTGTTTTCTTGGCATGAAAAAGCAAAAGAAAAAAGAAAGTTGTAAGGTCTTTGTAACATACATAGATGTGTCAGAATGAAAACATTCCTGTGTCATGCATTTATTTTTCTGTTAGTGTAGACATGGTCTTGATATAATATAGTCCTATATATTGGAGTGGTGGAGCTCTCATCGTACCATTTGAACCTCATAACAGTCCTCCAGTATGTAGCTTGTTTTAGTCTCTGTCGTAGAGAAAACCAGAAACGTTGAGTGACTTGCTCAAAGTCAAACAGTGGCAGGGCTTGGACTTCAAATTATTTGTCTCCATTGTTTATAGCATAGATACTTGTACACCAAAGGGTGCTTATTTCTTAATGCCTTGACATTTAGGAATCTATAAGGGAATATTTTAAACTCATTCATTATTTTTGCTGTGATAGTGTAATAAGCAGAGTACTGGCATCCTGGGGATGTGCTGATTAGTAATTTAGCAGGGAACTAGGTCTCTTGTGTGCAAATAATAGAAACCTGTAACTAACTTAGGCAGAAGATAGTTTATTGACTCACACAACGGGGAAGTCCAAATGGTGAACCTCATCTATGTGGATCTGGTGGTTCAGCGTCATATTTCTCCATCTCTCATCATCTCTGCTTTGCTTTATGATGGCTTCCCTCTCAGGTGGATTCTTCATGTGGTGCAAAGTGATCCCCCGGCAGCCCCCGGCTTACATGCTGCTCATTGTATATGATCTCAGAACGGAAGAGTAATTATTTATCAGTAGCCATACATTCTCTGAAAGGGGCACTGATTGGCTCTGCTTAAATCCCGTAATACTCTGGGAACAATCACACTGTCACCGCAGGAACCTGGCTTTGATTGGCCATATGGATGATGGAGAGCCTCTCCAGTTTGGAGAGAGTAAGTTCCTGCAGGGAAGAGATACTAGGCCAAAAACAAACACAAAAGCATTAATAGATGTCCATTATCAAAATATTTTTTGTGAATCAAGGTATAATTTGAAAAATGAGAAGACTTTTAGGAAAACCTAACTCAGCAATTGTTACAGGAAAAATGGAGATAATAAAATTAAATCTTCAAAGAAAAAAACCATAGCAGCTAACACTTCTGTAACATTTGCATTATAGCCAAGCACTATTTAAACACTTTCCATATATGAACGTATTTAATCGTCTCCAACCTTTGAGTAGATACTATAGTTGTTTCCATTTGAAAGATGAGGCGGTGCAGGCACCGAGGGTTAAGTGGCTTTCCTGAGTGGGGCCAGGGTGCAAATCCTGTCAGCTGGCTCCAACATAGATGCTCTTATCTACTACATTTACAGCCTCTTGATTATCCTTCTAATGGATTTTGCCATGCTGTCACATTAAATTTTTAATATGCTTTCACTAGCTTAGAGCTACAGTAGCAACACAGTTTTTAATAACATCTAAAAATACAGGGAAACAAGATCATGTTGTGATAACGCCCTGAGTTGAGAGCTCTTCCACTTAGTGTATTGGTGACCTCATCCAACTTCCTTATTAACTCTTAGGTCTCAGTTTGCTTGTCTGAAGTATGGTGACAGTAATTCCTAACTCATGGGGTTATTTTAAGAATTAAATGAAATTGCACTGGAAAGTGCTTAGCACAGTGACTGTCATAGCTGGATTACCTTAAATATAATGAACACTTTCTATTTTCCAGTCACTTTACATGATCTATCTACATATCTATCCGCATACAGGTATTTAGTTATACACACAAATGTGTGTATAATTATATAAATTTATATATGTAACTAAACATACATTTAACTATACTCATGTATAGTTACTTATATGTATAACCAAAGAGACACATTATAAACACAGTTATACAAATATAACTAAATAAGAATGCATGTATACAATAGAACACTCCAGAATGAATCATATGATTGCAAATAATTACACAAGAGGAGACTTTAGGTAATCATGGGATGGGAGTTTGAGGATGTTTCAATTCATTCTAAGCCAGTGTTGTGTATTACGCCTTGTTTCATTTCATCTTAGTGATTACCAGATGGCCGTTTGACATCCTCCAGTTAGTCCATTGTTACCTATCAATGATTACTCATGGCCTCACTCCCACCTCTAGCTTTATCACATACTAGGTTCAGTTTGGCCCTTAACACATCCATCCTATGACCTTTCTTAGTTCCTTGAAAGGACTTGCACACTTACTTTAAAATATTTACTTAATTAGGCAAATTTACTGTATCTCATGGAAAGAGCAGCCCATGTTCACTTAAACGTTTTTAGATAATCAGATGAAACTAAGGAAAATTATGCCTTACTTGATCATGTATCAATATGCCCTTCCATTCATTGCATTTTTAGCAATTCCAAAAGAGCAAGAGACAGACCAGCCACTCTCCATGTTTGTCACATGTGGTGTAATAATAAGGTCGAATCTTGGATGGACATTGCCAAAACATCAGAAAATTGCAAACAAGGCTCTGTCTATGACTTAAGAAATAGATACCAGGGGTGTAGGGCATAGATATGGGAAATGGAAAAAATAGCTAATAGAACATGGAAATATTTGCAAGGCAAGTGATTTCTAATAATTTTGCCAAAGAACCTTCTCGAGTATGGCTTATTTTAAATCTGTCATAGTCTAGCTCTAAGTCTGTAGTAAGCATTTTTTAACTTTAGCATGCCAACATTTAATCAGAGGAGCTAGTTAAAAGTGGAGATTCCCTGGCCCCACCCCTATAAACTGCAATCCTGTGCTGAGAATGTAAGAAGTCCATGGATCACACTTTCAGAAACACTGCTTCAGAGCCCTGATCCTCTGAAAGACCTGACAGCTGAACAGTGCTCTCAAGAAAGTCTTAAATAAATTCCCAATATTTATATTTAAATAAATTGTAAAATCCCTCTCTAACTCCTAACCTCTTTTTGCATTTGCAATTTCTTTCACAGATATTTACTATCAGGACATGTAATTTATTTCAAATGTTAAATGTATTTCAGTATTGATTGCCATGAAGGTAGCAAGAATAGAAAAAGCTTTTTGACCAGTTTCTTTTGTCAAGAATAAAGAAGAAAACCTGTAAATTCCAGGAAATCCAGAAAGTTGTATAACCAAGTTATGTATAATAAAGAAGAAACTAACATAGGTGTTATGATTTTGTGCTTTGTGCAGTTGAAGGAATGTAGGAAAAGAGAATCCTCTTGACGCATGACAATTCTCCTTTGAGTGGATGTAGGTTTGGAAATTTGATATTATAGGGTATAGGTGGCAGGGGTTATAATCTCATAATTCATAATAGTTACATATAAATTATCCCACATATTGCTTATTGATTCAAAATTTTAGATAACCCTAAGAGCAAGCATGTCTGACTTTATTATACTTATGCAAATGAATGTAAATAATGAAACATCTACAATGCTGAGGAGGAGAATAGAGAAGAGGTGAAGAGAGCTGGAAGAGCCATAGCTTCCACGGGGTTCATTTAGGATTCTGCCTAGGTGAATGGACTGAGTTATACATATTTACTCTATGACTTAATGTATAATTTAATGTCAAGTTAATACTTCTGAATAAAACATATCCATATGTATACATATGTATATGTATACATATCCATATTGTATGCCAGGCAGTGTTCTAAATTACAGAGCTGGCTGGTACATTATTTTAAGACAACCTAATTAATTGGGGGAATAAGGTCGGTACAATAGAGAAACCTGAAATAAAATGATTCATTGTCCTTAATGGAAAGGAATCTATGTTTGTTTTGTTTTGTTTTAATTTTGTTTTAATGTTTATTTATTTAAGAGAGAGAGAGAGAGAGAGAGGGAGAGAGAGACAGTGCAAGTTGGGGGGAGAGGCAGAGAAAGAGGGAGACACAGAATCCAAAGCAGGCTCCAGGCTCTGAGCTGTCAGCACAGAGCCCAACACGGGGCTCGAACTCACAAACCATGCAATAGTGACCTAAGCTGAAGTTGGACTTAATGGACTGAGCCACCCAGGCACCCCTGTTTTGATTTGTATTTTAAGGTGGTTCTTCTCAAACTCTGTGGTGACAGACCAGTTTTATATTATCTTAATTTCCAGACATATGGACCAGTTTATTTTACCAGTTTATCAATTAAAATTAAAAAAATATGACAGCAATATCAATTTGCTATAAAAGTTCCCACAGACTTAATCTTACTTTCTATACCTCTTTTATTGTAGACCAGTAAACAGTTCACAGATCAGTACTGATCCATGAACCTCCTCTGAGTGGCACTGGTTTAAAGCTAATCAGAAGACGTTTTTTAAGTAGTTAAAACCATAATGAGATGTGAGGTTTTTATTTTTCATTTTGAACTCTTTTTACCAATTGATTTAGATCTTTTACCAGATGCATACAATACTTTAATTAAAAAATAATAAAAGTGAATGGAAGTACATGGGGGAAAATAAGGCTCCAGGAATAAATGGAGTACAACCTTCTATATAACTATAATTCTTCTGTGCCTGGTTGAAAAATGTCTAAAATGTTAAGTGTAACATATATATATATATATATATATATATATATATATACACACACACACACACACACACAAACACACACGTATATATACGTACATATATATATGTATATATGCACATATACGTATATATACGTACATATATATGTATATATACGTATATACATATATGTATACATACGTATATATGTATACATATGTATATATGTATACATACGTATATATGTATACATACGTATATACGTATACACGTATACGTATATACGTAAACATATATACATATACACGTATATATGTATACATATGTATATACACGTATATACATATATACGTATACATATATACATTTATGCATATATATGCACACATACATATATATGCACATATACGTATATATACATACATATATGTATGTGTGTATATATACGTATATGTGCATATATATTGTATATGTAAGTGTTATTCACCGGAGAGCAAGGGTTATGTTTCCTTTTCTGTAATACCAGTCCGGCATCATGACTGGGCAGATGAAGAAGATGTAACCTCCACTGTCTCAACTTATGCCCACACAAAGGAGAATTATTAAGTGTGAAAGTCAAATTCTCTTCTCCTACATTCCTTCAGTTGCTCAGAATCGTCGCATACATCTTAAACCATTCTTTTTTGTATATAACTTTAGTAGGCAGCTTTTGTTTTCCCAAGAGTTTACTCTTAGAGGAAGAAGACAAGTGGTGGCTGGACAGCTGGTGAAGTGAGATAAAACTTGTGCCAGGGCAGATCATCTTGCCAGAACACCGACAAACCTGCAGCAACGGGAAAGCATCTGTTAGAGTAAAAATTACATTTCCATCATCACCTTGAATTGATGTGTTCAATTAGAGACACAATTTGAGGAAGGTCAGTAATAGACCATGAAGACCACCAGAGAAATTACTATGTTTTTTCTTCTGAGTTTTGATATTCCTTTATGTGACATTAGGGAGACAAACAGGCAGTAATCAACATAGAGGCAACCTTGGAAATTGTTGCACAATGAGTCCCCAGCCCCCGCAGATAGAGATCATATTCTGCATTCACAGGTGACATCTGAAGAAGCACCTATTCTCAAGTCACCTGCTGTGTTGTTACTGCTCAGCTTTAGAGGCACGTGGTTAGTGTGCATTATGAAGAATTAAGAGCTGACACAGAGCCTTGACATTCCATATATAAAAATGGGGGTGGGAGGAATACCCCTTGCATTAATCCTATAGCTTATCTTCAGTTCAAGATTATTAAATCATGATGATGCACCAGTGACATAGGTTCTTTTCTGCTCGAATAGCCTCAGTGTTAGTATTTCTGCATCCTCCTTTCCCTGATAGACATAGTCACAATTTATTCTGCCAGTTGGTCTCAATCCTGTGCTGACATTTATGAACAGTGTAGAATATATGGCATCTCAAGTCATAGAATGGCTATCATAATACACCGCTAAATTTATCAAAGCATCTAAATTTTACATTTAAAGCAATTTTTATCATTCAATGTGGTTAATTCAAATAAAATTGGTCACAAGTGTGTTTTTCTCCCAGAAATTGAAGATGAAAAATGCAGCCAGTACAAACACAAAGCAAAGCTAAATAAAAGCCTTGCACCAAGAATACCACATGGTATGGTTTCAAAATCCAACAGTGTTCCAGAACGCTAAACACTTAAGTTGGAAGTAGCACTTTGCCATGAAAAGGAACCAGCTGTAGGCCCCTCTTGCACTACGTATTGTTCAAAACAAAAAAACAACCCCATTGAAAATAAGCCTCGGGTAGATGAGACCCAGAAGTCCAATGGTATAGGAAACAAAAGAAAGACAATTGTCATTTTAATAATTAAACTGTGTTTGTAACAGTTTATGAGGCTTGCAGATCTAGCAAGCCTGCTGAATATTAATGAATAGATTGATTTGTCAACATATTAGCACCGCTGTCAGACATAACAGCACGGAAGAGATGTGAGGCGGCTAGCCAGTGAGCTGCTTTAAAATGCTTGACTCTTGGGGCGCCTGGGTGGCGCAGTCGGTTAAGCGTCCGACTTCAGCCAGGTCACGATCTCGCGGTCCGTGAGTTCGAGCCCCGCGTCGGGCTCTGGGCTGATGGCTCAGAGCCTGGAGCCTGTTTCCGATTCTGTGTCTCCCTCTCTCTCTGCCCCTCCCCCGTTCATGCTCTGTCTCTCTCTGTCCCAAAAATAAATAAACGTTGAAAAAAAAAAAAATTAAAAAAAAAAAATAAATAAAATAAAATAAAATAAAATGCTTGACTCACTGTCAGGAAATTCTATCACGATTGGTAAACCTAAGTGAATCAGGTGGGTTCAAACTTCCACTGGGATTTAATAATCTCTCCTTGAAATTCGGGAATTACTTAGTGTACTTTCTTTTAAGCCATGCAGTTCATTCAATAATAGTAAGTAAGTTTAAAATTAGCAACCAAAGGCACACAATGATTTTTAAAAATCTTCTAATAGAGTGAATTCTTTATTATGTATGTATGTGTATGTATACATACATATTTCAAAATCCAAATGAGATATTATCTGAAAGGGTGTACCACCAGGAAATGAATCATTTATTTTGAGAGCAAGTAAAATAAAATTGACAGAATTTTCTTTAACAAATGGTCATTTATAGGGAAAAACCACTCAGAAGTTTTAGCAAGAATACTAGCATTAAAAAAAAAAAGAATATTGGCACTATAAGTGCTCAAAAATCAGCTGTTTTTGTGCCATCCAAATTGAAATGTTTCCTACATATCCCAATTATAAAGTTAAAATTTCGCTTCTGAATTTATATCATAGTTGAGTTGAAATACGACATCTGAAATGTCAGGGTAGAACAACAGTAAAGGTTTAAGTATTCTGTTAAGTTTGCTTTATTCCACAATGACAACAGAGAATATTTCAAAATACGGCATGGTAAAAATCTTACTTAGCCCCTGCACTGCTCTATTATACCAATATACTGAGTAATTATCCAGAACATTCTTAAATTGCTTCAGTGATAGAAAATGGTTTCACAAGGACCCTTGTTTCTTCTGAATTTGACCCTGGCACCATGAGCAAAAATCTCTCTGTTTTTACCCACTGTTAGAACAAGCCTGCTCCTTTTTCCAAATAGAGGCTAATCTCAGGTTTGAAAAGCAGCCATCATATCACCCCTGATCTCTTCTCTTGGGCAATCAGCTTTTCCTTCAGCCTCCTGTTCACTCTGGTCTAAACACTCTCATCTTTGTTTTTCAAACCCCAAAGCTGTTCTCACTCAAGGTTCCACAAGTCTAGTTAAGTATAAAGTGAAGCCACCACTTCCTCGTGATAAAGAACACATTTCTTTCAGCATGGCATAAAAATCACAACTGACTTGGTAGACTCATGTGTTTACTGTAGATTTAGAACCTGAATTCCTTCTCATGAACGTTGTTGATAAGCCAGGCTTTCCAGTTCTGTACTTAGACATTTCCTTGGGGGCTAGGGAAGTGAGACCTAAAAAGAGGACTCCGTTTCATTGGTCCCTGTTAAATGTTATGATACCAGTACGGCCCAGAGCTCCAGATGCAGTTATTTTGGAACTGATTTGTGTAATCCAATTCATTTGCTCTTCCTGTTGGCATCCTCTGAGTGAAAGCTATCTGAAAACCTTTCTGTGTCCTCCTTGCAGACTACCAAACCAGAAGGGGCTGAGGACAGATATCTGTATATTTGGGTACCTTTCTCTGTGTTTACATCCATCTCTTCAGGGATCCTTGGGGCAATATTAAACCAGTTGTTAACTACTATCAATGTTCTCCTGCCTCTAGTGTCTTGCTACTCAAAATGTGGTCTAAGGCTCCTCCTGGGAGCCACTAGAATATAGACAATCAGGTCTTACCCCAGATATACTGAATCAGAATCTTCAGTTTAAAATCCCTGGATTATTTATATGCATGTAGAAGTCGGAGAAGCACTCCTTGGCAGAGTTGTTCTCAATTCCAGCTGCACATACTAGCAACACTTGTGCTTCTAAAGATACCAAGGCCAGGGGCGCCTGGGTGGCGCAGTCGGTTAAGCGTCCGACTTCAGCCAGGTCACGATCTCGCGGTCCGTGAGTTCGAGCCCCGCGTCGGGCTCTGAGCTGATGGCTCAGAGCCTGGAGCCTGTTTCCGATTCTGTGTCTCCCTCTCTCTCTGCCCCTCCCCCGTTCATGCTCTGTCTCTCTCTGTCCCAAAAATAAATAAACGTTGAAAAAAAAAAATTAAAAAAAAAAAAAAAAAAAAAGATACCAAGGCCTGGAAGCCCCTCTTTAAAGATTTTCACTTGACCTGTGGCTTGAGTATTAGCATTAGAAGAAGAAGAAGAAGAAGAAGAAGAAGAAGAAAAACAGAAATCTCTCCAAAGGATTTTAATGTGCCGTGAAAATGGAAAAAAAATCCACTTTGCACATGATTAGCATCCTGTAAATATATTTTGATTTCTACCTTAAATTTTGAATCAGTTTAGCATCATTTTCAGGGCTGTTGTATGCTGTGTTTAAACAATTCGTGATTTCCAAGATTGTGTTTCCAGTCTTCAAGGGGAAATGAAATTGAATGTAAAGCAAAGGCATAACCGTTGATAGAGTAACTTTCTACAGAGGAAAGAACTGGAAAAGGAAAGATACCAACTTGAGTCTCGAAAGGTCTTGCACTTCATTGGATTGCGGTAATTGACTCAGAACGAGTAAGATGATGATTTCCAGCGGCCTTGTTTGCTGCCTGCAGCCTCTGGTTTCAGCCTGAGAGGAGCGTCCCAGTTAGTGTTGCCGGGCAACAGCTTGCTGGGTTGAGAGCTGGAATGTGAAGGGTTGCAAAACGATTTTTAAAATAAACACACAACTTACCATCAGCATGAAGCAAACCAAGAGAACTACTGAGCACTGTGACAGGCAGTGAGGCAGAATAGAAGAGGAAAAAAGAAAACACTTTCGTGAAGGCAGGAAGCTGAGTGGTTGACAGATGATGGCCCCATCACTAGGATAATAGTTCTGATTTGGTTTCCAATTTGAAAATGTGTACCTGAATAATTTGCGGGTGGACAGAAGACAGTACGGACAAAATTTTAAAAAGGTACTGTTTCTGGAAAAGAAGAGGTCAGCCCATGGAATTCACGGGTAATTTCTTTTCTGTAAAATAAATGTGGCAAAATAACTTGAGCTGTATTGCAGATATTCTCAGCGTTATTCTGATTTTCTGATAGAAATCACTGATCCTATGATCTATTTTATGGTGTTGTGATGTCTTACCATCCAGGAATATGTTTAGCCAAAATAAACAAACCATATGCACATAATGTGGATATTCAAACTTAGAGCTGAGAAAATGGCCATTTATATGTGTAATTAATGTATTCGGTCTACCAAATGCTGTTTAGCAAGCATTTTCCTAATGCACTGAGTGATGCATTTTATTTTAAATATTTATGAAACTTCCATGCAGAAATGAATACATAATTTGTGTGACCTTCAAGGAGTTAAAATCTAGTTGGAAGAGTAGGGGGGAGGACAGGCTTCTACTGAAATAACACAAGATGGAAATTGGGAAATGACTGAGAGGTGTGACCCCAGGGACCTATTATATATTCACATATATCCAGTTCTATTCACTTGGTAGGATTTTCTCCAGGTTTTGGATGTCATTCAGTTTAGCCTTAGCAGTGGCTTATGCAAATCTACCTCCTACGTACAGAGAACCTATTCTGTCCCTACATGTGGTGTTTGCTTTGAAATACAGAATGACTGGAAGATAGTCCCTACAGGTGCAAAGATAATTCAGAACTTTGATGGCAGAAAAAATGGAATCCATACAATTAACACTCTGATGGAACATTCCCTTTCATATTAAAACATAAATTCATTCAGCACCTGCATATAGTATTTAGTTTTGGTTTTGTTCCGATATTACTTGTGCACCTGGCAAACAGGCTGCCCAGAACTGTAGCAGTCCTAACATCTGCTCAAAGTTCTGTAAGAGAACGTTTGATTAAATTTTTTTTGCTTTCCTGACATTTTAGTCTCTCAACTGGTGGAGCAATGAGAAAAATTGCTGTACAGGAAGTAGCGGGGGGAGTAACTGTGTTAGCCAAGAGTTTACTGTAGCAAAAAAAAAAAAAAAAAAAAAAAAATAGGCTTCAAAAAAAAAAAAAAAAAACAGATTTTCTTCCCCTTGCTTGCTCGCTCATGCTCTCTTTCTCTCTCTCTCTCTCTCAAAATACACTTTAAAACAACCATTTTCTTTTCTTTTTTTTCTAATTTATAGGGAACATTAGTGTGAATTCGTGGCTAGAGACATTTTAGAAAGCACAAAACTCTGCTCATGAAGGATAGGGGATTCTTTAAAAATGAAAATTTAAACCGTACAATTGTTTAAAATTTTCCAATAACAAAAAAAAGGGAAAGACTTCTCACATTGCCTCTGTTGTGGGATTGTTGATGCCAAGATCAAGAAAGAATTCTTGAAGGTTTTACAATGCAACTTAGTAAGTTTAAGTAGCATGGTCAGAAAGAGCTGCACTTTTGCTGTATGAAGCCAGTGGTTATATGCCTAGTGCTCAAGGAGGAGAGTGCAGGTAGTGTTAGATCATAAATGTCTTCTTTGAATTTCTATTCGAAAAATTACTTTCACAAGACTTCTGTGGCACTTATCATTCAGTTCGATATTAACTACCGGTGAAATAGGCAGTCATATCACCCTTTAAGAATGTAGAAATCAGCATATATTTAATAGTTATGAAAACTATACAGAGGGCGCCTGGGTGGCTCAGTGAGTTAAGCGTTTGACTTAGGCTCAAGTCATGATCTCAGGGTTCGTGAGTTCGAGCCCCGTGTCAGTCTCTGTGCTGACAACTCAGAGCCTGGAGCCTGCTTTGAATTCTGTGTGTCCCTCTCTCTCTGCCCAACCCCTGCTCGTGTTCTGTCTCTCTCAAAAATAAATAAACATTAAAAAAAAAACAACAACAACTATACAGGTTATAGGTCAGCCTTCTGGGCTACATGTGAACACTTTTCCGCTTCTATCCCTTGCCTCACTGTGGCTGTTCAAAGTGTTTAGAGAACTCGGATTTAAGACAGTTTTTTTTTAATGTTTATTTATTCTTGAGAGAGAGACAGAGCATGAACAGGGGAGGGGCAGAGAGAGAGGGAGACATAGAATCTGAAATAGGCTCCAGGCTCTGAGCTGTCAGCACAGACCCCGACGTAGGGCTCGAACCCACGAACTGTGGGATCATGACCTGAGCTGAAATTGGATGCTTAACCCACTGAGCCACCCAGGTGCCCCGACAATTTATTAATAATAGGGAAGAAAGGGATTGAGTTTAAGCATGAGTAAGAGAACAAAACCCTCAGAATATTAGAAAGGCTAACTCCCAGAATAAATAGACAAGTACAATCACAAAATAATCCTGCCAGTCTCTGAAAAAAAAATTGATATCATATTTACTGCAAAGAGAAAGAGAAATCAGCCACTGCCTATTTTTCTCCTGTTTTCTTCAGGGATGGATGGGGGGTATTCATACTGAGAGGATAAGGGGAGGAAAGTGTGAAACAAAAAATATAATCCAAGGGAGTAGAGGATTTCCTGCATAGCTTTGGCCCTAACCAATGTCAGCTATTTAAAATGGCATCTGCTGATTGCCCAAAACTGTGGAGACCAGCACTATGTGGCAATAAACGTCAACTCTTGACAGGCAGATATTTGGATATACACTTTTTGCCGTATGTAGGGAAGGAAGTGCAGGGTACCACGATTTTCTGAGATATGATCTGCTTCTCCAGTATCCCTTTCTCATGGGGCTACAGAGACCTCTTGGGCTGCAGATCCTCGTGGGGCTCTGGGGAGCCTGGAGCTTCTTTTTCTCCCTCCCACCTTGGGCCCTGGCATTCTTCTCTGCTATGCCAGCTTGCCATTTTTCCTTCTGACTTTCCAGGCTACTACCGCAGCCTGCTTCTTCACTCCTGTTTCCTACTGCTGGAGCGTGCTCCCTGTCTCCTCTGCTTAGTTTTTGAAAGACATTCACAGAATGTTCCAGTGTGTGAGTGTGTGTACATGCATGCACACTCATATTTTGCCTTTGCAACTAGACTGGGAGTGTTTTGGGGTCAGAACTCTATCATTACTTTTTTGTTCCTTAAGCAATTGCCAACAGTAATTCGTTAGGGCAGATTTGGTGAATGAACAGATTAAAGAATGAGTGACACATGTGAAGAACATTACCAATACAGAGAACATTGTTAAAAAAGAAAAAGCTGTAGAATTTCTCTTAAAAATGGACTCAGTGAAAGGCATTTTGGATGGTATAGTTAATGCTGGATTGTATGAGGTGATCAATAAAAAGGATGTTTTAAGAGTTCAGAAGGGGCAATGAGTAGAATGGGGCTCTCAAACACTAATGATGGACCTATTTTCAGAGTAAAGCCAGGTGCCTAAAGTTAACCATATTTGTTTTTGTCTACCAAAAGCCACAAAATATATTTATCAACACACAAATTTATATGCACACACATAAACCTTCTAATTCTGTCCTTAGCTTCTAAACTATTTTCTCTTGGAGGTACTTGCCATTTTCTGGCTGTGTTTCTTCACATCGCCTGGGTACTGTGGCTGTGCTCAGCCTGTGGGTGCTTCGTTCAGCAGAAAAAATGTTTCATCTCTACATATTCCATTCCCTGCAGAAACTTACAGTTTCTCCTCTGGCAGTACTTCCCTCCCCATTAGGCAGTATGGTTCACTGTTGGGGTGCATTTGGGCACAAACCAGCCCTTTTGTTGAGTTACTGTACTCCCACCTTCCTAATTATAGAATTCAAAGCAGAATGAGTGAATTAATAACATGTATTTATTGCCTGCAGGGTCTGGGGAAGCGTAATGCTGTGGCGCACTTATGGTAGTGCATAAGCTCTCCCGTCTCCCCTCATCCTCCATTTTTGCTCTGTGAGTTCACAGCAGCAAGAACGGAAGGTGCACTTTACTCACCAGTGAGTAAATCATGTGAATGGATGTTTTAAAGCACATGCCCAATACACAGTTCACTGAGAGAACTATACTTTCAAAAGCTCTCTGGGAACACATGCTTGGAATTTGAAATTGTACTAAGTACTGTGTTTCCTATGGTATCCTAGCTAAGGCAAGAGTGTATCAGCCTAGAAAGCATTTAAATGTGAGCTATTGCATTTACTTTCTCCAAGAATTCTCCAAAGAATTCTTAAGTGTTTAATTCTACGGCCATTCAAGCATGCAAATACTTGGAGTGTTGGTGTCAGAGAGATAGAACTCTAAGTTACCAAAAGACTATAGAAATTGTTTCTCTTGTGGTGCATGGGTGGTCCAGTCATTTGAGCGTCTGACTCTTGATTTCGGCTCAGGTCATGATCTCATCCTTTGTTGGATTGAGCCCCTTGTTGGGCTCTGCCCTGATAGTGTGCAACCTGTTTGGGATTCTCTCTCTCCTTCTCTCTTTCTGCTCCTCTCCCACTAGCACACACGGACGCGCGCTCTCTCTCTCTCTCTCTCTCTCTCTCAAAATAAACAATAAAAGATAAACAGTTTTTAAAAATGTCTGTAGCGGGGCGCCTGGGTGGCGCAGTCGGTTAAGCGTCTGACTTCAGCCAGGTCACGATCTCGCGGTCCGTGAGTTCGAGCCCCGCGTCAGGCTCTGGGCTGATGGCTCAGAGCCTGGAGCCTGTTTCTGATTCTGTGTCTCCCTCTCTCTCTGCCCCTCCCCCGTTCGTGCTCTGTCTCTCTCTGTCCCAAAAATAAATAAACGTTGAAAAAAAATTAAAAAAAAAAATGCCTGTAGAAATCATTTCTCTTTTCCTGATAATGAAAAGGATTCGGATTCATTCTGTTTGAAGCAATCTTTGTCCCAGGTTGCCTCTGGACTCCTGTGACAGCCTGTATTTTCAGATCCATACAGGCTGATGTAAACCATACAATAGAGTCAAAGCCACTTGATTCAGGACTTGATGATTGGGGAAGTTGGGGAGTTAATTTGCATTTTTTTTTATATCAGCTACCTATTTGATTAAGATTTGGAGATGAAAGATCCATCTCTTAGGAAATATAATGACCAGGGTATGTTACAGGTGGAAATTGACTTCGGTGAAATGTGAATGTTTCCATTGGTTTGGCAGATTTCACTAAGCTCTTTTTGGAGAAGAAAATGCTAAGATGAAAGATATGGGAAATTGTTACAAGAATGAATAGGAAGTGTAATAGTGAATTTAATAAATAATGACTTATTAATAATCTAGGCTGAAAATATAATTTTTACAAAGGTGAGGGAAAATTCTGTCACATGAAGTATAGGTAACTCAGATGCTTTGGAGACTAGATAACTAGAAGGATCACTGTTTCCCCCCTAAATTACACTCTGTTGGGAGTCCCAATCAGAGACAGAGTACTAAGCTGGATAGACTGGTTCTAACCTCATAGAATCATTCTTGTTAGACAAATTCCTTTCCTGTCTTCCCCTAGAAAACAAGGAAGGCTGATATAATTCTAATTCATTGGATATTTTAAAAAGCAAACAGGAGAAACAAAAAGTATTTTCCTATTGGGTCATTGGTTGAGTTTATCCTGAGTTGTGGCCCATTTTGTGTTTTATTTTATTCGTTTTAATTTGGTGTCCAGATATCTGTCATTTAATTCAAGACTATGAAGCCCATTATGTATAGTTAAACTTTAAACACAAAACAAGATTAGTAAATGCTTTCTCTTGAATAGTAGTTGCATTCTGCATTTAGTACAAGAAACAGTTAAATGATGTATATTTAAACAAAACTCCTACGTTAGAAAAATGTATTACAGACTAGAAGAGAAATTTACATTGTACTCACAAAAGACTCATACTCCCTCCTCCACAACTGTTTTCAATTTCATTTTTTAACATCCAAAATAAAATGAAGGCCAAGGTTTTAGAATTCTCAAGAGGTATTTTCTTCAGGTTCTAGTGCTTGCTATCACTATCCTGCATTTGACACTGTGAAATAGTGGATGTGAAATAAACTGTAAATGAATTATGCATATATTCCATATTTGTCATCCATTTTTATCAATAATTGAATTTTTTCCAGCCATTGATCTTATCAATAACTTGCTGCAAGTAAAAATGAGAAAGCGCTATAGCGTGGATAAGACCTTGAGTCACCCTTGGCTACAGGTAAAAATCATTCATTGGATATTTTCCCGATCAGATGAACTTCTGAATATTGATAAGATTTAATACTATATGTAAAAATATTTTGTTATATGCTTAATTAATAGTGTTCTTACATCAATTTGTTTGCCAAAATGCATGCAACTTCTTAGGATTTAATGACAATTTAGTGTTTCTTAATCTCTCTACCAAGAAAATGTGACAGGGAAGAAATATACCACACATACATACGTGCCCTTGCACACGTGCCAAAAAAAAAAAAAAAAACCTAAGGGTCGTTGTAAAACTCCAAGGACCAGATTTTAAGAAAATCTGTATATGTAATCCTGAGAAGTGTCCAAGCAGATGCCCATCTGGTCATGCACTGTACTCCTTTGCAAGCTGTGTTTTAAAAGCCTATGCTAACATTCATGGAACAAATGCACGGCAAATATAAAATATAGGCGTGTGTTTGTTTTCTCTTACATATTTATTTTCACATTCAACTTTAGAAAAATGATACTGTGAAATACTGAAGGGTTATTTGTAGGCCTTAAATATCAAAGGAATACCAGTATTCCTAATTGCTTGGCCGCAAGCATTGATTGCCCACCCCCTGATGCACAATAGTTTAGGCAAATAGGATGGCTTTGCTGCCGATGACGTCACTTCAGGGTGCCTGATGGAAAGACAGGGCACTGATAGAGTGGAAGGAAAAAAGGGTAACTCATCAGTTGCGGGTACTGACAACAAATGAGACAGTATTTTAATGAGTTTTCATCGTCTCCATGGTAATGTTTTGGAATTCCTTCCTCAGGATTATCAGACCTGGTTAGATTTGCGGGAGCTCGAGTGCAAAATTGGGGAACGCTACATCACCCACGAAAGTGACGACCTGCGGTGGGAGCAGTACGCTGGCGAGCAGGGGCTGCAGTACCCTGAGCACCTGATCAATCCCAGTGCTAGCCACAGTGACAGTCCTGACGCTGAAGAAACAGAGATGAAAGCCCTCAGTGAGCGTGTCAGCATCCTCTGAGTTCCGTCCCCTCTAATCTGTCAAAACACTGTGGAATTAATAAATACATACGGTCAGGTTTAACATTTGCCTTGCAGAACTGCCATTATTTTCTGTCAGATGAGAACAAAGCTGTTAAACTGTTAGCACTGTTGATGTATCTGAGTTGCCAAGACAAATCAACAGAAGCATTTGTATTTTGTGTGACCAACTGTGTTGTATTAACAAAAGTTCCCTGAAACACTAAACTTGTTATTGTGAATGATTCATGTTGTATTTAATGCATTAAACCTGTCTCCACTGTGCCTTTGCAAATCGGTGTTTTTCTTACTGAGCCTCAATTTGGTAAGAGTCTACAGAACCTGCCCATGCAATAGTTCTGTCCCGTATGCCCCATTGGCGCTGTCATTATAAACAAACTCTTGAAGAGTAGATTATTACCAGTTCTATGAACACCTCCAAAACTCATGTGGAAAAAACAAGCGATGGGGGAATGGAAGATGGATTTACAATCCTAGACACAAGTGCATGAAAGAGTTTCCTGTATAGTTTGAGATCCTTTGCCTGCCTGGTGTGCCTCAGTATGTTTAAACTCAAGTAAGTGGACCTAGGTGCGCCTACTACTTATAAGCCTAAATGCCTTAGAAATGTAAACTGCCGTATATAACAGATATTTCCCCCTTTCTTACAATATCCTCTGTACTGTGGAAAATCAGAAGCTAAGCAACCTTTCGTCTTTATGTATTTTTCAGTAATAACAAATAAATATTCTTGTCAAAGTGTGTGTCCATCTGACTGAATTTGTAATCCACACTAGTGTTTTCGGGCCATTTAGGAGTGGAGGTGTTTGCTCAAAAAGCAGAAAAAGTCTCATGCTTTAGAATTTGGCTGTAACTACTCTGAAGCTTAAAAGTATGTTTCAAGGTGTAATGAAGCATTTCTGTCTTTCATGTCATCTGGTTTCAATAGAAAAAAAAGATCTCTGGAAGGGAAAAATGACCAAAGCCAAACAGGAGCCTTGGAGGCATTAAGAATATTGTAAATGGCAATCTCGTTGTAGCTTCCTGATTTAGTCAATATAAAATCAGGATTTATTACAATACTGACTCTAATTTCTTTCCATATTATATAAACAAGAAGGTTCTAAAGTGAACTACAAAAACACATAAAGACTGGGGAAAAAAATCCTAAGGGGAAAGCCAACTGAGGTGTTCTCCAGCCTGGGAAAGAGAAAACTAATATTGGACTTAATAGGCTTTGAGGTATGGAGTGGATTATGTGGGCTGTTTTTCTTTCTAGCAAGACAACAAAGCATTATCATGGATCACTGTTACTATGTAACAGAAATGATATAAATATTTGGAAGAATTCCATAAGTGTTGTGAGACACTTGAATGTATTAGGTAACTACGTGAAGACTACAAACAGTATTTGCAGACGGGATAGACTAGTTGGATCTTTCCAGTGGTTAGTCACTATTTTGTATTATTACCTATTCTTTATTCTGTTCTATTATTATTTATCCCTTATTTTAAGGGATTTGAAATTTAAGTTTCAGAACACCATACAGACTTTTAAAGCAGAAGAGTAAGCAACATCACAGGTTGCCAGCATTATGGAGTCTGGATAGAAGCCAGGGCAAGAAGTGAGCCAAAAGACCAATCTTTGGGTTGGTCTATCTTATCTATTGAAATAACCCTTCTAAGATGATGGGGACCTGACATAAAACAGTAGTAAATGAAATTTAAATGTGGTATTTAAAGGAGTCCAGAATAGATCCTTGGTGATCATTAGATGATTGATGGAACTATTGGTCAAAAGGAGTTCTAGTCTTAGAAAGGGCGAGTTCATGTTTGAACATGTTAAGTATAAAGTTCTATAGGACCCCAAGTTTAGAATATCCTGAAAGTATTTAGATATGTGTCTGGAGCTTTGGGGAAGAATTCTGGAGCTGAAGGTACAGATTTGGAAGTCCAAAGCTCGCCATATGTTGATTAGAATGACTTGGATTCTTGGCGATAGAATGAGATGGAAGTGATCTTGGGACACAAACCTCAGAAATACCAATATGGAATGTTTGGGCAGAATGAAAGGGAAATTGAAAAAGAATGTTTAAATGTGGAATTCACTGGAGTAATAATATAGAAGTCAAAGGAGTAAGTTCAAAAATGAAGTAGACAGCAGTAGAAAATACTATGGAGAGAGAATGATTACGGCCTTTTGGGGACCAACAATTCTAGTGTTTTGTAATGGATATGGCTCTACTGCTACATTCAGAATAGTCACGTCAAAAGGACATGTGTGTGGCAATGCTATTTAGACTGCCCATTGTGCAGTGTCATCAAGCACAGGAAAGAGAAAAAACTGCTGATTTTCAGAGAAAAGGGGGCCACTGAAAGCCATGCTATGTCTCTTCCACCCAGAATTATCAGTGATGCTGCAAAGAATCCAATTTTATTGAATGAGTACCAACTTTGTATGCTAAAACTCATCAATAAACTTCTTCAAACTTCACATCAGTGGTATATCATAGTATTAACTGACATGGGCAGGTCCATAGTCTATGTTTAATTCAAAAGTTAGCCCAGCACTTTTGATATAGAAGTATCTTCTGATCCTAACCAAAGAGAGAGAGAGAGAGAGAGAGAGAGAGAGAGAGAGAGAAATGACAAAAGCTTGTTTTAGGGTGGATGTGTCCTCCTTCATTGTCACAAAGACAACATTCCTTAAGCAATAACTTTATCAGCCCACCCAAGGTGCCATAAAAATTTCTGGTCTCTATATATCTTGAACCATCAACACAAACTGCCACTGTTCTGGCATTTGGCCTGAACAAGAGGACAGTGCTGAGAAAAATATTTTGATCAGTGATGCTTGAGTATGTTCATTTATCCCTAAGGAAGAGATCATGTTTGTGTTGGGTGAATACTCACTCTGATGAAGACTATTTTGAGAAATATATAGTAGGCCATTGTGACCAAACGTGTAAAATGAGTACAGTGGTGAGAATAAGAAAGCCATCTGTCTCCTCTGCAGCCATTATCCAGTCACTATTAAGTTTCACTACCCCTATGAAGTGATTAGGTTTGCATACCATTTGTTTGGACTTGTTTTAAGAAACCAAATACTGGTTCCTGTGAAGATACCCCAAGACCCATGGAGAAGGGCCTTCTGCTTTCAGTTGCCAATAGGAAACAAGTTCCTTCATCTCAGCCTTTTCACATCACCTAAAAGACTGTTTTCTCCACTCCACTCCCTTGCCTTTACTCCTATTCATTTTTTACCGTGCATTTGACCTATGTCTTACATCTTTTTTTTGCTCCCCTGCTTCTTTTTAACTAACTTCTTTTTTGTTAGATATTTTTAGCATCCACTAACGATTACCCTTTGACTTAAAACAGGCTCAGCTTCCCACTGGCCACCAAACAATATAAAGAAATCAACTTGAACCTTGATTCTCCAATTAGTAAGTGTCTGATTTCTATTTATTCTTTCTCTGGAAAATTTCTCACTTTTTTCCCTTTGACTTCTGTGTTTATATCCCATTGAATAAAATTTTCATTTTTATCACTAATGAGTCTCTTCTCATAAGAGTCATCAGTGGCCTCTAACTCAAAATTGATAGATTTTCTCAGTATAGCATGGAGGTTGGAAACCCAAATACAGAGACAGACTTACTTTGGCTTGAATTCTGGGTGACCATGAAAGCACTGTAATGGCTCATGTCACTTTAGGGGTGTTGTGAGGGACTAAGTAAAATAATACAAACATAAAACTCAGTGGCTACTTGGCCCAAGGCATCAATAAAGTGGTTTGCTTTTCTTTAGTCATTCAGCAACTACTTTCGATCACTTTCCATGTGCTGGGAATATGACAGATGAAAAGGTAGATGTGGTTGTCACCCATATTCCCTATGACCTGCCTTCTCTGGTGTCCTGCCTCCATGTATTCTAATGGGCTACTGAAAGCGGTGTGACCTTTGAAGCTTAACAGGTATAGATCCAAATCCCAACTCCAAGCCTTGTTAAGTGAACTTCCACAAACTACTTTAAAATCTCTGAGTCTCCTCCTGAGTAGAATGGCAGTAATGCATATTTTAAAATGCAGTTAGGATAACTAAGGGAAGCATTCACATTTCTTAGCAAATTGCTGGCATATGTTGCAGGTCAACAGACGTTAATGTCCTCCTCTCCCCTACCTCTGTATGCATTTGCTAAGGTTTTCCTTACTTTCTTTTTCAATATTTTCTCCTCATATGGTTTATTTCCATGAATTCAATTATTATTTTAGCAGGCACTCCCAAATCCATTTTGGCCACCCGGAACTCTCAACAATCTAGTCTCCTCTCTCCATGAATGTATAGATTATATCTATCTAAAGGTCCCACCATGACTTAAATTCAACATGTCTAAAATCAGTGTTATCATTTTTCACCTTCAAATCAGAGGCATTGTAGACTTGGTCTCAATGAAACCTTTTTCTTCAGGCTCTTCTCCCTCCCATCTACTCTATACACCACCGCCAGGCTTATCTTCACCAATATTACTTTCATCCTCTTGCTCACATGTTCTAAAATCCTCAAAGACTCTACTCCCAGTTATCTACAGGATAAATTCAAATTCCTTAATGATACAAAAGCTGTGGGGTCCGAAAAAATAATAAAGTACTATTCAATTAGAATTCTATGTATCCCACAGATTTCTGGATCACAGATAGGAATTTCAGGACTAAGGCAGGAATTAGTTTCACTTCTTTGAAGTTCATTTCTTATTCCTATAACAAGACAAGAAGCTATATATATAAGCTTATATGAGCTTATTTCTGTAACAAGACAACTTCTCAATTATCTCCTAATTCATAGATTTTATGAAAGCGTGGTTTAATTTAAATGTCAACAAGGGGGCGCCTGGGTGGCGCAGTCGGTTGAGCGTCCGACTTCAGCCAGGTCACCATCTCGTGGTCCGTGAGTTTGAGCCCCGTGTCAGGCTCTGGGCTGATGGCTCAGAGCCTGGAGCCTGTTTCGGATTCTGTGTCTCTCTCTCTCTCTGCCCCTCCCCCGTTCATGCTCTGTCTCTCTCTGTCCCAAAAATAAATAAAAACGTTGAAAAAAAATTTTTTTAAATGTCAACAAGGCGTCAATGCACACTTTTTGTGAACTCTTTCTTTTTCTTTTTTTTAATTTTTATTTGTTGATTGAGAGAGCATGTGCGTGCAAATGGCAGAGGAAGAGAATCTTTTATTTTTTTTAAGTTTATTTATTTTGAGAGATAAGCACAAGAAGGGGAGGGACAGAGAGAGAGAGAGAGAGAGAGAGAGAATCCCAAACAGACTCCATGCTATCAGTATGAAGCCAGACGTGGGGCTCAGTCCCATGAACTGTGATATCATGATCTGAGCCTAAACCTAGAGTTGGATGCTTAACCACCTCAGCCACCCAGGCACACCTCTTTTTTTATTTTTTAAATTCTCGTATGTTTCTAATTCTCTGGGGCAAGCAAATGCTATTTTGAAAAAGCGAAAGTCACATCCTTCTCTGGGCCTTCTTTGTGTCAAAGATTGTGTCCAGGAACTTTTGTCAATAGACGGTTTCTTTAAGTGACTGTGGGCTACCAGCTGTCTGAAAAGTGTGAACACTTGCTGCAGAACTTCTTTCTGTAACTTAGTAAAATGGTAAGACTTTGAATTAAGATTTAGCTTTTCTCTGGGAAATCAAAGAGTCTTTATGCCTTATGCTATTTTTTTAAATATACCCTAAACCCCTTGGATCTTCTCCTTTTGAAATATTTTAGTGTAGCTTCGTCTGAGAACAGAAGTTGAGCTTTACTTGAGCTTTGGGCACTTACTAATCTCAATTGTCAACGCGATTTTTATTTTCTTCTTGTAATCTGCCTTCACACTCGAGGGCAGGGAACTGCCTAGTATTGGTTGGCTACTGGACCCCACTTGCTTCCACAAAGACAAGGATAGAGGCAGATACCTAAGAGTAACTTATATACAGGTCTCATGCAAACTCCCCAACCAGGTAGATTCTGTGCAGGAGTTTTCACCCCTTTAGATTGAGGCAGAGGAGCAGGAAGAATCACTTTGAGTAAAGATACAGAAGTAAGAAATTGCCATGAATAGAGGAAAAGCTCCTGAAGTAAAGGGTTAATACCAGGAAGTAACATTGTCCGGGTTAAATAAAGCTAAATAGTCAAAAGCCTCAAAAAGGAGAATTCACACTTTGTCTCAAGATAAATAGGAAGCTATGGGGAATTTTTGTAAGGAGAATTTTGGAATTCTTTATTTTGTACTTAAGAAAGAAATAAGAAATTTTTTGTTTGGGGCCTAAGAATTTAAATATTATCTTTAAGTCATGCTTTTGTTCACAGAGAGTAAAAGGCTAAAAAAAAATGTAATACAGGCTGAGTCTAAATTAAACTGACTATTCTCTCATTACTTCCCTTTGAAGACAGAATACTCTTATGTGAATTTCTTCTCGTGCTTGATTGTCTTTCTTCAGACACCCAGATAAACTAAGAACATCTCAAAGGAGATAGTGACTTGAAGAATTAAGCCACACTTGGACTTCATGAAATTGTAGCTTGTGTATGTAGAGAAATAATCATTAGAGCCAATTATCTTTAGACAGACTGATGTTTCAAACTCTAATTACAAAGTTTTAGCCTTGTTAACGCATGTGCTTCATTTTATATCTTGGCTACCACATTTTATTATTACAATTCATTAAAAATAATGTGAAAATAAAGATGATCATAAACTTCATAGTATAAAGCAAAGGAAAAAATAAGGCCTGAGTAATGATAACAACATTTTATATTTGCATAGCAATTTCCTTTTAAGGAGCTCAAAACATTTCACAAACATTATCTCATTAATCTTGAAGAAAGCAATAAAAAAATTAAAAAAAATCTCTAAGCTAAGAAAATTGATGCAATAAAGGGCTACAGTTTGTTTCCAATGTTCCACATTGAATTATAAACAAAGTAGAAATATTCAGATTCATTTTTTATTTTAAAATTTACATATAGTAAAATTGACCTTTTTTGGTCTACATTTTTTGTGAGTTTTAACACATACAGATTCATGTAACTATCATTACATTCAGAATACAGAAGAATCCTATCACTCTAAAAAAAAAAAAAACAATAACAACTTCTTTATGATACTCCTTAGGAGTCCAGCTCTCTCCAACATTGATGCTGGCAAACCCTAATCTTCTCTCCACCCCTATGGAATTGCCTTTTTTAGAATTTCATGTAAACGGAATCACAGACTATGCAAATTTTGTAATTGGTTTATTTCCTTCAGCAATGCCTCTGAGATTCATCTTTGTTTTGTGAATCAGTAGTTTATTCCTTTTTCTTGCTGAGTAGTATTCCATTGCCTGGATATATCAAGTTTGTTTATCCATTTACCTATTACAGGACATTTAGGTTGTTTCCAGTTTGGGTTGACTTTTTTTTTTTTTTTAACCTTATTTATTTTTATGAGACAGAGAGAGACAGAGCATGTGTGGGGGAGGGACAGAGAAGAGAGAGCGAGACACAGAATCTGAAGCAGGCTCCAAGCTCTGAGATGTCAGCACAGAGCCCCACGTGGGGCTTGAATCCATGAACCGTAAGATCATGACCTGAGCCAAAGTCGTATGCTTAACCGATTGAGACACCCAGGTGCCCCAGTGTGGGTTCATTTGTACACAACCCAAATATTGATCTGTACACAATGTACAGATTGCATGAGAAAATAAGTTTCATTTCTCTAGAGTCCATTACCCACGAGTAGCAGCACTGCTGAGTTATATGGTGTCTGTTACCTTATAAGAAACTGACAACCTGTTTAGCACAGTGTCTACATAATTTTTCATTTCCATGGGCAGTGTATGAAAGTTACAGTTGCTCTACAGTCTCCTTAACCCTTGGTATTGTCACTCTTAAAAAAATTATTTTACCGCCTCTAATCAGTGTGTAGTGGTATGTCACTGTGGTTTTCACTTGCATTTCCGTGGTGGATAATCATACTATCTTTCCTTATATTTGTTTTCCATTGGTATTTTGGTAACATGTTCTGTTCAACCGTTTTGCTGTTAGTAGTTCTAGGAATTTTGTAGATTCTTTGGGATTTTCTACACAGATAATCATCTGCAAATAGACAAAATTTTATTTATTTCTTTCCAATCTTAGGCATTTATTTCTTGTGGTCCTTTGTATATAAACTGTCATATGAGGCACACAAATTTATTTGTATTATTCCCGTGTTATCCTTTTAATATGTAGAGCTTGTGGCGATACGCTATCTTCCATTTCTGGTTTCGGCAATTTGTTTCTTCTCTCTTTTTTCTTTGTTAGTCTAACTACGGGTTTATCAATTCCATCGATCTTTTCAAAAGAACCATCTTTCAGTTTTAATGATATTTTTCTACTGCTTTTTTTTGTTTGAATTTAATTGATCAATCTTTATTGCTTTCTCTCTGTTTCCTTTGGGATTCTTTCTAATTTAAGTACTTCTTCAATTATTGGTTTGAATCTTATTTTTAATACAGGATTTTATTGCTAAAATTTTCCCCCAAGCATTACTTTAGCTATACCTCTCAAATATTGATATGTTGTGTTTTAATTTTCATTAAGTTCAAAATATTTTCTAAGTTCCCATTAGCCTTCCTCTCTGACCCATGAATTATTATGTTCTTTAATTCCCAAGTGCTTGGAGATTTTTCAGTTATCTTTCTGTTACTGATTTCTAGTTTAATTCCTTTATGATCAGGCAATATATTTTGTATGATTCCATTCCTCTTGAATTTGTTAAGATTTGTTTTATGACAAATGTATGGCCAATCTTGAGAATGTTTCACGTGTACTTGAAAAGAATATGGATTCTGTTACTGTGGGATGAAGTTTTCTACAAAGGTCAACTAAATCCATTTGATGATGTCATTTCACTCTTCTGTATCCCTCTGGTTAGTTTTGCATGGTATACACTTTTCCATTCTTTCACTTTAAACTTACATGTGTATATTAAAAAGTGACTTTCTTGTAGTTATAATGTAGTTGGGTCTTGGATTTTTAAAATCATTTTGAAATCTTTTTTTAAATTGGTGTGCAGAGGCAATTTAAATTTAATATAATTGTTGATATTTTTTAATTTACATCTACCATGGTTTTTTTTTCATTTCCATTTCCTCTTTTTTCCATTCCCTTCTTTTCTGTTTCCCAACTTATTTTGAATTACTAGAATATCTTACAGTATTTCTGTTTGGTTTATTTGTTGATGCTTTAAAGGGCTATAGTTTATTTCTAATGTTCACATTGAATTATGAACAAATAAAGTAGAACTATTCAGATTCATTTTTTGTTTTAAAATTTACATAGAGTAAAATTGACCTTTTTTGACCTACATTTTTTTTAGTTTTAACACATATAGATTAATGTAACTATCATTACATTTTGTAATTTTGGGCTGGTTGTTGATCTAAGGACCATAGTAGACATACTTAATTCTTCATAGTGCATGTAGAAGAGTAATATTTTACCACTTCAAGTGGTAATATAGAAAGTTTACAACTTTGTAGATCCATTATCCTCTCCTTGTTTTGTTGTAGTTGTAATATGTATTCTATCTGAGTATATTGAGAACCCCATCAGACTGTTACAATTTTTGCTTTCACAATACATTTTTAAAACAGTTTAGGGGCAGATTTGTCTATTATGTTTACCCTGATAGTTACTATTTCTGTCCCTCTTCCTTCATTGCTGACATTCCAGATTGTCCTCCAATGCCATTTTTATTCAGTCCAAAAAGTTCCCTTTTCATTTCTTTAAGAGCATTTCTGCTGGCAATAGATTCTCTAGTTTTCCTTCATCTGAGGATATATTTATTTTGCTTCCATTCATAAAGGATAATTTCCACTAAATGTAGAATTCTGGGTTGACATTTCTTTTCTTTCTGTACTTTAAAAATATCCCGCTGCCTACAGACCACTACTTTCTGGATTCTGATAAGATTTCTGCCATCATTTAATATTGTCTCCCTACATGCATGCAATGATTCATTTTTCTCTGGCAGCTTTCAAGATTTTTTGCTTGTCATTTGTTTTTAGGGGTCAGATTAGATTTGGTATTTCTGGGCATGGATATATTTTTTACTTTTCCTGTTTAGGTTTCACTGAGCTTCGTGAATCTTTAAGTTATGTCTTTTGCCAAATTTGTAAATTATCGCATCATTATTTCTTATACGTTTTTCTTAGCCATACTCTTCCTATTATTTTTTCTGGGAATCCAATGACATGAATGTTAAACCCTTTGATATTGTCCCACAGATCCCCAAGACCTTGTTCATTTTTTTTTAAGTTTATTCATTTATTTTGAGAGACAGAGAGCACGAGGGGAGGAGGGACAGAGAGAGAGAGAGAGAGAGAGAGAGAATCCCATGTAAGCTCCACACTGTCAGCTCAGAGCCTGACACGGAGTTAGAACTCATGAATGGTGAGAACATGACCTGAACCGAAATCAGAGTCTGATGCTTAACCGAATGAGCCACCCGGGTGCCCCTCTGTTCATTTTTTAAAATCTCTTCTTTTTAAATGAGATACTTTCTGTTGATCTAGGTTCAAGCTTACTAATTCCTTCCCCTGTCATTTCCATTTTGTTCTTGAATCCATCCAGTGAATTCCTGATTTTTGCTTTTGTATTTTTCAGTTCTAAAGTTTATCTTTGGTTCTGTTTTTATATGTTCTATTACTCTGCTGAGACTTTTTATCTTTCTATTCATTTCAAAAGTATTTGGCATTACTTCTTGGAGTACAGTTAAACTCACTACTTTAAAATTTTTCCTGATAATTTCCACATCTATGCCATCTGTTGAGAGTTTCTTGTTTCTCTATATGTTGAAATTTTGGATATTTATCATGACATTTTAAATATTATGTGGGTTTTTGGTCTTGTTTAAATGTTGTGGAGAATTTGGGGGGGGCGTGGGTGGCTTAGTCGGTTATGCGTCTGACTTTGGCTCAGGTCATGATCTCATGGTTAGTGAGTTTGAGCCCTGTGTTAGGCTCTGTGCTGGTAGTTTGGAGCTTGCAGCCTGCTTCAGATTCTGTGTCTCCCTCTCTCTCTGCCCCTAACGCACTCACGCTCTGTCTCTGTCTCTCTCAAAAATAAATAAGCATTAATTTTTTTTTAATGTTGCGGAGAATTTTGATTACATTATTTGCTTCTTGATTTTAATAGTAATTGATCTTCTTAGATTCAAGCTATAGATTCCTACTTGCCTTCTGTGGGCTGTAGTCCAAAATCAGTAAACTTTTTAAAACTTGTGCTGTGCTATTTGGACCTGTCTTTTGTGTGCAACACCCAATGACAGTCTAGGATCTGGGAAGTGGGCTACTTCACAATTTAGTTCCCAAAGCCATCAATAAACTGACTCGAGATAGATTTAAGTGTGCATAAATTGTGACTGAGCCCAAGAGTTCATATACAGCTTTTTGCAGTTATTTTCCTGAGCTCCCTCCTCTTTGTGATCTTCCTGACACCTTCTGTCTCACAGGAGCCCCTTTTTTAATGGTTCTCTGGCTAGGAAGTCAGGGCTTTGGCTTTCCCCGCTCTGTACTATAATTACCATGGCTGTGTCTGTCTCCAAGGCCAAGCAGCAAGAGGATATACGGAGAAAAAGAGAATGGGGTGCTTCCTTACACTCTTGGGACCAGAGTTCTTCTGGTCTGAGAAACCTGCTTCATTTGAGTGTTAAGTGCCTGCCAGGCTGTCATTGCCATTGCTATCACTGCTGTTTTAGGGTTACCTGGGGTAAAAGACAATAGAAAAAAGCAAGGAACATTTTGCAGGGGGCTTTCCTGCTCATTAACTAAGAAACAGAGAGCTTCTCTTGGAGCTATTTCCATTCACATTTAATGCACAGTCCCAAGTTTCAGGCTGCCTTTGAGTTCATTACCAAGAGATACCAGAAAAGAAAAAAAAAAAAAAAAACGGGAAACTCTTTGCTGATTTGGTGGTACTTCATGTTCTGGTTTCCTTTCCCAATCTGCCTGCTACCATTTACTTTTCAGAGTCCTCTGATAGCTGCTCTATGTTATTTCCAGGGGGTTTAGTTTCTTTCAAGGGAAGAAACAGGGTAGAATGCGTTTACTCCATTTTGATTGGAACCAGAAACCAAGGTTTTGATTTCTTGAAACCTAGTTATCAAACCAATCTTGAAAGTATGCTTTAGTGTAAAGCCTAAAACAAATGTCCAAACAATAATAGTATGTAAGATTTAAGTAGCAAGGTGCAAACCTTAAGCATTTCATTTAACTCTGCCATAACTCTATAAAGGTTATATGACAGGCGTTTTATATTTTTTTAAGATGTACAAAGAAATTAAGTAACTCACCCAAGGCCACACAGCTAATAATTGATGGGGTCAGGATTTGAATCTACATGGTCTGGCTCCAGAGACCAAGTTTTAATCATACATACATGCTTAATTCTCTATTTCTGCTTTCTCGTTTTGTTATATTTTAGCGTATCATGTATTTGTGGGAGAACTGCTAACATTACAAACATAGCTTATTTTATCCCAACTTTAGTAGGAAGAAAAGATTAGTTGGCAAATAGGTGATATGACCACTTTTCAGAAGATCTGAGAAAATATTTTGGGAATCAAAACAATTTTAAAGTCCTATTGATCCTTTAAAAATATGTGTGTATCAGCTGGATTTATTCACACACTTCTCTTTTTTCCCCTCATAGTTTTAAGCCCTAATGTTAAGTAGAAGGGCATATGGAGGATAGGAGGTTTCTGTAAGAATCAATCCCTGCTGTTAAAAAAAAAATGTTTTTAATTAAAGCAATCAATAGTTTTCACTTATCTGTAAAATTAAAACTCAGCCAAGGCGCTAATGTAGTCCTATAAAAAGCGAAATCTGTGGATTAGGGCTGGTCTTGGGCCACCACAAGATGAGTACAGAAATTGTAAGTGTTTAGGCATTTTTATAGCAATTTTATAGTCTCAGTGTTGTTGAATATAATAACTAAAAGTGGACTTATATTTTTTGTCCTTGTTTTTATTTGTATAGTAATTCATTTATTTTTAAAAAATATATTACTTTATTTTGAGAGAGAGAGCACACGCACAGGAAGAGCAGAGAAAAAGACAGAGAAAATCCCAAACAGGCTCTGCACTGTCAGTGTGTAGCCCAATGCAGGGCTCGAACCCATGAGCCGTGAGATCATGACCTGAGCCAAGATTAAGAATCATACCCTTAACAGACTGAGCCACCCAGGTGCCCCTAAAGTAATTCATGTCTACTATATTTTCCAAAAGTATAATTATGCCTTGGATTAGAAATTAAAACAAACAAACAAACAAACAAAAAAAAAACCTGATTATTTACCACAACCAGTTTGAGAAGTGCTGCACTGCCTTCTAATTTTAGAAGGAACAATGGGCAAAATTAGAGCACAGGATCCCTGACATGATTTTCTTTCTTCAGAAATTCTTAACGTTTCTAAAAAGTATACCCGGGATTTTAAGTAAGGTTGTGTTTGTTTGTAAGAGACAAAGTCCTGGAGAAAAATCCCCAGAACTGATGTTGAATCTGTCTGGAAGCTGGTGTTTATACTTATTTCTTTTCCTTTGATTTTTAGGCTTGGGGAGTGAGCCCCCACAGTTCTGTAATGAAGTGCCCAAAAGCTGCTGCAGCAGGGGAAGATCTCTGAAGCCAGGTAAGGTCCTGGCCTGGTGGGCTTTCTCAGGGGACTGGAGGTCCTTGAAGAGCAGTGTCCTGGCCCTTGCAAGATAAAAGGCAGTGAAGACAAAAGAGAAGGGAGTGGAAGCAAATACATCCCAGCACAGATTGGCTATTTTCCTTTTCACTCGACTCAGTGACAAATGGCTCTTAACTCTTTTAATCGGCTCAACCAACACTCTACTGATTAATATTTTTTTCACCCACATGCTACGTAAACATCGTTGTCTGGTTAAACACAACAACCTACCAACTTCTCTGGAGGTTTTTTTAAGTATCTAGAATTAGATCTTAATGTAAGAATGTATTACAACAAACACTAAATGTGTTCTTAGAGAAAAGAACTGTCTACAGGTTGGAAATTGTGTTCCTTGTGATAAAGTTTTACATTTAATCAGAAAAACCTATCTAAATATGTTCAAGACTTTTTCTTTTCTGTTTTGCCTTTTTTTCTAATCGATCCAAATCTCAGTATTGTGAAAACAGAAGTATTTACAGAATTGGAAAATGTCTCAGTTTGCTCTAACAAAAATACTAAGAATTAGTCAAAAACTACAGAAAAGAAAGCTAAGTCATTATTTACATACATCATGTTCTATGAACTGGTTCATCAGTGTTGGCTTATAGCCTTTTGATATCAGTTGCCTAAATATATTTAAGTCTTAACATCTAGTTGAGCCACTCTATCCTGTAGAAATTAATAAATGTACTTGTGAGGTTGGAAACCTAGTGTTTTGTCCAGGATTTCCTGGAAATTCTTGGGGCAGTCTGATATTTCTCCCAGTGTGATATCTCTTCCTGCTAAAAAAATAATTTTAATCTCCCTGTGTTTTTTTCTAGTCTGTATTTGCCCACATGTGAAACATAGCCTCTAATTTCTCCCCAAATTATCACTCCCACGAGGCATCTGTACTTTGTAAATGTTTCCTGAAGATTGGGTTCATAATTGTTCCTACTTTACAGAGGTATTATTAAGAGCATAAAGTGAACATATGAAAGTAAACTGCCTAATATACAGTAAACATCTAATAAATGCTGGCTGTTATTATTTGTTTAGGGATAATGGTATGGGGTTACATCATAGCAGACAGAATGAAATGAAATGTTAGACATTCCTGACCTCTTTGAAATTTCTTTAGTCTGTTCAATCTTGGGCATTTCTCATTGGTCAAACTTGCTTCTACGACCTGCTTATTACTCTTTCAGTCTAGCTGTCCATATCTCAATTCCCCAATCACCTTTTCTTAAAAAAAAGTTTATTTATTTTGAGAGTGGAGAGAGAGAGCTCACACATGCACTCCTAAGCGGGGGAGGGGCAATGGGAAAGGGAGAGAGAGAGAATCCCAAGCAATCTCCACAAGATAAAGTGCGGAGCCCGACATGGGGCTTAAACCCACAAACTGTTGAGATCATGACCTGAGCCAAAACCAAAATCAAGAGTCAAATGCTTCATCAATTGAGCCAGAAAGGCGCCCTTTCTGTTACTTTTCTTAGGCATAAGAGCTCAGCTCACTTGCTCTCTCTCTCTCTCTCTTACCCTCCCCTGTCTCATGACATCTCTGTCCTATGATGTGGTGGAGAGGAGAGTGGATTGGGACCAGGAATCTTTTGATGGACGCTTTTATCTTCCAAGCTCAAGTGACCTATCAAGGAAGAATTAATTGTTCCACTACCCTAACAGCTAGAGTCAGGTAGGGCAATCAATTGTGAGACTAAAAGTTAAAGTGGCCCCCAAATTATAATTTGATTTTTCCCAAAATGATTGCCAGAAATGAAATCGTCATTGAAGCAAGGAGAGTTAAACTGTGTGGAAAATTACTCTTAGAAAACTCATATCAAATATCGTTTCTTCCATATTCAGGAATGCCTGGCTGGCCCAGTCAGTAGAGCATGTGACTCTTGATCTCAGGGTTTTGAGTTCAAACCCCTTGGGCATGGCGCCTACTTAAAAAAAAGTTTCATCCACATTTAATCTTCTAATAAGCTATAAGCAGAAAATCTAAACAAAAATAAAGACTTGAATTTACTTGTTTAATTGATTCAGGTAATATTATATTGAAAATTTAATATTCTTTCCAAAGAAAGAAAGTCTGATACTAAAAGACCTCTAAGGAAAAATAATGAACAAACTTTCATATATTTAATGAAACTAATTCTTCTATTTAATGAATTTTTAGAGATTGTTCAAATATTAGTTTCCTAGGACTGCATTAACAAAAAACTTGTGGGCTTAAAACAAGAGAAATGTATTCTATCATAGTGTGGGAGACCAGGCATCCAAAATCAAGATGTTGGCAAGGCTGTGCTCCCTCTGAAGTTCTGGAGGGGAATACCTTTCTTCTCCCAGCTCTGGTGGCAGAGCTGGTGGCAGGCATTCCTTGGCTTGTGGCTGCATAATTTCAATCTCTGCCTCACTTTTCACATGAACTTCTACTATGTGTGGATCTTCTGTGTGTTTCTGTTAAGGAAATGTGTCATTGAATTTAGTGCCTACCCTAATCCAGGATGGTGTCACCTTGAGACCTTTAATTTAATTATATCTGCAAAGACCATTTTACCAAATAAGGCCGCATTCATCAATTTGAGAAGTTAGGATATAGACACATATTTTGAAATAGAACTTAAAAAATTAAAGTATAATTGTCATTAAGTGTTATATAAGTTTCAGGTGTAGACTATAATGATTCAATAATTCTATACAGTACTCAATGCTCATCACAAAAAGTGTACTTTTAATCCCCTTTGTATATTTTACCCTTCCTCCCACCTACCTCTCCCTGGCAGTCGCTAATTTGTTCTCCGTATTTAAGAGTATGGTTTTTTTTTTGTTTGCTTGTCTCATTTTCCTTTTTTGTTCATTTGTTTGTTTTGTTTCTGAAATTCCACACATTAGTGAAATCATATGGGGTTTGTTTTTCTCTGACTGACTTATTTCACTTAGCCTTATACCCTCTAGCTCCATCCATGTTTTTGCAGATGTCAAGATCTAATTATTTTATGGCTGAGTAATATCCCATGGTAGGTATATACCACATCTTCCTTATCCATTCTTCTATGGATGGACACTTGGGTTACTTTGATATTTTCACAATTATAAATGATTGGTCGGAATGCAATTTGGTGCGGCTGTGGAAAACAGTATGGCCATTCCTTAAAAATTAAAAAATAGAATTACCATATGATCCAGTAATTCCACTACTGGGTATTTACCCAAAGAAAATGAAAATACTAATTCAAGGGGCGCCTGGGTGGCGCAGTCGGTTAAGCGTCCGACTTCAGCCAGGTCACGATCTCGCGGTCCGTGAGTTCGAGCCCCGCGTCGGGCTCTGGGCTGATGGCTCAGAGCCTGGAGCCTGTTTCCGATTCTGTGTCTCCCTCTCTCTCTGCCCCTCCCCCGTTCATGCTCTGTCTCTCTCTGTCCCAAAAATAAATAAAAACGTTGAAAAAAAAAATTAAAAAAAAAAAAAAGAAAATACTAATTCAAAAAGATTTATGCACCCCCTATGTTTATTACAGTCTTATTTACAAATACACATATTTTTTTTCATACCACAACTTAACCTACTGCAACTCAGAAATTGGATAATGAACTGAGTTGAGGGGAAAAAAACCCCAAACACTTTTCTAGAAAAATTTCACTTGGGTAGAATTAGGGGAAGCATGAAATGGTAAAAAAAAATACCTGAAAATAATATATTTTACTATATATAATAATTTTAGCAAAGCTAACAATCTGTTAAATAAATTATCAGTGAAATGAGAATGTGCTCTGCAAATTTGAAAGCAACTTCTTTCTTCCCTTTAAGAGTATTCTTTATATTATTATGCATGATTGCAGATATGGTTAGCAGATACTTTCAGCACAGGTAAAATCAATTTTAGCTGAGCTGTTTTGTATGATTAAAAATTAAGTTAATTTGAATTTATAAAATATAACTCACAAATTTTTTAAGTTGAATGAGGAATTCCATAGGTGAAGGATTAAAACTTACCTGAACTGACTTGGAGGCTTGCTTATTTTAACACATATTCCTATGGGTTAATATTACTCCATATTCTGGAAGAAGTCCCATTTTGATGAGCTTAATAGGAGGTAAGAGGATATTAAAGTCTTAAATCTTAACCTACAATATCACAGGTATATTGTATTATCAGTAATTTCTAACCAGTTGGCTAAGCAAACTAAAATTATCTATTTTTTGTATATCAGAAGATAATTAACACAAGAAAGATGAGGGCCTTCATACCCACTTGTCTAAGTTAGGTTTTGATCTAAAGAATTTTCAGCTACCCTCAGAGTAAATCAGTAGACTATCCTAATGTGCTTTTAATTATGTTCATTAATATTCATTTGGGAAAGTGTATCATAGTTTCTATTTCAAGAACAAAAGCTGGAATATTAAACCTTGCTTTTGTCTAGAACATTGAGTTTGAGGCTAATCTTTTCAAGACCTTTCTCTAAGGAGATTATTGTGCTTTAACAGTTCAGTTACTGAAATGTAACAAATTTGCTCTCTTGAATTATAAACAATTTCTCTAGGGAGGACCCTACTTAGACCAAAAGTGAATATTTTTAACTTGGTTTAATAATTTGCCTCATCAGGGCACCTGAGTGACTCAGTCAGTTAAGCATCTGACTCTTGATTTCAGCTCAGGTCATGATCTCGTGGTTGGTGGGTTTGATCCCCTTGTTAGTTTCTGTGTTGACAGTGTGGAGCCTATTTGAGATTATCTCTCTCTATCCTCTCGCTCTGCCCCTTCGCCCCCTCTTTCTCTCTCAAAATAAATTAATTAATTAAAAAAATTTACCTCATCATTTTTCTGAGTACATTAGCATAGAGAATTAATCAAGGAGTATGAAGTAAAACAACTGTCAACATAAGATGTCAGTGGTTTCATAGCCTCAGAACCCCAGTCCTGAACAATGACATTAGTAGGCTTTCATTGAGCACTTACTGTGTGTCAGCCACTGTCAGCACGTTAGATGCATTAACTCATATAATCCTCAAAACAGAGCTATTGTTATCATCCTCATTTTATAGATGAGAAAGCTGAGGAGCAGAGAGAATAAATAACTTGTAGCAAGAAAGTGACAGAGCCAAGATAGGAAGCAGATAGTTTGGCTTTAGAGTCCTCTGGACTCTCCATAACTTAGTATTTTCCCTAATACTATACAAGAAACATTTTTCTGGGGCGCCTGGGTGGCTCAGTCGGTTAAGCATCCAACTTCGGCTTAGGCCATGATCTCACGGTCTGTGAGTTCGAACCCCACATCGGGCTCTGTGCTGACAGCTCAGAGCCTGGAGCCTGCTTCAGATTCTGTGTCTCCCTCTCTCTGACCCTCCCCTGTTCATGCTCTGTCTCTCTCTGTCTCAAAAATAAATAAACATTAAAAAAAAGAAACATTTTTCTAAACAATATTTGAAAATGCTGTTGACATAGCTATACAACTTTCTTAGATTTTTACTATAGTTTAAGTTTTCTTTTTTTTTTTTTGCTATTATAAATAATATTTATACAAATGTCGGACCAAGTTTTTGTTAATTTCTTTTTTTTTAAGTTTCTTTCTTTTTTTTTTTTTTTTTTTTTTTTTTGCAACGTTTATTTATTTTTGGGACAGAGAGAGACAGAGCATGAACGGGGGAGGGGCAGAGAGAGAGGGAGACACAGAATCGGAAACAGGCTCCAGGCTCTGAGCCATCAGCCCAGAGCCCGACGTGGGGCTCGAACTCACGGACTGCGAGATCGTGACCTGGCTGAAGTCGGACGCTTAACCGACTGCGCCACCCAGGCGCCCCAGTTTATTTCTTTTTTGAAAGAGAGAGAGGGAGAGAGGAGAGAGAGAGAGCACACACCAGCAAGGGACAGAGAGAGAGGAGAGAGAGAGAGAAAGAGAGAGAGATTCCCAGGCAGGCTCCATGCTGACAGTGCAGAGCCCCATGCAGGGCTTGAACTCAGGAACTGTGAGATCATGACTTGAGTAGAGGTCCGTTGCTTAACCACCTGAGCCACCCAGGTGCCTTGTTAATTTCCTTTCAAAAAGTGGAATTGACAAATACAAGAATGTACATTTTCGAAGGTACTTAGTACATAATACAGACAGCTTCCTGAAAGCTTTTATCAATTTGCAACCCCTGGAGTACTAGGTTGATAACAAAAACCAGCATGAGCAAGGGCACACAGGGTGAGACAGCACGGTGGGTTTGGGGGAAGTCCATGGAAGAGCCACAGAGGCTGAGACCATGAAGCAGGTAGGATCTAGATTGTGAAGGGTACAGAGAAATTAGAAAAAAAATACTAAGCTGTCCTAGGTTTCTGACTTGGATGTCACAGCCCACTGGAACACCAGAAGAGAAGTCAGATGAAAAGAGTAGGCATTTTGGGAGGAAGATAAGGAAATCAGATTTAAATATATTAAATATAAACTGTGTATGGCAGATCCAGATGGCTATTTTAGATTTTCTGGTCTAGGACTCAGGAAGCCAGGACTTCAAATGTAGGTTTGTGAGTCATTATTTTATAGGTCACTGAAAACTGGTTGATCACTCAAAGTACATTACATACAGGGAAAAGAGAAACCAGAGCACAGAATTTTGGGAACAAAAATATTAAGAAGTCTTATAATCTAGCTTCTCTAAACCAAAAATTTTTGAAATATAAATAACTGTAATTTTGTGATAACTAGCACTAATCATATAATCACATCATGGTTCTCAATCTGTGTAGCAATAACACCCACTTTCCGACTGACTCGTTTTATACATATTAAATGGATTTAAACTGTTGTAAGAGTGGGACCCAATAATTTTGCCTTTTAAATATACATTTAGGATTTAAGAAATTGAGTTTTGCTCTAAAAAGAAAAAAAATTTATGATAAATTAGAATAGTAACATGATACATAACACTCATCTCAAGAACCAGGAATTTGGAGTAATTACCAAATCTTGAGAAATTAGTATAATTTTGCTATTCTCTAGCCAGCAGACAATCATAAGAGAATCCCTACCCCTACCCATCCCCCATGCTGAAAGACATTTTTCTTCTGGAAGAGCCCATCTAAATGATGTAGATTTGTATACTTTGCCACCTTGTGGTCACTGTAGTTATTTGCATGACTCCATCTGTACTGTGGTTTGATTTTCTGTTAAAACGGCTAGATGTTCTTATATATTTAATTAATAACAATACCAGCAAAAATATATTAGAAAAAACTTGAATGATCTTGACAAAAAGATTACCATGCCCAAGATGAAGACCTATCTGATGAATTTATGATGAATTTATGCACCTATCTGATGTATTTGCTTGATAACATTTTCTGGGCCTTTCTTAAAAATTTTCCCCCCACATGTTGCTACAGTAACTATTTTGACACAGAATAAGTGTTAATAAAAATAAGAAAAGGGTTATTACTCTTGACAGTCTGAATATTAGCATAATATTTCTTGCATTTCACTAAGGTTTTAACAGAAAACGAAACTCATAACATCATGTAAATGGAGTATATATATAAATAAATAAGGCCACTCTCTGGAAAACTCAAACAGAAGCACCCATGGGCGCTTAGGCTAAGCTGTAGTTGCTATGTTTTCTAGTTCAATCTATCAGAAACAAAAGTGCTGAAGAAACGAATGTCTCTAGAGGTTCAGGAACCAGGGCCAGGTAACTAATGCGGTACAGGTGCATTTTTGAGAGGTTTGAGTTACTTGCAACAGAATAATTACTGTATATTTCATTATCCTTTTGTTTCATTTTCTGATTCCTTTTCATATGAGATTTGATGTTCCTATGTTTGTAAATCTACAAAATATTCAAACATTTGTCTTGGAAGCTACTCAGGGAACATCATCTCTATTTTAGGGCTCTTTCTTGGGCATAAATGGAGGTTTTTTGCCATTCCAAGTCACTGGTTCCCTGTATCTTGAGGCAATAAACTGGGTTTTGAACAATTTCATAGCAGTTACCATTCTCAAGGTACATTTTATTTCTCAAAATATAGGAGATGCTATTAAAATTTAGCAAAGAACACCTGGGCTAAATTTCCTTAATTTTTTCTTCCCTTTAAAAAACAACAACACATTTTTGACTCATTTAAGCTTTGGTGATACAGTTGATAGACTGCTTATATACTCATGTTGTTCAACTGAGGGGACTTTCCCAAATTACATCAGTAGTAAAAGAGCCATGTGAAAATACAAAGGCTTGATTGAGAAAAAACACAAGGAGAAATATCATTCAATCTCTATTGCTAGAAAACCAACCCAAATTACAGATTTTCTCTCATTCTCTCTCTCTCTTTTTTAGAGAGACAGAGAGGGTGAGTGAGGGGGCAGAGGGAGAGAGAATTTTTTTAAGTTTATTTATTTATTCTGAGAGAGAGAGAGATAGTACAGGAGGGGCAGAGAGAAAGGGAAAGGGAGAGAATCCCAAGTAGGCTTTGTACTGACAGTGAGGAGCCCAGTGCAGGGCTTGAACTCACAAACTGTGAGATCATGACCTGAGCTGAAGTCAAGAGTTAGATGCTTAACTGAGCAACCCAGCTGCCCCAAGAGAGAGAGAATCTTAATCAGGCTTTATACTCAGCGTGGAGCCTGATGCCAGGCTCCATCACATAACTATGGGATCATGACCTGAGCAGAAATCAAGAGTCAAATGCTCAACCAATTGAGCCACTCAGGCACCCCCAACATACAGATTCTCTTAATGTTATGTCCATAGTTCTTATTTTACATGATGGGCTCTCAAGGATTATTTTGACTTATGCGCCCAAAAAAGGACCGAGTCCCTCCAGAACCATCAAGTAGCCAGGACACAAAGCTTCTGCCCCCTATTTGTTCCCAATTACTTCCTCATAACTTTAACAGAAATGAGGAGGAGATAGATTGTTTGCTGCTATATATGGAAACAAATTATAGTAACTTATTAAACTTTAACTCTGAATTGGGAAGATTGCATTTTTCCTCAAAGAACAAGAGGCTTTACTTATGCAATGAGGATGGGCATAGCAGGGATTCGTTGAAAAAGAATAATAAAAAGGGATAAAAGCAATCACATTTGTTCACGTATCAGGGAGATTCGACGCAGAAACAGCTCCATTAACATGCAAGTCACATTATATTTGATATAATAAAGGAGTAGTTTTAGGTTAACAAAAATTAGTTCAAATGAAAGCTGGATTTAAATCCCAGTTCAACCATTTCCTATTTAGGCAAGTTATTACTTGTCTCTAGTTCTCAGGTTCCTCATATTCCTCAAATAATTATACTTGCCTCAAGTGAACTCATGAACACTGAATAGGAAACTATTAAAAATACACAGTGGTATTAGTCAGGGTAGCATAGACTATGCCGTGACAACAAGCAAGTCTCCAAATCTCAGTGGCTTAACATAAAAAAGGCTATTGCTTGCTCATATTACGGTCTGATAAAAACCTGGTGGCTCTTTTCTAAGCAAAGACCCAGAGATCCTGGCTTTCTAGCAGCACAAATGGGAGAGAGCCCACAGTAGAAAGTACACCCAATTTTTGCTATCTAGACAGGAAGTAACACATCACTTCCCTTAATGTTTGATTGCTGAGAGGCAGTCTCATAGTCTTATAGAGATTCCCTGGGACCTGGGAAGTGCAGATTGGCACACAGATATATGGTAAAAAACAAGGTCTACTACAAGCGATGATTGTTATTGTTGGAAAATGAGTACAGATGCACATAAAAAAAATACACATTAAGCACAATCCCATTATCTTTTCAAAATTTCAATATTCTTTCAAACTTCTCTACATAAGCATTTTCATGTAATTTGAAATGAGCACACAGGTTTTCAATAAATGCTGCTTCCTTCTCCTTTGGAGACTCCATCCATTTCTCTTCATGTCAAGAAACGCATGCAAATTGGGAGCAATAGGGACATTGTAGGGATAAATTTAAAGCTGCTCTAATTTCTTTGAAATGCACATCAATTTCTATAATTATTGGCAACAGAATACTTGTTCCACAACTTTTACCAAAGACCATGAAACATGTGTCTTGATTCAGAGGGTAAAAACCTCTGCTTGTAGAACTTGCCAGAAAAGTTAGGTAGTGACAGAGGGATCCCTTAAACTTGGAACATATTTCCCTGGCTACTCACGTTGCTACCTCAGTTTTGCTTGACAAAGTGGTGTGTGTGATTTTTTTATTGTTCCCTAAGGATGTTTGTACATGCAGTAAGTCAAATTGCAGCATTCAATAACTCCTGTGTTCCTGTTCAAAACAAATTACAGTGCACACAAGTTTATTTTTTTCTCTGGTCTCACTTGAAATCAGATAGCTATTATAAATGATACAAAACAAATGCTTTATTTTAGAAAATTACAGAAAATAGAATCACCTTTTACAATGCTACAGAAATATGTGGCTGTTGGGAAACCCTAAATCAAAACTCCTGTGAATTAATATCCAAACATACTGAGGGGAAGTAAGACTGATTTTGTTAAATCATCTTTTCTAATTTTTAATGCTAAGGTGGATGTTTGTTGTAGATTAAGCATGACTACAGAAATGTAGAGAAGGTCAAGACCATATATTCCTGCCACTGGATAGCAAAGACAATTGTTAAATGGCTGTTGCAGTTTATTTATTTTTTTAATAAAAGGTAATTAAGTCCTGAATGACATTCTTAGAGCTTATAAAATACACCACTGGTAGTCTTATGAATACGCACTTCAGAATTTATTTAAGAGCGCCTGGGTGGCTCTGTTGGTTAAGGTCTGACTCTTGATTTTGGCTCAGGTCATGATCTCACAGTTCGTGAGATGGAGCCCCATGTTGGGCTCTGTGCTATCAGCAAAGAGCCTGCTTGGGATTCTTTCTCTCCCTCTCTCTCTTTACCCCTCCCCTGCTTTCTCTCTTTCTCTGTCTCAAAATAAATAAACTTTAAAGAAAAAGAATTTACTTAAATTTTCTTTATTGAATTTAATTTAGAAGCGTAATACCAATAGATGCTCTTGGTTATCGGTCCTCTCCATGCCACATAGTCTGCTGAGCTGGTCTGTGCTCTACCTCACATATTCACCAAAAACCTTCAATACGGCTGTAGTGTCATTTTACAGAGGAGGAGCTGAAGATCCAAGAAGTTATATAAAGATAGAAACTTGCACAACCAGGCTTGGAATTCAGATCTTTTTGCTTCTAAAATTCCTCTTCACCACAGTTTCTTCATTTTTTTCCTTATGTATGTATGTATGTATATATGTATATAAGTAAGTAAGTTATCTCTACATGAAATGTGGGGCTCAAACTCATGACACATGCCCATGACAAACTCATGATCAAAAGTCACACGCTCTTCTGACTGAGCTGGCCAAGTGCCCCCACCACAGTTGCTTAATGAACCTTTCCAGATTCCTATTCTAGGTTTATGTTTATGGTAATTCTTTACTGTGTGTGTGTGTGTGTGTGTGTGGTGTGTGTGTGTGTGGTGTGTGTGTATAACTAAATTAATGCATACCTCTTGTTTTATAGATATGAGAACTGAGGCCACGTGAGGTTTTCTCAACATAACACAACTACATCTCAACAAAGCTGGGCCTAACTTCTGAATTTACAGAGGCCCCATACAATGTTCTCTTATAGTTATTCCAACTATAGACATCAAGCAACTGAAGACCAGAAAATTGGGAGCTTGAGTTGGGGACCAAGCCTTTCATGGAATGGCCAAAGAGAGAGATGGGAGATGTAAAATTCTCAGAGAAAAGCAGAACAACCAAGACAAACTGAGAATGAGGTATGGGCATAAATGTATCTGATGGTTTAGACTCTGTAATAATGATGCAAAAAGTAGAGGAGCAACTCAGTCTGGAAATAGGAGGACAAAAAAGAATGTTCATCCTTGGCAGACAAGAAGGACCATTGTGTTTATCTGTGTATTTTCAAGACTTGCCATAAGTATCATCTCTCCCTTGAAACCGATAAAAACTTCCATTCCCACAGATGGAGATGAACATTCCTGCATTTTGGTCTTTTCTCAGTCTTGTATCTTCTGGAACCACAGTGCAGCTGGTATTGCTATGTCCTTGCACATTTACCTTCCGGTCTCCCTCTGTTTGTAAGCTCACAGGACAAGGACTATGTCCTACTCATCTTTGCACTGTCCCTAGTGCAAGGGTTGACACTTAGACCTAGAAGGAAGCAGAACAGCCAGAATAGAGAGAGAAAGATGTGCATAGGGGAGAGAGACCATGTGCATTTAAAAGGAAGGAAACAGTAGCTTCAGATCAGTTTCATTCTCCAGTGAGACTCATCTGTATCACAATTCCTGTCTTGGGAGTCTTGAAAGTTCTTCTCTAATCTTATTATTCTTTTCTTTATTAACACCCTACTATGACCAACTGTTGTTCCTTTTTTAGTGACCTTGACTGGATCTCTCTGTTATTTGAGACCAAAGGGCCTTAGCTAGAATAAAGAGCCTTTGACAGGTGACCACTTACTCTGAAAATGTTCTTAATTATTGGTCTCTGAACACTCCATAAGGCAGGACCCTTCACTTAGGAACCTGATAGACATTTGAAAATTTCTGAAAGCTGGTAGTGATATTACCATTTAAAGAGGCATTTATTATTATATTTATCTGGAATTAGTAATATGTTATCTCACTTGCAGTATATAGTCCCTTGGTGGTAGCTAGCCTTGTGAGAGGAGCTGGCAGAACAGTGCCTACTTGACCTGGTATGATTTTGATTATTTTGTTAATTAAAATACTTCAGTTTTTAGGGTCTATAAAAGCAGGATGAGATACTGCACTTAAAGGTTCAAAAATTCCAGTTCTGGACACTAAGTTCTTGCTTTGCTAGAATGAACCACTCAGAGTGTAGAAGTTCTGCTTGCGTAGACAGGATGATCCCAAAGTCTGGTCTGGAGGCATGACCTTTTACTACAAAGGATTGATATGAACTGGGGTCTGGAATTAGACTAAAATATTTTTAGTCAAAGGGGAATTTTTCTGGGACCTTGCAGAAATAATGTCCTGCTTCAAAAGTATTATAATTGCAGATATGTTTTAGAGTGTTTGGAATAAATGATTGATAAAACACTTCTAAATCCCAAGAAACGATAAATGCACAGTATGTATCAGTAGGAAGCCTACCATATAACTGAAGCAGCTAGAAATAACATGGAAAGATGGGCGAGAAAGAAGATAGAAAGAGAAGGAAGAAGACCTGGAGAGAGATAAACAAATAAGAGAAGCCAAGATAAATGGGCAGATAGATCCTCTATTTCATGAAGAGATTCCTGTCCCAATACAAGGTCACATGTAACTTAACTGTACTTGATGTAACTTAGTTGTACTTCATTTTGATGAGTCCATTATCTTATTAAGATAAGAGTATTATAGTTGAACTCAGTTTAACTGGATTTCTCATCTTTGCACCTCCCCCATGCCTTGATACATGCATTCATTTTCTCAGTGTTTGAAGAGAACCTACTGTTTGGACAAAAGTAGCATATTCTTTGTAAAAGTGTGAAGATAAACCAGGAATTGAATTCTACCTACTACGACTTGATACAACCAAGAGAATACTAAGGAGTGTATTTATACCTTTATGTTTTTGTTGTTGTTGTTGTTGCTGTTGTTGTTGTTGTTGTTGCTGTTGTTGGTTAAAGAAGCATTTATAGAGAGCCCATGTTCTCTGAGGATTTATAGACGAGCAATGAGAAGACATAATTCCCAACCTGGAAAACTTTGAGTCCAATTCACAGTCTAGTAAACTTTGGAGGGTTCTGCTTTGGGCTAGAAATATCTCTGCCTTTGAATAAATGTATTTAGGTTGTAGATTGCCTGGAGTTGGTAATTTCTACTCCTGGTGTCAGTATTCCATGTGGTCTCTTCTTTTTATTATATTGTTAGATTTCTTCTTCATTACACTTACAAAAGAATTCATTATAATATTAATTCTTTTTTCGTTGTTGCTGGTGTTTTTTTAGGTAGGCTCCAAGTCCAATGTGGGGCTTGAACTCACAACCCTGAGATTTAGAGTCACATGTTCTTCCAACTGAGCCAACCAGTTGCCCCCCAACCTGAATTCGTTTTTTAAAATATTTTCTTTTAAAGTTTATTTATTTATTTTGAGAGAGAGAGAGAGAGAGAGAGTGCACATGCAAGTGAGGGAGGGCAGAGAGAGAGGGAGAGAGAGAATTCCAAGGAGGCTCTGTGTTGTCAGCACAGAGCCCAATGTGAGGCTTGATCTCATGAACCAGGGGATCTTGACCTGAGCCAAAATCAGGAGTAGGATGCTTAACGGACTGAGCCCCCAGCCCTCCACCCCTGATCTATTTTTAAAGGTTTTTCCCAACCTGAATTCTTAACCCTGAGGTTCTGTTTTGTTTGTGTACAAACCAGATTTACTTGCCACTTTCATTAGCTTGGGCTGCTATAACAAAAACACCATAGACTGGGTGGCTTAACCAGTAGACATTTATTTCTCATTGTCCTAAAGGCTGGGAAGTCAAAGATCAAGATGCTAGTAAGTTTTGTTCCTGGTGAGAGTCCTCTTACTTGTGTGTAGACAGTCACCTTCTTACTTATCCTCACACTATGGAGAGAGAGCTCTGATCTCTTCACCCCCTATACAGACACCAGGAGCACCACTACCGTGACTTCCTCCAAACCTGATTACTTCCCAAAAAGCCCAGCTCCAAATACCATCACCCTTGGAATTAAGGCTTCAACACACAAATTTTGGGGGGACATAAGCATTCAGTCCATAGCACTTACACAGAGTCACCTTTAAAAAGGGTGTTGGTTTAAGATGAACCAAATGCCTGATTTCTAGGTAAAATTCTAGCTAAAATATGAGATGCAAACATGTTCTTTTGCCCAACTGAGATAAATATACTTGAATCCTCTTTCAGAAATCTAGTCAAATGGAGAGTTCTAACCCTGGCCAAATTTTCTAAAACATTCAAAACACTCCATTGACCTGTATCTTTGTACATTGTTAGCAGCTGAGAACATAACGTCGTAGAAGTTTACAAAATGTTTTGAAATAGTTCTAGAGACCTGGTTATGCTTAAAGAGTTCAGTTAAATATTCAGTCTTACCATATTTATTGACTTCCTACTATGCATTTTGTAGGCACTGTGCTAGATTAGTGACGACTCAGCCCTTAAAGAGATTTTAATCCAGAAGATTAAGAAGACAAAGGGACAATATGTCAAAGGTCTCAGAGATAATTCCATAGAAGCTGGAAGGGAACCAAAGCATCTGGTCCAGCCCTTCACTGTACAGAAAATGAAGGTGAGGTTCAGAAAAACACACTCATTATGGACTCATCAGGAATAGAACTCAGGGCTTGTGACAATCATATGAGTATTGCTTAATTGTCAGAGAGAGGGTGCACCACAGATCCTAAATTCACATATTGATTTGTTTTGGAGACTCATTTAAGTCTTTGGCTTTCTTATTTATTTTTTTTTTTTTTAATTTTTTTTTTCAACGTTTATTTATTTTTGGGACAGAGAGAGACAGAGCATGAACGGGGGAGGGGCAGAGAGAGAGGGAGACACAGAATTGGAAACAGGCTCCAGGCTCTGAGCCATCAGCCCAGAGCCCGACGCGGGGCTCGAACTCACGGACCGCGAGATCGTGACCTGGCTGAAGTCGGACGCCTAACCGACTGCGCCACCCAGGCGCCCCTGGCTTTCTTATTTTAAAAAAAATTTTTTTAATGTTTATTTTTGAGAGGGAGAGTGTGCATGAGCAGGAGAGGGGGCAGACAGAGGATCCAGAGAAGAAGGATCTGAGCTGACAGCAGAGAACCCAATTCAGGGCTCACACTCAATTAACTGCAAGATCATGACCTGAGCTGAAGTTAGCCACTTAACTGACTGAGCCACCCAGGTGCCCCATTGACTTTCTTATTTTTTATAGGAGTCAGAGTCTCATTGAAAAGAGTATCAGTGAGCATCCAATTTCAAAACTGCACATGACAATGCTGTGAAAATTTTACAGTACCAATTTGTAATTCATTCTTAGTGTTCCCAGTACTATTTGATTTTTAACTCTTGGAAGGAAGTCATAAAAGCTTGTAACCTCACAACATGGAAGAACATGGTTGGTGTTAAGTACCAAGCTGTTAGATTAATTAAGTAGTATTTACTGGGGACAGGGAAGTGCAAAGGGTGTGGTTTCAGGAAGAAGGTATTGAGTCAATTGTTCTGAAAAAAAGTTGACCATATATAGCCAGTGTATCCACCTGACTTATAAATGACTGAAAATAGCACTGCCTATGAAAGCACATACCTATGAAGGTATAGTACCAAGCAGAGTTCCAATAAGGTTTTCAAGAAAAATTATGTAACAAATGACAGATAAATGAGCAGAATTATACGAAGTTTAATAAGGAGTTCTTGCATTTTGTGCCTTTGGATTTTAGACCTATTCAAATTGAACTTCCACTGTTGAAAGAAAGTTCGGTCTCCTCAAAGATGCTGTGGGACCTCGGTAATCCTTTCTCTATTTGCATGTAACTTCTGTGGCCCACTTTTCAGGCCATGAGCTCTTGCACAAAGCTGTGCCTGCTTCTGCAGCAGCTCCAGGGAAAACTCAGAAAGAATGCACAAACTTGGCATCATCACTGGTTCTTCCATAGGATTTCAAATCCTGTTGTGTTCTTTCCTTTTAAAATTTCTGACATGAGCCTCAGAGTGACAATCTAGAGAGAGTTAAATCACTTAACTCTCTCCTTTTGATAAAAAAGAAAAAGAGATTCCAAATATACAGAATGTTAATATCTGTTTAAAAGGCATGAGTTTATAATAAATAAGCCCTAATATCCAACAGGTGGCACCCAGGGTGCAACACACAATCTGCCAATTACTTGAAAGAACACTCCGAAAGAACATCTTTAGAAAAGATGGAGAGGCTAAAAACAATAAATAAATAACTAAAAAGTTCTCGATCAGGGATAGTGCTGGATATTTTTCCACTTGTCCTTCCAGATTCACTCTGGTGTGGCTTGCTCCAGGAGGCTGAGCTGTGTGCACTGCTTTGCCTGGGCATCCATCCTGCAGTCTGGGTTCGCTTGGCTTCTGCCAAGTGAAAGAAAGCAGCAGAAGGAAGGAAGGAAGGAGAAGTGAGGTCTTAGAATGGACTTCCTGGGTCCACTTTGTTTGTTTGTTTTAATTTAATTTAATTTTTTCAATGTTTATTCTTGAGAGAGACAGAGAGTGTCCCTGCCAGGGAGGGACAGAGACAGAGGGAGACACAGAATCTGAAGCAGGCTCCAGGCTCCGAGCTGTCAGCACAGAGCCTGATGCGGGGCTTGTACTCACGAACTGTGAGACCATGACCTGAGCTGAAGTTAGACAAGGCCTTTACCAACTGAGCCATCCAGGTGCCCCTTTGGGTCTGCTTTCTAAACATACACTGCATGCTGCTAAATCCTCCACCAAAGGCCACTGTTTCCATCAGGCAGCCTTCCCCATGCAATCCCCTAACTAGAATTTAGGGAGTGACTCCTTCCCTTTTCCTCTATAGGCAGGGATAGTAACAGCTCCCCTTGGTGCAGCCCCCAGGGTGCTGCACTATCTTTTTGGTGTCCCTTTTCATGACAGATACAGAACAACTTAAGCAAAAACATAGAGCTCAGGTATGAGGTTAGGAACTTCTGTCTGCTTTGGTGCCTAGAGGAGTACCTGGCCAACAGTAAGCACTCAATACATATTTGTTGAAAATATTGTTATACATATATAAGTTTTAATGAAACTTATCATTGGTAATCACAATGCTTGTGATTTGCCAATGTAGATATTAAAAATACATTCCTTGTGCTTGCTTCGGCAGCACATATACTAAAAATACATTCCTACATGCATACATAAAAGCTTCAAACACATCCATGTTTTTATATGTACTTAATTGTGCATATATACAAATATATGAATGAAAAGATGTTAATGAATGAGAGTGACAGTGGTGGTGTCCTAATGGAAATTACTGTAGAAAGATGTTCACTACTTAAGATATAATTCAACCTTGTTAACAGGAGATAGCTCATACCTTCCCTTTCAATTCCCCCTGAGTAAACGTGCTCACTTGTGGGGCCCTATGAAAGAAATATTTATCTAGCCCCAACTGGTCATCTGCTCCTCTCTGGAAGCTGGGAGTGTAATGGTGACTATGCTAGATTCCACCTGTCCCCATGTAGAAATGTGATGGCATAGGGGTGGGGTAGAAGAGTACTGAGTTTTATGGGAGTCCATGAAAGGATTACCTAATCCTTGATTTAAGACTGCCTAAGGCCAGAGCTGAGAGATAAGGTGTTGGCCAAGTAATGGAAGAGGCTGAGAAGAGAAGGGGGCTCCAGGCACAGGGGACAAGAGCTTGCACAAAAGTGTGGAGAGCAAAAGCCTGGCTCACTCAGGCAACTGAAAGAAGTTCATTATGGTTGGAAAACAGTTTGAAAATGAGAATATTGAGAAATGAGGATGGAAGAGTAAGAAGTCAGACCATGCAAGGTTTTATATAGATTTAAGAGAGTTGAGATTTCAAGCCAGTTAAATGCTCATTGAGAGAGAACAAAAGGTAATTATTCTTCCCCTCTTCTCCAAAATATAAGCACACATACACACTTTATATCTCCTAATTGGGAGGAAGTTAAGGATTCCAGATGTTACTGTAAAGCAATGGTTGTCTAATTGATATTAACCCATATTTGTTGAAATGCTTAAATAACTATGATTAAGCAGCTAGCAGTTATTGTGTGCTTACTAGATTACAGGCACTGTTCTCAGAACTTTTTAGGTATGATTTTCTTTAACACTCACAATAACCTGATAGATAACTCTATCAGATAGCTACTATTTTTATCTGAAGTTTACCAATAAAGAAGAGGTACAGGAAAGTTAAATGCCTTACTCAAAATCATACAGATAGTAAGTGGTAAAGATTTTTAAAAAATGGGGGGAGTAGTGGTTTTTCCTCATCTCCAGTAGAAGGTAGGTTAAGAAAAATACTTGGGAACTGCACTGATATTGAATATAAATAATTGGGACTAGGGTGATAAGCTTGCTTTAAGAAGCAACAGATTGGTCCCATACCTTGTATCATAGCACAGAGAACAAATTTAGTGAATAATACATTAAGTGTTGAAACTGATGTAAGCACAAACACAGCAATAGATTGCTTTTCCTTTTTTTTTTTTTTTTTTAATATGGAACGCTTCACGAATTTTCATGTCATCTTTGTGCAGGGGCATGCTAATCTCCGTATCGTTCCAATTTTAGTATTAGTATATGTGCTGCCGAAGTGAGCACTTAAATTGCTTTTCTAAGCGGGAAATTTGAACAGAACTTTTTTGAAAGTCAGGGGAGCCATGGTAAGTAAGAAATGAAATTTGAATCCAACAGGTCATGAACCAGTATGTCAAGGCAATGCCTGGTGCCTCCATTTTCCTAACTTTAAAATAAAGTGACATTTTATATTACTATGTTGGAGCATTGAAGAATTATGCATCATACAGCCATTTGAAATTAGTCTATGCTGTAATTATAAATGAGAAAAGACAAAACATTATTTGAATCAAATAACTTCAAAGTCTTTAGTGTTATTAGAAGCTTACCATTAATCTTTAAGCAAAATAAGTCTTTGGTTGTTTGACACCAGCAGATGGCACCCTAACAAAATAATTTGTGTGCCATAGGTGAACTTGTACAGCCCTCTGTACATTCAAATGCAAGGCGAGCTCACTGTATTTGGATATGTAGGGTAGAAAAGAGAAAAACCAAAGACAAGACTTGCTCTTTTTGAGTCAGACAATTTTTACTTGGTGAGGAAAAAGCAGCAAGAACATTTTCCTCATTAGTCTTTATTTTGTGAATACCTGGCTAGCTTGAATCATTATTATAAGAAGTGCTCTATAAATCTCCATAAACCTCCAGCTATAAAAGGTAACATGATTACATTGAAGGGAATAAAATGGACTGATCCATACCTCTTCCCAGCTTAAAAAAAAAAAAAAAAAAAGAAGGGAATTTGGTGAAACAAATATTCTTTTTGATTGTTTCAACTGACAGAGAAGACACTGGAGTTAGTTTTTTTTGTTTTGTTTTGTCTTTTAGAGTTTAATTGAGAAGAACTTAAACATGAAGTCTGCATCAAAGATACTTGCCACAATGACCATTTCAATCTCAGACCTATTCAAGTTGAATTATTCCAATTAGGCGATTGGTGTTTGAATGCCCCCCCCTTGCTATTTATGTGTTAACTATTATTTTTTTAAGTTTATTTATTTTGTTTGAGCGAGAGATGGAGGGAGAGATCTCATGGGAGCAGGAGAGGGACACAGAGAGAGGGAGAGAGAGAATTCCAAGCAGGCTCTGTGCGGTTAGCACAGAGCCCTTCATGGGACTTGATCCCATGAACCATGAAATCATAACCTGAGCTGATACCAAGAATCGGTTACTCAATCGACTGAGCCACGCAGGAGCCCTATGTTAACTGTTATTTTTAAAGTAAATACAGGGTATTTTGTTAAGATGATGATATGTGCATCTATAAAGGATGAGTATGTTCCCATTTTAGAAGATGTCAGGGTTACCACTTTTTCTTTCTTCATCCTTTTGCTTAGTTCCAGGTATTTGATTTACAGAAACAGCCAGATCTGCAGTTTGCCCATCATTTTCTGGTCTCTGAAAAGGGTAACAACCCAAGTTTTTGGCCTGTTCTTCAAGCCCTCTCACCTGCCTCTGTCTCCTAACAAATAATTCTTATCTTCTCCAAATATATGAGTTTATAATTACTCTGAAAGGAACTATAATCAAAGAGTCAAACTTGAGTATAAAAACTACCCAGGATCCAAGACCAGCCCTCTCTCTAAGATGGAAACTTTAGGTGTAAAAAGCAGTAACAGGAGGTACCAGGAACTACATTCAGCACCAATCTACTTTCTTTGTACACTTACTGCTGGGTCTTACTCATGAAAAAGACTGAAATCAAATATATAATTCCTCTGGAAGACCTTGAGTGAAAAGAGGGAAAGGCTAAGCAGCATGACTATTTTTAGGGATAGGGTGTCTGGGAAGAAATCAAGGTGATTTGCTTGCTGAGAAACAGAATGGTTCCTGGAGGCACACCCTTTTACCTAAAAAAAGCAGCTGACTTCCAGCCAAAGCCTTGGAAACAAGTGAGGCCGGTGCTTGAAAGATGAACCACACCTGACAAAGCTGGAGCTTGGTGGATTCACAACCTGCCCTGAGAAGACCATCCAGTTGCAAGGAACAGTGGTTAATAATTATTGAGCACAAACTAGCACTTGAGGACTCTGGCAAGCATTTATAGAAATTAATTAAATGCTTACACCAACCATATCATCGTGTTGCTATTATACAGTATATACATTTTAAAGCTGAGAAACTTGAAGCATTCATAGCTTTATCCAAATTTACCCTGGGTGGTCTGGGTCCACTTTTAACCACTAATCCACATCACCTCTCTAGTAATTTTCTATGAACTTTTTGTGAACATTTCACCACTGTCTAAATAAAGATGGAAAAAAAAAAAAAAAAAAAAAAAACAACCAACAACTGAGGTTTCATACAGCCAAAAGGGTTTTTGTTTGTTTTACTTAAGTTTGTAGCGGTGGAACTTTCTGGGTTGATAACAAAGCTCAACACTGCCATGTGATTTCACCATCTGGAAATGTGCCTCAGCTTGTCCTTCCCTCAGAGTGCCTGGTCAGCACAGAAGATCTATCAGTGTCTGCAGGAGGGGAAAGTTCCCACTCTTCAAGAGTTGTGTCAGGGAAAGAGTGATTCAGAAGATACTGGGAGGCACACAGAGAAACGCAAAAACAGGTAGAATTGAGTAGAGGAAACTAGTGCTTTAAACAAACGTAGAAAAAAATCCTGGAATCCATCTAGCAGTTGCTGTGAAGCTGTGGTCAGCACAGGAGCACATTGTGATGGTTCAAGTCAGTGAAGAGGGCTGGCCTCAAGTTTTCTCTCTCCACCCAGAGAGACCTTTTTCTGGGTATCAGGGTGGTACAATCAGTTTGGAGTCTTCCACCCACCTGACGACTATTCTCGCATCCTAAGGTTGAGAACCGTGTCTGGAGACAGCTTAGCCAAATATCCAGTCACTGGCGTCACCTGGGAGTCTGTTTCTTCTACCAGGTAACACTTAATGCTGTCAGTTCTGCCAGCTAACTCCTCCATCAAGAGTAGTCTAGGCTTTTATTTTCTTCTTGGGATTCCAAAACGGGGATGGTTCCCGGGTCTTCTCCTTAGCGATTCTTTTTTCACAACTCACTTCCCATCAGCCCAATTTGTTTTCCCACTTTATCCTAAAGAACTCCAAGGAGGGAAGCTAATAAAACCTGTTTAAGGCAGAAGTTGGGCAACTGCAGTCATTAGCGTCTCTGAAGTTTTTCCCCCCTTCTGTGTATTATCACCACCAAGGCTAGGCTGATGTTTAGCAAAGAGCACCTGTCAAAACAAAAGAAGAGTTTCACACCTCACAATTTTAAGCCCCAGGTAAGAAACTCAGCCTGGTGGATCCGCAAAGAGGAAGACGAGAAACCTGAAACTCTAAGGCTTGGAGAAGAGTTAAATGAGTTTCCTCTGGGTACCAACAGGCTTTTGTTTAACACGATTAAATCCTCTTTGTTTCATTACAGACATCAATTCGAAAACAAACAGTGTGATCAAGATAAAGGCCTGGAGCAGCATTCTGTTTCTCTTTCTCTTCTTTTTCTCAGAGAGCTATCACCACCTCTCAGTGGACAGGCTTAAAGGAACTTAACTGGCTCACAGAAAATTGATGAGCTGAGCTGAGCAGGTGTACAGGAAAGCTTTGCGCTGCAGGGTTAGGCAATGGAAAAAGTGTGAAGCACTTATGTCCATGACCAGATCGAGTGATAAGAGGACCGGCTTCCTTTGCTATCTAATTAATTGTCTTTCTTTTCAAAACATGGTCTTTGATTTCAAGAAGCACCTGAAGAAGGTAAGACCTAGTCCTAGTGAGACAACAACTGAAAACTCCTATGGGGGTAGGGGTGGGGGGCTGGGAGTGTAGCATGCAGACAGGAAAGATGGAGAGAGGGAGGAGATGTTACAGAGTCAGTAACCAAAACAACAAAATATCCAGTCAAGAGATAGCAGTGAACTGAATTCTATCAAGGATGTGACAAAATTGAAACTGGTGTGCATTTCCAAGGCAATCCTTTCTATATCATTAAATTGCTTACTTTATTGTTGTCAGACAACACTAACTCCTTTTTTTTTTCCTAAACAAAACATGGACATTGTCAGTGTAACAGCTACACTGAGCTGACAGAAGCCGGGGTCATCCATATACACATTTTAATTACCTCTTTTCAGTCAGGAACATCGTTAGAAGTTTATTATTACCAGCCACTATCTTGTGATCTTAATTGGCTTCCTTCACAGACGACACCATGAAGCCAACATAAGAGCTCTGGCAGCCTCCCAGAGATAGTGACCAGATCGGTGACACTTTATACTGATACTGTCTTCAGCTGAATAACAACCATCAGTTTAAGTTTTAATGCTAGACATGAGGTGGAAGCTTCTTTTAACACCTGTATGCAGAGATGTTCCTGATTCCATGGTGTTGAAAAACACACGGAGAAGTAGCGACTTTTCACACACCTTTGTTAGGGTTACAGAGAAATGATCTATACTTCAGAGAGGGATATGCCAAACAGCCAGTTATTCCCAGTGGCTCTCTTGGATTCTGGTAAAGTGGAAAATAATAGTTTGCTTACCAAATGGAAAAATCCACATCCTTTGATGCAAAGATTAAGTCTGCAGCGTGGGCCACAGTTACCTGGCTGCTCGCTACTCAGAAAGTATGGAAACACCCTTACGTTAATAGTTTGCTTTAATAACATTGGGCCTGAATCAATAATAGTTATTAACTTAGTTTCCAAAGCTTTTGCAATCATGTTGATGCCAAATTTTGAGGCAGAGGGAAAAAGAGGATGATTCTGAAATAAACACATTATCATGTCTTGTGGTGGATGAGAAAAAGAAAAGTCTTTATGTAAATACACTTTGTATCTTTCTCTTTATAAAAGGAAAACAAATAAGTTCGGAAATGTTAAACACTGGGATTCACTTTTGAAGACCAGGCTGATGATCTCTGGGAACAACATTACTTGGATACCTATTTATTATAGTAATTATACTATTGATCCCTGGCCCTTTGGGCCATTCCTCGGGCATTTGTAGAAAATGAGCTAAGTCACAAATATTCTAACTTTGGGTAATTATCAAAGTTTAGTAAAATGTTCAATTCCACCAGAGAGAAAAAAAGTAATTTAAAAAGGCTACGTATATTGGTGGATTATTTATTCAGAATAATAATGGTTAGAAAGTTTGTTTATATATTCATGGGTAAGATTTAAAAAGTATTGGTATTATCAATATATTCCTGACTTATTCTTTTAAAAGAGATGCTTCTCATTCATCATGATCTGCAGATTTAAGAAATCCATCTCCAACAATATAGCAGAAAAAAGCTACGAAATGGGTAGATTCTCATCCATCATGATCTGCAGGTTTAAGAAATCCATCTCTAACAATATTGCAGAAAAAAGCTACTAAATGGGTAGACTCTTAGGAGTAAAATTTTCCACTCAGTGAATTGAACTAGTGTAGGCATTAAAGTCTTTGGAAAGAATCATCAGTCCACTTAGTTATCTCCCCAGAGGTTTGGTTATCAGAGGATTAATACATCTACTTTCTTCCTGGCAATTACTCTACAATGACCCGGAATACACAGGCTGCTTTTGCATGGCTTGATATTTCACTTTTTAATAGCACTCAACCATCTAATCATAGGTAAATATTATGAAATTAAAGAATCTATATATAAATGACAAAATCAACTTCATTTTATGGAATTCCTGGAATATGAGGTCGTGTCATGATTATCCATATGTAAGTATAATTTCTATGCCATATGTATAGGTTTAAATCTTAAAATGTGTCTCAAGACTTGACATTGATATATTCCTTCTACAAATACAGCTGACTTCTCAGTGAGAAGGATCTCGAAATAAAGAAAAAAAAACGGATGAAAAATTCAAATCACCATAATTAGTACGAGACAGCTAAATGTGGTTTAAACAACACAGTGAAATGAGGACTAAATAAAATAATTTTTCTCTTCCTTCACTACCAAGCATAACCTCTTGGCGGCTCCACTTCTGTTCTTCGAATGGTCATCTTCTGCCTCCAGGAAAGGTCTCCTTCTCATTCTTATTTTTTTGTTTACCTGGTAGATTCCCTCTTTTAGGAAGACATGAAAATTAGCTTTACATTTCAACTGCTCTACTGTATTGAAACAGGATGATGAAAATACAGCTGTTGAAAACATACTGTGAGCAGGCAAGGAAATATTTTTAAGAAGAGTTATCAAAATCAGAGTGCCAATCACTTTTAGAAGCAGGGTAAAAATTACTTGCACTTCAATATTTATATTTATATTTATTATAAGAAAAAAGTTTTTTTTTTATGGAGAGAAGGTGCAGAAAAGGGCACAGTATTAGCTAAATATTGTACCTTAGAACATCAGTCATTTCCTTCTCAATAGTACTGAAAGGGTCTAATTTATAAGTTTTTCCATCTCCCTGTTATGCTGGTTTGTAAGTTCTGACACTGCTACTGGTATGTTAATGAGAAGCTAGCGTTCCATTAAGAGAAAACCATATGCTCTACTGCCTACTGTGAAAGAGAAAGCATGTAATGTGGCTGTTGCCTTAGTAACACATTAATTCATTTTGTCAGTGTTGGCACAGATCATTTCATTTATAAGAAAACAAGTATAATAGTTTACCACATCTATAATATTTACAGTGTTTCTGTTACAAAACAGTGACAAAATGAGTTTAAAAAATAGCGTTGGTATAATATCATTAAAATATGGAATTTGTGGTAAAATTTTCCCTGTAAAAATGAAAAAAAATAAAGATTGGTGTAAAATTCCTCTTCACAATCCTACTTAAAACATTTTAACACCAAACTGTTTGCTTTTTAGCATATTTGTATTATACTAATAACGTGCGTCTGCTGCAAAAAATTTAGTCCATGGAAGACACAAGTGCATTAACAGTTTTTAATGAATGCTAAACAAAATATTTCATACAACAGTTTTGTTAAATTACAACCATTATAAACCTAATCGTATGCTAGTGTGTTACTCATAACAAGACTAAACATTTATCTAGTTTTATCTGTTCTTCCAGATGTTTATTAGTATTCTAGCACTCCTAAAATATTTAAATTAAACCACTCCATTTTCTCATGTGAATGCATTTTGGGTTTTATTCACAGAAAATCTAGTCACATGTATATCTAAATAAATATAGTACACTGTATATGCTTTATGCACAAGTGATACTTAATGTGAATTGAGATAATCCGAAAGCATGATAAAGGAGAGAAGTGATTAGGGGAAAGACAAGTTCCTGTTTATTAAAGTCTGCACCTGCAGCAGGATATCAGTTCTACCCATCCTTAGGGTATTCCACACCTGTAAACACACATTCTTAACAACAAACATTTTGCATCTGTGATGTTCACCTACCTTCTTTAACCAATAAAAAGGGACGCGTGTACAGGATAGCGAGCGACTATCATTTACCAGTTTATGTAGCGATTCAAGTTTTATGTCATTTCAAAGGAAGCGTTGATACATTTACATGAGTGATACAAATGAGTGCAAAGCACTGCAGAGCCGGCCATCCAAGTAATGAATGGCCAATTATACTTTCAACATTAAGAAATACCTTGCTGAAGTATTGGCGTTCAATGGGTTCATCCAAGCTTCGTGAACCAAATGTGGGTGTTTTTGTTTTTTCTCTCCTCACTATATTCACTGCAGTGCTCCCAACTTGGATGGGATTCTTTCCAATTAGAACCCAAGACCCAAGAGTACTTTTAAGAGTCTTCTTTACAGACCTGCAATGCGATTACTCTGGGAAACACTTAAGAAAATAAAATTTATGATTAGCTTTGATGAAAATGACTTTAGTTTTAACTTCATAATATCTCTGCTTTGATATGGGTAAAGTACTTTGAATGGCTACATCACCAGAAGAGAAAATATAACCAAACATCAATGTGATTTTATATGATAGGGAATTAAATGTCTCTGAAATGTAATCATATCACATTGACTCACCCAATAAAAGTAACTTAATGAAGTATTTTCTCTAATTCATATGTTTTTACTTATTAGTTTGTGGTGCTTGAAAAAATAAGCTGTAAACTTTTCAAGATCCTTCTTTCAACTCGACCTATTTCTATCAATAAAACTGGTTTGTCAGCAGTTAAATGGCACCATATTTATGCTTTAAGTGCACTAAATTATGGGTAGCTTTATAATAAGACTCACTGATTAGACGTACTATAATAATATGATACATATTACTAGGACTTTGCTTAAATAAAAAAATTATCTCGTGGTATATAACACCTCAAATTTTAAATCTTTTTGATTTTAACAGTTTATTGTTATTCATCCCCCTATTAACTAATGCATTAATTAATGTAAAGATAGAAAACAAAACTGGAAACTGGAAAATATACACATATAAATTTATATATATATAGATAGATATTTATGCATATATTTTATGCTATTTAATGTATTTTTTATTTTCTTTTGATAAAGCCCCATATTTTATATCTAATATTACCCTAGTGAAACCTCTTATTATTTTCTCATGATGGTTTCCAAAATCCGCATTTATTCTCAAGAGCAAAGAAAACTATTGTTGTACCTACATGACAACAAATAAAAGATAAAATAAAAATCCCCCCCCAAATGATTTATTATGTTTAGATATATTATACCCTGTAATCAGATTAACTGTCTTTTACTCACTGATGCCATCAGTTGTGTTTGTTTTATTTCCATACAGGAATATGAGGAATCGAGAATGACAATCATGAAGGCCAACTACATTCGAGGTCAGCTTTATGTATATATTTCTTAACATATTTGAGTCTAAGGAGTTCAACTCTGATAATATTAAATTATTATGGTGCTTCACAACTGCTTACCCACAGCATTATAAAAATATTCTTTATAAATGATACCTATTATAGTCCCTATTTTGAAATGTGTATGAAATATAAACAATACATATGAAGTAAAAATAGATATTTTTGAACTGTTTAAGTACTTATTTAAGAACTATAAAGGGGCATATAGTAAATATATAAAAAAAACCAACATTAAAATATTTTTAAAATGGCACATGTTGAATAATAAATACTTTGTAAATACCTGTTGAATAAATGAATGGACATATAATATATAAGTATACTTGCATTCATACCAACGTTCTAGTCACATACTCACTAAGTTTATGGTATTCAAATCTTTCTGGTGGAGCATTTTGATTATAAGAGTGATAAAAGTAAGGATTTAAAATTTAGCAGTAACTCATCAGGCTTGGCTTTTGGAGTTCCTTTTTTATGAGGTAATGTTTCAGTCCAATTGAATTCACTGTACGTTTTCTAAGTGGTGGAAAGGAGGGACAGAATTAAATGATCTCTCAAATCATTTACCATATATTAAAATAGTTGTAAAATAAGAATGCAAATTTTAATAGTTACCAAAAGGTATTTTAAACTTACATATAATTTGTTACTGTCATTATTCATTTGACACAAAATATGTAATATGATACAAATAATAAACTTCAAATAGTTGAATACAGAAAAAAATTTGGCCTAATGCATTAGGGGGATAGAGGCAGAAATATGTCAGTATAAGGATAATGACATGATTTGGGCCATGTTCTTTTCTGGGAAAATTCGGATTTCTGTTCTCAGTTTTTTTTCTTTATTATCTACTACATATAGAATATTTCTTAAGTAAGTGAGGAAGATATAAAATACATGCTCTAATGTTTTAGAAGATATATGTAATATTATTTTATATTTTTCCAGTAACTAATACACAAACAATTGGTGATCACTAGCTTATTTCTAACTATTCCCATGATTAGGGTACACTAAAAAATCTAGTCCTGGGAAATTGTTTTCTAGGCTTAAGTCATATAATACACGAGACCATAGTACAGCACATGTGACCCATGCTTATATGATATAATTAGTGCATAAAAAAACTTTATTTAGAAATATTACAGTACTGGGTAACAGTTCTTTCATATATTTCAAATTGACCTAAAAAGAACGTGTTAGAGGTAGAAATTTTCCTAAGTTGATGCCAATATTATTCACACGTACACCACATGTTTTCTTGAGTTTTGTCTTCTTTTTAAATTTTTCATCAAATTGATAAGAAGTCCAGCTTCCTAGCAGTGCAATATGAAGCCATAATCATATCTGAAGACTGGACTTTTTACTTATGGGATTCTCTGTTCTAGCCAATACAACTGGGTTTTCTTTTGTTTGTTTTGCTTTTTACTCTTAAATACAGGGGAAAAAAAACTTTGCCTCAAAAAGAAAGACTTCTACAGGGGGGAAAACGTACTAAAGAAAAGTACACATTATCAAATTTGAATTTTTTTTTCAAATTTGGATTTTTCCATAGATAATAAAATTTAGGCACGTATAAAAAACACTTTATAAAAACCTATATCCCTATAAATTATACTCTATTTTGATAAAATCAAAGAATGTTTCATAAACAGTACACACGGAACACTAGATCAGAACTAGACATTTCCATCTTTAATAACAAATGCTATTTGCAGAATTTTTACCATAATAATAATTTCTCATTTGTTTGTTAATAAGGGCAATTTACATTTTTTTTCCCTGAATTCCACTTTATGTAACATTCATGGTGAGAAACTTTTAAAAGAATATAATGATACTACTCAAAGCAATAAATAATGATTTCAGATTTGGCATACAAGGAATGCTAACCCCATGGCCTGACTAAAGAGTTCCACGTAATCCCTTGCAAGGTGGGTTCTTTGATTTGTGCAAGATTAATGTTTGTAAAATGACCAATTTTTGTTCCTCATGTCCTGTTTGTCTGATCTCCTGTTAGATCTCCTGTTTTCCTGCTCAGTTCACTCGTGCTCCCAGAGGGTGGCAATTTTGTCCTCTTCATCTGTGTATTCTTCATACCACTATTGCTCACTAAGTGTCTGATGCCTAGAACACAAATCCTATGATAGGTGAGTTTGTCCTTACTTGTAAAGATGATATCGTACCTTGTGTTAAAATATTTATTAAACTTATAGAGATAACTAACTTCATAAGGTAAACTCAGGCAAAATATTATTCCCTTGGTTATCACACACTAGAGGTGTAAGTAATTTTAGCCATAATTGCTTTAGTGAACTGTCAGCTTATGTACATTTGTTTCGGATGTTTGAAATGTTTATTTTTGTTTTGAGAGAGACAGAGAGCAAGTTCAGGGGAGGGGCAGAAAGAGAGAATCCCAAGCAGTCTCTACGCTGTCAGCACATAGCCCAATGTGGGGCTTGAACTCATGAACCATGAGATCACGACCTGAGCCGAAATCAAGAGTCAGGCATTTAACTGACTGAGCCACCCAGGTGCCCCCGTAAATTTTTTTTAAGTAGGCTCTACACTCATTGTTGGGCTTTAACTCACAACTCCAAGATCAAGAGTTGCATACTCAATTACTGGGCTAGCCAGGCACCCCCAGCCTGTGTAAAAGTTACGTAATATCCAATTGACTGTATAGTTTAGTTTTTTTTTTTTTTTTTTTTTTTAATTTTTTTTTTTTCAACGTTTATTTATTTTTGGGACAGAGAGAGACAGAGCATGAACGGGGGAGGGGCAGAGAGAGAGGGAGACACAGAATCGGAAACAGGCTCCAGGCTCCGAGCCATCAGCCCAGAGCCTGACGCGGGGCTCGAACTCACGGACCGCAAGATCGTGACCTGGCTGAAGTCGGACGCTTAACCGACTGCGCCACCCAGGCGCCCCTGTATAGTTTAGTTTTGAAGAAATACAGAAAGTCATAATGTCTCATTCTAGAATAGGCAGGTAATCAGTACTCATACCAAATAATTTTCATAAAGTTAATTCTGACATTTAAGAAGTCTTTTATACATATTTTATTCTCAACGTTCCTCAATGTATTGTAGAATATCTCCTTACATAGGAAAGTTTCCATTCAGTTGAGCATCCAACTTACTGAGTTCCATATGTAATTCCAAAAAGATTAAATTATTTAGTCAAGATTATAATTTAAGTTCTACTCAGTATTCAAAGCTTTCTGCCTGTTTAGATTATTTCTAGATATAACTAATTAAAAAAAATTAGAATCATAAACTTGCAATGTTAAGTACAAGATGGTTGGGGTGAGGAAGTAAATAAATCTATATGGAAAATATAAAATTTTCCATGGCTTTTAAGACAAACAAGGCCATGTTTATTTTATTTTTCTGTTATTAAAGCCACGATAAATTATTTTACTGAATATAATATTATATATATACAAGTCAATTGTTACTTAATAACAGAGTAATTGAGGTTATTTAAGTTTGCTGAATTTATTTTCTAAGTTTATCCCTAAAACAGATGCAGAACTCAATATTACCAAAAGAAATTCTAGAATTTTGGGCTTTGTCAAGGTACTTTGTCAAATCTATACCACCTTTGTTTTGTAAGCCACAGGTCTTTTGGAAAATTCTATCTCACAAATAATTGCAAGTTAAAATTTGGAAAGTAGGTTTCTGGAACTTTATACTTTTCTACATATATAATATCAAAATGAAGAAGGAAGGGGAAAAAGGTGAGAGAGAGAGGAAGAGAAGTAAAAAGAGGGAGAATTGGAGAGGAGACAGTGGAGAAGGGGTGGCCAAGGAGGAAGCACTGAAATTTTTCTGAATGAGTGAACAGAAGTTGAAATAGGTAAAGACTGGAAATTTAGAAGGTGTGTGTGTACATGTGAGAAGGAGATTGACTGAAGGAAAGTTTGATTATATGTTTAAAATTGGAGAGAAGGAGGGGCACCTGGGTGGCTCATTCGGTTAAGCGTCCGACTTTGGTCAGGTCATGATCTCACCATCCATGAGTTCGAGCGCCGCATCCAGCTCTGTGCTGACAGTTCAGAGCCTGGAACCTGCTTTAGATTCTGTGTCTCCTTCTCTCTCTGCCCCTTCCCCACTCACGCTCTGTCTTTCTCTCTCAAAAAATAAACATCAAAAATTTTTTTAAAAAATAAATAAAATTGGAGAGAGGATGGGGGCAAGGGGTAAGGAGAATGCATCAGGGGCCAGGTTCTTTTCATAGGAGGAAGGAGCTGGCATGAGAGAGAGAAGGCATGAGGCACAGAAGAGCCAACAGGTGGCACCAATGGATTGAGGCAGTTTAGTTGTTTGGCAAGTATAACTGGTCAGTGTGGAATTAGGTAGAGAAAGAAGAGACTGAGAATATTGCATAGGACACCTATCTGTCTTGAAGAAAGAGTAAACACAGTAGAGAGTAAAACCGGCAATTATATGTATTCAGCAAATAATTATTGAGCACCAATTGTGTGCCATGTACTGTTACATGGCCCTGGAATTACAGTAGTGAGCAAAGAGACATAGTCTTTTGGAGTTTAAAGTCTAATGAGGCCAATAGGCAGTACTAATGAATGCACCATCAAATAATCATTTAAGTATAAACTGTAGTAATTTGTTTGGAGGAAATGAACAAAGACAGAAGTGTGTTGGTTTATTTTTATTTATCTATTTTTTCAAGAAGCCTCCATGCCCAATGTGGAGGCTACACTGACTAGCCAGCCAGGTGCTCTAGGAGTGTATTGATTTATAACAAATATGTTTTACTTGTCATGGGGGTAGCAAAATTTCTCTGTGGAAGTGATGTTTAAGTTGGGATCAGAAGATGAGGAGACAAGAGTTAGGCAAAAGGTGGTAGAAGAAAAATATATGCAGAAGAAACCTAAAACAGGAAAGCATTTAATGTATTTGTGGGACTAGACAAAGGCCAATGTGTTCCAGAATTTGCCAAGAAGAATGATTAGACACAAGATTGGAAAAGTAGACAAGGTCAGGCAGGGGCTTTAGGCAACATTAGGATTGGGCTATGACTCATTTATCCTCTGAGTCATAGAAAATGGTCAAAAGTTCCAAACTAATGTGTTATTTCATTATATTTGTGCTATCAAAAGATCACCCTGATTGTGTGATTTGGAAACAGAATTCAGTCTGTGTTTGGGTGAGGGGGGTCCAGGGTGGTAAGGGGGAAACAGAATGGATTCAGGAATAATGATTTGGGGGCTATTGTAGTAACCCAGATGAAAGATGATGGGATCTTTAAGTAAAGAGGTATGGTAAAGATGGAGAGGAGTGGGAAGAGTCAACATGTATTTAGGAAGTAAAATTTTCAAGTATTCCCGTACATTGTGTATGGGAAGTGAGGAAAATGAGGATGTCAAAGGCTGCTCTTGGGATGGAGGACCTTTTCAAATGTAACTGACAGTTATTTTCTCACATTGTCCTGCACTTTGGTTTGAAATCATACATGATTGTGAAATTAAAGTATATGATTATTTGCAAGGGATCCCCAAACAGAAAATCACATGGCATTGGTAGCTGTGCAAAATATGTTGTCTATTTCCAAAACAGTGCAGAGTTCCATGTTCTATTGATTCAAAGGTTTCTGTCCTGGAAGTAAGAAAGATAGCATCCTTTATTTTATTTTATTTTATTTTATTTTGGGACAGAGAGAGACAGAGCATGAACGGGGGAGGGGCAGAGAGAGAGGGAGACACAGAATCGGAAACAGGCTCCAGGCTCTGAGCCATCAGCCCAGAGCCTGACGCGGGGCTCGAACTCACGGACCGCGAGATCGTGACCTGGCTGAAGTCGGACGCTTAACCGACTGTGCCACCCAGGCGCCCTGAAAGATAGCATCCTTGTTCCCTCCTTTCTCCTCTGATATTCCTTTGTCCAGAATGCCTCTGAATTCCATCATAGATCACTGACTTAAATCCTCTGCCTGCCTTTCACCCTCCCCCCGCCCCCATTGGTGATGGTAAGACTTTGTAAGTTTAGGATTGTATCAGCTTTAGGAAAAAAATATGGATCTCGGCTACTTACCAGGTTTTACCATCAAGAGAACTTAATTTACGCAAATTATTTGAGTTAACAATGAGAGCATAGACAAGATTCACATCATTAAATTTTCTATCATTCTCATCTGCTATGAACATTAAGTATGCCATATACAGTTTACCCTAGAACAGCATGTAGGATGGGGTGCCAGCCCCCTGAGCAGTAGAAAATCTGTGTATAATTTTTGATTACTAATAGTCTACTGTTGACCAGAAGTCTTTCTGATAAAATAAACAATTGATTAACACATATTTTATATGTTATATGTATTATAGACTCTTCTTACAATAAAGTAAGCAAGAGAAAAGAAAACATTATTGAGAAAATCATATGGAAGAGACAATACATTTATAGTACTCTACGATATTTACTAAAAAAATCTGCATGTAAGTGCACCCTTGCAGTTCAAACTGTGTTGTTCAAGAGTCAATTGCATAACTATATTAGTTTTAAATTTGAAGGATAAGGAATTGGCAGTTATTAATATGTGGCCATCTTAGCCACAAAATAAAGTTAAATTATGTTTTCTTTTGAGTTTGAAACACAAATTTAAGCCTTTTTTCCCCTAATAATAATGGCTATAATTTTTAAGCCTGTATTAAGGGCAAGGAAATGTATAGATACACGATCTCATGTCAATCTCACTAAAATCTTATGAGGTGGGTTATTAATATTCCCATTTTTCAGAAGAAGTAACTGATGGATTTTTTAAAAAAATCAAGTAACTTGTTCAAACACAAGTCTGGCTCATTTTAAAGTTCTATGTATATTAAGAAAATTTCATGATTATATCTTTATTGAAAGCTGTAGGCTGAATCTTGGAAAGAAAACACTTTTCAACATTCTTTTTGTGTTTTAAAACCAGAATAAAGTTTGGTATTCTTAGCCTAAAACAAAGTTTTAGAAATAAACATGTGACTTGCTCTTTGAAAAGATTTGCCAACATCTGACTTTTAAATACAGGTATATATAAAGCCAATGGCTGTCCAAGTATATCTAAGGGCCACATGTTGGCCTACAGGTCATTAGTGATGCACTTACTTTTATCTCTGGCTATGTCATTTAACTGCCTAAGAAATTAATTGTTTCCTTTTCAAATGTGAATAGTGACATTTACTTCCAGGAACTCCAACATGACCAATGAATATAACTGAGGTAATTGGTTAATATCATCAATAATTTACGAAAGAATGGTTCAAACTAATCAATGTATTTATTATCTTTTAGCTATCACATTGAGAAAGGTGCTGTGAGCCTAGAATTTCTTGAAAAAGGTTCTCTTCACAACATGTAGAATTTCGTCGCCATGCACATCCAAGTGAAATAAGGTAAAGGTAAAATTAGAATCTTTCCTAGGTCTTTCCAATAATTATCCTACACAGGGGAATAGTATTGTCACAAGATTCTCTGCCTAAATTTCAAAACATCACATAGCTTATTAAAAAAGAGATGTTAATTTTATCAGATAAAATATGAAACATGATTTTTTTAAAGGAATCTTTTACAGTTTGGACATAGTAAATTATTTTGGAGAAACAAAGCAAAACAAATGGGGGAAAAGGCAGTTGCATTTTTGGAGACTGTCACAAGAGGGCATTTATGGATTAACTCAGTAAATTTTTCTCCATTGGAAAACACTGAAAGCATTTCCAATTCCCAAAAGCAAACTAAGAATAATTAATTAATAAAAATTTAAAGGGAAAAAAAGTCTCTGAAGTTTTTATTTTGTATTAATTCTGCTCTAGGAAATTGGCTGTTCTTTTTTCAGGTGTCTCTGTCAGATGGAAAGTAGTATGTACTTTTAAATGTTAAGCATGAGTAACTCACTTCTCCAAAATACTGAGATCCTAAAAATATTTTATCGACTAAAAAAAAAAATCACACATAGTTTGTGTCTAGCATTTGTTTGTATATTGTCGTTAAGACAAATATGTAAAATAAATCTTATTACTACAACTGATAAAAGGTAATTACATTTTTAAAACATAATTTTATCTTTTGTGCTGAAAAACAAGCTAATTAATATTCCTAAGTATTTTGAAAACAGGTGTCACTTAGACAATACAAGCATAAATGCCTTAATAAAATAATGAAAAGCTTAGTTTCATTAAGAAATAGGTAAAGCAAATTACCAGAAACAGGGAGTGCTGGGCCCAGTTAAAGGGAAAGGAAAAAAAAAACTGAAACAAATATGATATTTTTACTCATATTATCTTGAGCTCTTCAAGAGTAAAGCCTTTGTCATGTTCATCTTTGTAATCCCAGCCCAGCATGGTCCTGAGAATACAGTAGGTACTCAATGAATATAGCTAAATGAATAAATGAAAGCATCTCTGTAATTGAGGATAATTTTAGAAGTGGCAGGGCAAGGGAGAATATTCAGTGGTTATTAATTAAATTAATGACTTTCCTGTTGCATTAATTGATGTCAGACCTTCAAATACAAAGGGAAAACTTCATTCAATCACCTGGGGTTTCCAAATAACTGCAGAGTTGGTGCCATGTAAACAAAACATCAGGAGAGCTAATGTGATGATATGTATATATTCAATTGGCAAGAACAAAGGAGTTGCAAATATGAGCAATATTACATGTATGTAATATGATGTGGGAATTTATAGCCAGAGCTATAAGTCTCTCCATGATTATCTAGTCTATCCCACAAAAAGCCAATTTATATCCGGAGAGATTCAGTTTTTGTCCGGTTGATGCAATACTCTGTAGTATTCTCTTTTCATTCCTCAACGACCTGTAACGGGCTAGAAGAGTATTTAATAAGCATTAGATAATTATTGTTATCATATGATTTTATGTAATTTCAACCAGAAGTAAAGAAATCTGACATTTTAGGTAACCCGCAGTCTTATTACACAAGTAAACATACATTTTCCTTTAGGCATTTTAGCATAATTAAAACAAATTTCAGATTTGTTTTCCTACTTATGCCAAAGCACAAGCTTTCAAAAGCCATGTTTATTATACCACAGTCAGGGAAGACAGTGAGACAGGGGGAATACTGTTTATTTGAATTAAACAGCCCTGGATTTAGAATTCAACTCCAATTCTTATTAAGGATTATATTTTCTGTATCTGTTTTTCATCTATAAAATTGGGATAATATTGTCTACTTTAGTGGATTATAGGTTTGTACTGTTTTAGGTATGAAAATTTTAATATCATAGGTAGTATATTTTAGCATATGTAAATTGCCTGATAAGTAGAAGATAGTAAATACCAACCTTTATAACTAGAGAACCATAGATTTTAGGACTTCTGTCGAGAAATTGGAGATATTGGTAGATATGGAAATGATTACAAAATTTTCCATGTGCTTCCTCATATTTCTCAGACACCTTGGCATTTATTTTGGACCATGAGAGTAGTTCTGACCAATTGGCTTTGGTGGGAATGTGTATCACTTTTTGGCTGAGATAATTATGAGTTCTGTGCCCCTTCATCAATCTCTTCCCCTACCACAGTGCCCTGTGAAACTAGATCCTGAGATGATGGTGTCTCAACATAATAAGGTATCCATCATTTGGGTCTTTGAGTGACTCAATGGAGCAGATTTTTTGCAGGCAAGTACAGACATGGGCAGTATCTAACATTTGATATGTTGGGCCACTGATATTTAGGAATTAAATTATCACTGCAGTGTGATTAATAATCGAACCTAACCCAAACACTTGGTTTTATTAATAAGGAAACTAAAGTCCAAAGAAGTCAGTGTGTGTAATAATCAAAACTACAAAGCAAAGATTAAATGAATATAGAGATATTGGAGCCTTTTCAAGTGTTATGTCTTATGAGTTACAGAGTATTTCTTCAGTTCCTGTATGTAAATAGACCTAATATATATTCCTAAATTCCTGCAGTGAAACTGACATCTCAAGTTAGTTTTTTATCATTTTTTTCTCCCTTCCATCTGTATTCAATATAAAGTCCTCCTGATCAGGCCAGATAATCTTCTGGAAAAGACCTTCTTGTCTATCTATTCTTGTCTTTGTCTCTATCCAAATATCATTATTTTTGTGTTTGAAGCTATGGGCCAGATATCAAATCCTATTCATTAAGAACATATTTGAAACCAGAAGTTCTTTTTTCAGATTCTTTTCTCTAAGTAGCAGTTGGTTAAATTAAAAAAAATAAATGTGAATTTAAAGTACTTTAAGTTCTAAATTGAATTAATCTGGTACTACATGCTATAAAGGATTTTTTTTTATAACATTTGCCCTTAATGAAACTTCTTATTATGCTGAGATAGGTATGGTCTGAAGTTTCTGGTTGTAATTTGAATTTGTTTTCCCAATTATTGACTTAAAGTATTGACTTGAAGGTATTGACTTATTTTTGTAAATGTAGTGTAGTGATAAGAACTGGGATCATTTAAATCTGTATTTGACAAACTCATTTACTTAATCCTTGAAATTTTATTCCTGTGCCAAATAATTTGAAGATTAAAAGCAGTCTTCTGTGTATTTTATGGAAGTAGGAATGGTTGTTAAGAATGAACATAGGGCACCTGGGTGGCTCAAATGGTTAAGCTTCTGATTTTGGCTCGGGTCATGATCTCATGGTTTGTGGATTCAAGCCCCGAATTGGGTTCCATGCTGACAGCAGGGAGCCTGCCTGGGATTCTCTCTCTCCCTCTCTTTCTCTGCCCTTCCTCTGCCTGTGCTCTTTCTCTCAAAATAAATAAATAAACTTCTAAAAGAAGTGGAAGTATAGAAAGAGAAAATAACTTCCAGAATACATACATTTAAAAGCAAAGAAGAGGAACAGGAGCCAGTGAAAAAGAAAGATTAGGCACAGTCAAGTGAATAGATGTGTAGGCAATAAAATAAATTTTTAAGAATCATAGGATAGAGTTTAAAGAAATAGAAAACATCCCCTGGCTCTGAGAGATAAGGGTTCTAACTAAGGAAAAGCATCTCATTTTGATGTTAAAGACATCTTTGGTGGTTTTTCACTATACCAATTCTTAAACTTCTTTTTCTCTTTGTAACATAAGATACATCACCACTCCCAGCAACGAGGCATTCATTGTTGCAACAGAAAATTATCAAAAGCAGTATCTTGTATAAGAATCTCATAGTAGGACATGGGCAGTTTACAAATATTTCAAGTTATTCAGATCCAGTGCCTGAGGTGGTCAAGTGATTCTTTCCTCCACCCCAGTGAGAACCATTATTCTAAAGTAGTTTTTTTCAAACTCCCCTCTGGGCAGTCCTGGAATTCATAGATCTAGCTTTGGCGTCTATGAGTCGACTGTGAAAAACATTTAAATTCTATGTTTTCATTTTAGTTGCAAATCTAAAAAATGACATAAACATAAATCATCTCATTGAACATACACTTGCCACATGGCCGGTGCTCGTGTGTGCATCTAAATATATGTTTTAGGAAGTGAAGGACGGGTGTAGCTCCATCAGTGTATGATGTACGGATGATGGTTTCCCAGTCCTAGTGGACAAGTGTGTGGCAGAGCTACAGGATGACATGCATTTGGAAGTATAAGCACTTGAGCTCAAAAGAAGCAGGGCAGTAACCAGCCATCTCATATTCATTTTATGAGCCGTATTTTGTGAATTCCGTCTTTGTTCACACCGATCATTAACAGTAATACTAAATCTATATACGTTAATGCTGTTTCTTCTCATGGCACTAATTGGATTACATAGGCATTTAACATAGATTGCAACAATACAGTGGAACTAAATTTATCTTTAGGCAAGAAGACAAATTTAGAGAATTCTCAAGGGATATCTAATTAAAATTGACATTTTAAGATTGCTCCCTCAAAGAGTTTAGGTTAGGTATAAGGTCTGATGATCATGAACCAGAATTTGAAGGCTTACTTATTATTCATATATTTTCTAAAACCAGGTTATTTAGATAGGCGTAAGTGTTATTGATACAAAAATATGGAAGCATGGGGACACCTGGGTGGCTCAGTAGTTTAAGTGTCCGACATCAGCTCAGGTCATGATCTCGCGGTTCATGAGTTCGAGCCCCGTGTTGGCTCTTTGCTGACAGCTCAGAGTATGGATCCTGCTTTGGATTCTGTGTCTCCCTCTCTCTCTGCCCCTCCCCCATTCGCACTCTGTCTGTCTCTCTCTAAAAAATAAATAAACATTAAAAAGATTTGTTTTAAAATACAGAAGCAGATTAGATATAAAATCGTGTATTATGCTCCATTGTATCATCAATAACACAACTAAATATTTTCTGAAATAAATATATCATCTGATATTTATCTGATATTTATTCATTTATCATTTATTAGTTTTCCAGTTTGTGCTTATTTATATTTTCATGGTTACATCATCATAATTGATAACATTTATACAGCATTTAAGTTAAATTTGCATTTATGCATATTTAAATAACATGGAAATACAAATAATTGAACACTGCCAATGTAGTAGAAGAGTATTCTGTTCTAAGAGGTACATATCTCAAATATAAGAAAAACTGTTCAGTTTATTTCATAAAATAATGTGGATGGAAGCCAGCTTCCTTTCATCTAAGGACAGTCTATGGTGAGAAATCAGTGGTTGTCGTGATATAAAACATCTATTAGAGAAATGTGGCAGAAAAAAGAATAAGAACAATTGGGCGGGTGCTAGATAAATCAGCTGAGTTAGGCAGGCTGGGCCAAGATAGGAAAGACCTAGGCATCAAGTGAAGCCAGTGGGTTAGAAAGCCTCAGAGGGAGAGGCCAAGGAGATTATGGTGGAACATGATCTGTCCTGACACTCGCCATATGGAAATGCACTGATAACACATGGCAACTTGCCACATGTCTTCAGTCCATGAAGCAGCACTATGTAAAAAAAAAACTGAGACACCATCCCCACTGTCCCTCTCCAGAGGTCTCTTGTTGAGAGGGATCACCAACCTACCCTGGTGAGAAGATTCATTGAGGATAACTTTTAAAATTAAAATTCTCTGAGGGGCACCTGAGTAGCTCAGTAAGTTGAGCATCTGAGTCTTGATTTTGGCTCAGGTCATAATCCCAGGGACATGAGATCAAGGCCTGCATTGGCTCCAGGCTGAGTGTGGAGCCTGCTTAGGATTCTCTCGCTCTCCTCACCCTCTGCCCCACTCCCCTGCTCGCTCACAAGCTCTCTCTCTCCAAAATAAAATAAAAATGAAAATGAAATTCTCTGATTCCATGCCAAACATTCAGAATCTAAATCTTCACGAGAATGATGGAGTAGGCAGTTCATTAGACACGAGCTGGAAGCAAAGGTGGTGATAAGTGACATGTTAGAAGCCTGAGGGTACAACACCCTGACTTTGTGGCTTTTAACATCCTGGCCTTATGGCTTCCAGCACCTGGGGCTGACAGACCAAGAGCCACAGGTTCACAACATGCACTCTCTTCTGTCCCGGGCTAACTTATAGCTTCATTGTAATATATTTACATTGTGGTTTTGACCCAATGTAAATCCAGGCCCCCAGGAAAATGCCATGACAGTTCTAGTAAGAACCTTGTAGAGCCAAAAGCTCCCCATCCCCAACCAGTAGGGGGAGTCCTTTGGATGGGTTGGAATGGACCTGAGTCAGACACCGCTCTAGCTATGACCCATAATCTATGCAAGCATAAAAAGAAAAACACCCGTAACCCCAGTGCATTTGCCACCTGTGGGCCCGCCCACTCTGACTTCTTGAGAGTGTACTTTCCTTAACAAACTGTTTTGTGCTTGCTCCCTTCCTTCCGGTTGTCTTTATTTCAGCGTGGATCCTCCCATAAATCTTTTGTGGGGAATCCAGGAACTGAAACCTCAGTTTGCACAACACAGACTCTCCCGCCAGTAACAAGATGAGTCCAGGAAGCTGTGTTTTTAATAGGTTTCTAATGAATTCTGATCGTCTGGTACTTCGTGTGGCATAGTTGAAGTCAGTGTTTCTTAAAATGTGACCAGCAACACTTCTAAGTTCTCAGGCTCCATCCTAGTCCTGAAAATCCCATAAGTAGGCCCGAGAAATTTGTATTTTCACAAGCCATCCAGATGATTGTTGAGGCATGGTAACCTTTGGGAATCACTGGGTTAATAAGAAACCAGTTGAAACTGGATCTCTGAAAGTGGGGGCCCAGTCATGGTTGTCTTTTAAATTAATACCTCACACTTAAGGCACACTTTAACCATTTCAAGATCGGGAAGAACAAATTAACATATGTGGGCACTGGTCAGGTTTTTGACTCCAGCTTTAGAACCTTTTAGCCTGAGAGACACAGAAAAGAGTGTACACAGATGGGTTGGGTGGCCTCCCTTAGGCCCTTCTTCTTTGTGTAATCACAATGGGCCCCAAAGTGAGGGGCTGAGGGTTTCATCATCACCCTAATTCCCATAGTCAGTTTCCGTTAAAACTAGCCCCCTCTACCACTTCTTGAGACATAGTAGGGAAAAAGTCATGCAAAGGAAAGAAATATCAATATTTTAGGTATCTAGCATAGAACTGGCATGAAATGGTACAAAATATTTGTCTATTAGGTCATAGATTAGCTGTTGCCAGGATTATCCTATCTGAGATCCTCATTTTACGTGTAAAGAAACTGAGGCCAAGGAACTTTGTCCCTACCCTTCTTCACATGTGCCATTCTCTTCTAGACATGAGTCAGCTCAGAGAAAGCGTAGGTGAAGGTGAGTAGGCTGATCTCGTTTCTTTCTGTGAGTCACTCCTAGAACTATAACTCATTCTCCAGAGCCTTGGAAAGCTGAACTCTTGACTTATTAGAAGACAAGAGAAACACTTATCACTGAGAAAAAGAAAAATCCTGAATTGAGTAAAACAAAAAACAAAACAAAACAAAACAAAAAGGAAAGGACTGGGAACATTGGATAAATAATAGGAAGGGGATAAAGGAAGAGAGAAAAATGAACATGAATCCCAGATCATTTGATAAAAGGGTGTTACTTTTAGGTAATACATCAAGCATTACTTTCAGTTTAGGTTGAATTGTTTACAAAGGAAGTTATTATATTATCCACTGCCATAAGCTTCTCAGAGAAGCCTTGAAAAATAAGTACAGGCTGATGGGAATACGAGTCCAAAAAGAGGGAATAGAATTTCTTCATCCATTACCAATTCCCTTTTTCTTTGTTCATTTACTTACTCACACATTCATTCACTGAAGAAATATTTATTGAGAGGCTACGTAGACACAATCACTGCTGTCATGGAGCTTTTACTGAGTAATACAACTCAGAGACATGCTATAGTACAGAGTATGTAGAGAACTTTAGGATCTGTAGTTTGCTGTGGCAAAAGGAAAAGATTCACATGGCAGCACTGGGTGATGAAGCTTAAGACTTAGGGAGAAACTCAGAGACCTGGAGAGAAACTCAGAGAGCACATTAGAAATATTATGTAAGCTATAATGGGGAGGAATTGGAGGTAGCAAATTTGTAGGTATGGAGCTACTTAAGGAGCTATTTTATAGTCAAAATTAGAATGGGGAAAGACTACTGTAAACACTTGCAGTGGGGACAGACTAAATGGGGTGGACACTCCCTAAGTAAAGGTTGAGTAAGTAAAGTAACTTGGCATCTTTTTTACCATTTTGTTCTAGATGATGTGGCTCTGTTATACACAAAAATCTCCATTTTGTTTTTTAACTTACCCATTCTTCCCTCCTAGTGGTTACCTTCATTATTGTTAGCAAATATATTTAAGCCCTTAGTTACCAATCTCTAATTTATCTGTGTATGGATAAAATTAAGCTAAATGAGGTATATGATAACCTTAAGTTTTATCTTACAAACAATCTAGCAGTAGAACATTCATAAGTCCTTAAAAATAGAGAGTTGATAATGCCATGCTCATAGTGGAAGATTTTCAATGTTATCTTAGAATTTAAGAGATGAACTAGATATATTTGATAAATATAAGAAAATGATAAAAATATTTGATTACACAAATAAAAAATCTTACTCATACCCCCAAATGCGCGCGCACACACACACACACACACACACACACACAGAAAAGGACAGAAAGAGAGAAAGAGCAGGGATGAGGGCAGAATGTGTATGCTCTGTAGGTCACAAAGATTTTATTTTCACAAAACATTTGTGAGAACAATAGAAACTTTCATTCAAAAGGTTACAAATGAAGGTTAGATTATAATCCTTAACATGTACATCTTACAGAATATTTGCTGTTCATGATTAAATAAAACAAGAAATTAAGGATAAAAATATATAAAAGAATTAAGTACTTGAGAAAAAAGCTTTTCTGAATAGCACATGTACTAAACAGCCAATCAAAACTGAAGCAAATATCTCAGTTAATTCATCAAGATAAAATTATGCCTGGCACATAGTGAGAACTTCATAAGCATTAGCTATTATTAGCAGTAGTAAAACTCATGGCAGAAAACCTCCATGGAATTACATAAAATGATCCCCCAAACTACATGGCAAAATTCAGTTATTTCTGGAAAATTCCTTATAGGTAAAGTAGGAATCACAGATACACCCTAAATGTTATAAAATATTTATCAGAAACATCAAACATCTGAAATTAAATTAAATGGTGAAATTTGGAATACTTTCCTTTTTAAGTCTGTATGAAGAGAAGGTAGTCACTATCATTTACCATTCTTGGAGGTTCCAGCTAATGAAGTAAGATTAAAACCTCCCCAAAAGTGAAAAATTATCAAAAGAAACTGAAACATACTCATTTTTTAGTTGATATGCAAGATATGAAATGTAGTTAGAATATGTGATAGAGTCTAGAAAAGTGAGTTTTATAAAGGTGGAGGATACAAAATGTAGAAAACTCAATAACGTTTTTACTTACATCATTGAAAACCAGTTAGAAAATAAAGTGTAAGCAAAGATTCTAATCATCCTTGCATCAAAACTATAAAATATAAAGAAATAAATTTTGTAAGAATTATATAGTGTATATATTTCTATGTATGCATATACATAATACATACGTGTGTGTTTGTATATGTGTGTGTACGACTTGCACACTTTACTGAAAGACATACAGTTTGATCCAAATAAATGTACAGGTAAGGAAGACATCAAACTGATAGAGAAAGTAAGACTTTTTCAATAAATGACTGGGAAGGAATTAGCAACCATTTGGAAGAAAATGAGCCCAGATCCCTGCCTTACTGCATATCTAAATAAAAAATTCTGAGTGGATTAAATGTATAATATACTTGTGTATGGTATTTGGAATAAATATAACATTTTTCTTTAGGATTACAGAGCACTGAGGAGAGATTTAAGTGTTTTTGAAGATGGAGTTTGTTTTATAAATGTATAGGAAGGAGTAGAAAAAAGAGGCTTTGGAGTACATACATGGTAGAGAATAGTAAAAGGAGTGACATCCCCAAGGAGATAAAAGGGAAAGTGACACAATGGTGTAGTGGAGAGGGTCCCATCCAAGAAGGGATAGCTCTTCATCTGCAGATGGAACGCTGAGCTATATGGCATGTGTCATTGTTTTAGGTTGTCAAGAAGACACAAAAAGAGCTCAATATATATTTTCTTTATGAAAACTAGCGATTGTGGTTGAAACATTATTTCTTGTAAGGGGTGGGGAGAATTTGTCCAGAAAGGCACTTGAGAAATGCTCTTTATCCACAGAAGTGAGAGAAATCAGAAAAGGTGGAAGCACCTAGGTGGCTCAGTTGGTTAAGCGTCCGAATTCAGCTCAGGTCATGATTTCACAGTTCCTCGGTTGGAGCCCCGCGTCGTACTCTGTGCCTGGAGCCTGCTTTGGATTCTGTGTCTCCCTCTCTCTCTGCCCCTCCCTCCCTCCCTCACTCTCTGTCTCTCTCTGTCTCTCAAAAATGAATAAAAACGTTAAAAAAGTCAGAAAAGAGAAAAAAGAAAGTTGGAACATCAACACAGGGACACCTTGGTTTCAATGGCCTAAGGCTAACTGTGCGTTCTTCTGAGGATGTGTGTGATTGCAGCAAGTGGCTAGCTAGATGAATTACAATGTCTCTGCTCTTAGCCGTGTGAACCCTTTTGGGATTTATCTGGCCATTTATGAAACATTTTCTTTTTCATTTCTTTTCTTTCTTTCTTTCTTTCTTTCTTTCTTTCTTTCTTTCTTTCTTTCTTTCTTTTTCTTTTTCTTTTTTTTATGAAACATTTTCCTATTTCTCCAGTGTAGTCCCAGTCTATGTATATGGACTGAGGAAAACTTGCCAGGCCAGAAGTCGTTTTGGAAAGGAGTGATTCTTGTTCTCCAAATATTTTAGGAGCTTTTTCTGGAGATAGGGCTGTAGGGGCCAGGTTCCCTTAGCACCAAGGAGGTTACATAAAAACTCATGATGAACAAACCAGTAATTTTAAATTTATTTTCTATATTTTATAGCATAAATTATTCTTTTTCTTCATTTCTTTACAAGCCTAAGAGATGGCCAGCTGACTTCTTTTGGGACAAAATAGCTGGAAGAAAAATAGGAGCTGTTAAGCTAAAACCTGCTATGCCAAGTTGTAAACGACAGCAAATTTTCATGGTTGAGTGGAAAAGAATCGTGAAAGACCGGGCTTATAATGGAAGTGCTGACAAAACCAGCTCTAGCAGCACAAACGCAGGACTATTACCAAGCCCTTAGGGTGGACTGGTTGATATCATTTGCGCTCGAAGCAGTTTAGGTGTTAAATTGCATGCAATTGCACAGTGTGATAAAACACCCTTCAAAGATATGAAATAATCCCTCTTTTTTCCTGCACTATTTTCTTACAGGAAGTCTTAACTCATAAATGGTAGTATTGGGTAATTTGTTTCTAGTAAAATGCAGTGTAATCCATTTAGTTACAATGCTTATCCCGTTCCAGTGGCAAAATGTAACAGGTGTAGGGTATATTCAATAGACAGTGAGCCTAATTTCACAGATTGAGATTTTCTTTCTTATTATTCCTTTACTGATTTTTAATGGCAATTTAAAACCATTTGACCAAAAGAAAACAGGAAAGTAGCCAGAAGTGGGGTGTTTAACGTGAAAATTTTAATGTAACTGCTCCTCTATCATCTCTTCTTTTCTAAGATTGAGAACACAATGAAAATAATCTGTTCCATTCTGGGATTTATATGGTTTGCTTGCTCAATTTTGTTCACTAATGTCATTTTGGTTTAATTCAGTGAGCAACAGCTGTCATAGGATGATTAACCTGCAGCTGGGCTGATAGTACAGCAATAAAGTAAAAATGATTTTAAGTTTTTGGTAAAGTCTTCTTAAGAGTGACAGGCTTTAGAGGAGGATTTTTCTCTATCACTTTGTGGGGAATGACAACCTTGAATTGGTCATATAAAGACACATTATTCCAGGCACTATCTCTTAATAGAAATGTTGGTTAGGGAAGGTTTAAAATGTATCTTAGAATACATTTTGAAATAAAATCTTAGTATTATTTGATGACCCTTGATAGAAAAGATTGAGAGATATTCCTTTGGAGAACTAAGAAAAGAAGAATTGTAAGAACCAATGAAACGGTTGACCAGAAGATGGAAATATACCGTATGTTTCATAAATGCAACTTCTTGTCAACCGCTTGGATTAACCTTTTTGTGGGGGGAGGTGGGAGATTTAAAAAGTCATTATTATAACATATCAACACAGTAAAGTCAGGACAATGCCTAAAGACTAGCAAGAGCTGTAGACAAACTACCTCTCTAGAAATCCTTTACACAAAGTTCTGCTGAATAAAGCTGAAAGTTGTATGTGAATATAGCCATCCTTCCTTCCAACCAACCATCCATCCATCCATCCATCATTCTATTTATCCATAAAATATTTATTTTCTATTTTTCTATGCCAGCTATAGGCAGGTAGGTCTTAGGTACTAAGGATACAGCAATGAATAAAATTTGATCCTTATCCTCAAGGAATTTATGGAACAATGAGTAAGACATTCAATAATAGTAAATGCATTGTTAGCACTACTAAAAAACAAAATCTTACAAGTAGGCCATGTAACAGGCAAATGCTTTTTTTATGAATGGGTTCAAAGTGAGTAAGATGTGATTGTTTACATGTATCACTTTCTAGATAGCAATGTGAACTGCAGGAACTCAGGAATAACAACTCTCTCAACTCAGTGGGCTGTCTTAAGGAGCCACAGGGAATCAGAACAATTGCTACTGCTGATTGAACCACAAATGTATGGACATGGCAAAAATGTTGCAACAAAATTTTCAAAATTTTAAAGAGATATGTATGTATCTCTGAAGCTATTGTAGTGAACTTAAGTCAAGGAACATGTCTGGAGAATGCAATGACCTTTTAAATGATATTTTCCACTTAGTTAATCTATACAGTGTAACAGCTTCAGAGGAAGATACCCTGGCTTGAATAGAGTTGCTTGTATGTTGTTTTGGACTTTTTTTCACTTAAGTGTAATTATGTTGGTTGATTGCTGAGCATAGGGATCTATACCTATTGTCCTGGATGAGGCTGGGAATATTCTTCAGCTCATTAGTTGGATCCTCATGAAGTTCTGATATCCTTCAGATAACTGCTCTGAACCATATGCTTGTGTGTTTCCAGTTTCATTCTGTTTATTTACACACACACACACACACACACACACACACACACAGAGGTTTTCTTTTTTTCAACAAAAACTGGATCATTGTTCTGTAATATATTTCCAAACAAAATTTCTGAAGTATCTGAGTAATCAATTGTGGTATCAATGCATTTTGAAAGATACCTAATACAAATACAAGGATGGATTGTAATTAACCTCAAGTGATTCTGTTTATAGCCCTTGACATCGGTACTTGAAAGCAACTAACAGGAGATCTCAAGAAACCCATAATCTCAGTGCATGGGTGGGTTTGCCCAGAAGAGAAAGTACTCAGAAGATGGGTAGAAGGGAACTTCTAAACTTTCTATAAAGTTAAGATCTTTCCCACCTGTTTAATTGTTAAATATATTCATGATTATTATGAGACTTTTTTTTTATAGCTTCAGACTTGTGGTTAACAAGGTTAACAACCTTTGAAATAGAAAATTTTTACAAAACGTACTTAGTCATGTTTCTTCTTTGCCTGGTACTCTTTCAATTGGAATGATTGAGTCTTTAAGAAATTCCTTTTTTTTTTTTTTTGTTTGATTTTCCTTCTGTTTTATTTTTCTGGAGATATCTATCTATCTATCTATATATATATATATATATATACACACACACACATATAATCTCCACACATATGCACATATATACATACATAATCTGTATATATAATATATATTATGCATACTATCTTCTGGTGCTATCTTTTTTCCCCCTCATTATCTTTATCACTTCATTCTTTTGTCAGAATATATATAGCTGATATTTGATTTTATTTACTACCTCCACAGCAGCTTAAGATTCAGTATGTTTTTCCTTGAGCTTTAGGATTTCATTTCTGAAATGAAGGTAATAATAACATATTCCTTATAGTCATGCATGAATTATAGCAGAATGCAAAATTAGTGCTTTATAAATTCTAGTTTATTGAATTGTGGTCAGAGAATGTATTCTATAAATGTTTTCTTTTGGAAATTACTGAGACTTATTTTGTTTCTTAGTGGATGACTAAGTTTTTCTGAATCTTTAGAAAAAATAATGTTTCTCAGTGAAGTGCAAAGCTCTCTGTATATGTTTACTAAGCACATTTGTCAATCATTGATTGAGTCCTGGTTATGTCACATTTCAAGCTATGTCATTCCACAGGCAAAGTTTGATCAAATTATTCTTATATTGACATTTTTTTTTACTTTATATACATATTTTACATTTATTGGTGCATAAAACTCTTTCCTATGTATCTTTGAAATTTTTAATCTTACATAACATCCCCCCCTTCTTTGTTTAATGACTTTAAGTTGAACTCTACTTATCTTTTATGATTATTCATGCTGGAAACCTTATGCTTCCAACCAGATCCACCCTCCACCCTTTTCTGTTCTCTACCTTGAGATGAGGATTTGTACAGAATATGCACATCAAGAGATGCCCTTGCCTCCTGGCTTCTAGTTGGGTTGGGCCGACAGGAGCATTGGTAAGGGCATCCCAGGGAAGGAGGAGAATGAATTTGGGAGACCTAGTTTGTGGGCTCTGCTGTGTGAAGTTGCCATATGACTCTAGGTTTTGACCAAAATCACAGCTTCTGTCAGATAGCCACTGGCTTCCGGTAATAGCTTTCATCTTTTACCCACTGAGACCTGGGGTGGTAATAATATCCTGCTATAACCGGTGCTGGTTTTCCTAAACCCTACACATTCTTTGTAGTTGGTTTACTTTATTAAACTATCTTCAAATTATTCAAACTTGTATTATTTTCAAGCTTGCTTTATTTCTGATATCTTTTTTACTTTTCTGTTTATTTTCAATTCTCCCGTGTCATTTTATTTTAACTATATCCCTAAAAATCAGCATTTATAGATTTTCCTTTTTGTTTATTCAAACTGAATGTTTAGTCCATATTTTTTAGAAGGGGTTTTAGTCCATTTTTACTATGAAATCCCATATATGTCATTTTTAACATCTTATTTTTTGCTTTCTTTTTTCCTATTATTTGAATTTATTGATTTTTTATTTATTGATTTATTTTGAGACAGGGAGAGAGAGAGAGGCAGGCAGAGAGAGAGGGAGAAAATCCCAAGCAGGCTCCATGCTGTCAGCGCAGAGCCCAATGTAGGGCTTGAACTCACTAATCATGAGATCATGACATGTGCCAAAATCAAGAGTTGGTACTTAACTGACTTAGCCATCAGGCACCCTTGAATTTATTTACTTTTTTGACATCTATGTAATTATGATGTTGACTTTGCCCCTCTAAAAAAATCTCTTTGTGGTTTGAAAGTTTTATGTTCCATTTATTCCCCCCCCCCATTTCTATAAAATATTTGACTTTCTGGTTCATTATTGTCATAAAGAATATTGATAACCTAATCTTCAAACAAGATTTGACTTTGGCAGACTATTATTCTTCATCACTTCAGGACTGCAATTTTTTTATATCAGAAATTCTCTTCTAAATTATTATAAAGTTTAATCTACAATAAGCAACAAAGGTGAGAAGAATGTATATGATGTGTACAGTTGTGGGTGTGCTAGAAAAGATAGTCATTCCTTTTGATAAAAAGTTAAATGTAATTACTGCTGAACTTAATTGGTGGTATTTACTATTGGATTTTTTTTTTCTAGAATAAAAAAGGATGTGTTGGTGTCAGTTTGAAATTCTGTAGTCTTAGTTCCATTTTTTTTTTCTTAATAAAAACTAGTACTTTAGAATAATTTTTCCAAAGTTTTTATTTAAGTTTCAGTTAATCTACAGTGCAATATTAGCTTCAGGTGTCTAATATAGTGAGTCAACACTTTCATACATTACCCAGTGCTCATCACAGCAAGTGCCTTTCTTAATCTCCATCACCTATTTGACCCATCCCCCACCCACCTCCCCTCTGGTAACCATCAGTTTGTTCTCTTTAGTCAAGAGTCTGTTTCTAGGTTTGCCTCCCTCTCCTTTTTCCTCCCTTTTGCTCATTTTTTTTTCTTAAATTCTACATATGAGTGAACTCCTATGGTATTTGTCTGCCTCTGACTGACATTTTGCTTAGCATAGTACTGTCTAGTTTTATCCATGTCGTTGAAAATGGCAAGATTACTTCTTTTTTATGGTTGAATAATATTCCCTTAAAAAGAAAAAAAATGAGCACCTATATGTGCCAAGTATTGTTCCCAGCACTTGAAATACAGCAGTAAACAAATGAAGAAAGGGAATAGATATCAGGATTAATATTGGTTTATCCTTTATCTTTTAAAAATTAATACTGTTGTCAAAATTGTAAAGATTTATTACTATAAGTCTAAATCAGAGATTAAGTCATATATCTTTTAGCAGAAATAAGCATAAAATATTCTATGACCTGATAGAGCAAATTTTAAAAAAATGTGATGAATTACCTTGGTTATGGTATTTTCCAACTAATTAAAGATTTAGCAGAAAAGCTTTTGTTTATAAAAAGAAGAATAATTTTTGACAACAGCCACTTTTTTAGTGGTGCTACAATTGCATTATAACATAGACTGTTTTTAAGATAATTTACAAGAGGGGTGCCTGGGTGGCTCAGTCTGCATCGGGCTCTGTGCTGATGGCTCAGAGCCTGGAGCCTGCTTCAGATTCTGTATCTGTCACTCTTTCTCCCCCTCCCCTGCTCATACTCTCTCTATCTCTCTCAAAAATAAGTAAACATTAAAAACTGTTTTTTAAAAAGATTATAAAATAATGACAAGAATTATTTTATTCCTTAATTCACCATATATTTTTGTATGCATCCTGTGTACCAGGCATTAACATACATCAAAGAAAAATTAGATAAAAATCCTTGCCCTAGAGCAACTTCTATTCATGGAGTGGAAGATGGTAAAAAATAATATGCATGATGAATAAAATCATTCTTCTTTGGGTTATCTATCACACTATTTTGGACAATTTGTTTTAGGTCATGAATGAATCTTTTTGCTTTTCTTAGATCACATGTTATTTGATCTCTTCTGAGGTCTTCAGTATGGCTGAGCCACCTTCCCTTTCTATAAATTCTTATTCTCCTCCCTTCTGGGACTACAATAGCTGGCTTACTTCTTCTTTTTCTTCTTTTTTCTCTGTTTTCTTTCTTTTTTTTTTTTTTCTTTCAGAAATTTCTCTATCTTGTTCTGCCATTTAGTTGAGGTGTGTTTTTGGGTTTTTTTGTTTTTTTTTTGTTTTTCAGGCTAAAATTTTAGCTCTCATCTTTCTAGACAGTGTCAGATATCTCATTTATTCTCATTTAAATGATTATTTCTACAAAAGTTTTCTAATCTCATGTTGCCAAATCTCGACTAGCTATTTCTTTATTGGCTGATCATTTTCTCCTCCAAAATTGCTGTTTTTGCTGGTCCCCTCACCTCATTTTGGCAATTCAATTCTTATTCTTTCCTTCAGCAAAGCTCATTGTAATGCAATGCTAACAAATATGATAATAATAATAAATAATAATTATTCTACATGTCAAGCACTGTTCTAAAGCACTTTACATTTAACAATTCAAAAACTCCTCACAAAACCCTGTGAGTCAGTTAAACTTAGTTTTAGCATTTTACAGGTATGAAAAACTACATACAGAAAGATGAAAATTTTTCTAAATGGTTGGTCTCCCTGAATCTACAGCTTCTATTGTCTTTATACAAACCAGCTACAAAACAGTCACTAAATCAATATTTCCTAAATTTTTTATCATGTTAAACCTTCACTTAAATTGTTAAATGTTTGTACATTGTGTATTTACTCATAATAATAATGTTTAACATTTGTTGAGTATTTACTCTATGTGCAGGACTAATCTAAGCTCATAGGCCAGTGTTGAAATATACATATATTAGCAAGTGCTTTTTATTTATTTATTTATTTATTTTTTGGTTTAAGTAAACATTTTATTTTAGAATGGTTTTAGATTTACAGAAAAGTTGCAAAAATAGTACAGTGAGTTCCCGAATTCCCTGCACCTGTTTTCCCCTATTGTTAACATCTTACTTGTTTTTTTGTCATACTAATGAATGACATGACATGACTAATGAATGACTAATGAATAATGAACTGTGGTACATTACTATTAATTAAACTCCATCTTTTATTATTAGTATTCTTATTTTTAACTAAACTCCCTAAGATTTTATTCGCTTTTCTGTAAATCCCCTTTTATGTTCCAAATTTTTCATATGGAAAAAAATAAATATGGAAAATATACTTTGTGGGGCACCTGGGTGGCTCAGTCGGTTAAGCATCTGACTTCAGCTCAGGTCATGATCTCACGGTCCGTGAGTTCAAGCCCCGTGTCCGGCTCTGGGCTGATGGCTCAGAGCCTGGAGCCTGCTTCCGATTCTGTGTCTCCCTCTCTCTCTGCCTCTCTCCCGTTCATGCTCTGTCTCTCTCTGTCTCAAAAATAAATAAAAACGTTAAAAAATTTTTTAAAAAAGGAAAATATACTTTGTTTTAATGCCTAATTTACTGTTAGGAAACCCAGTTTTTCATCAGGGTTCCCCCCCAAATACTTCTGTAATCTTAAGGGCAGTTTAAAGCCTGCACATTTATCTAATTGTCCCATCTGCTGTCATTGAGCCCACCTCATCATGAGTTCCTCTCTGGCTGCCCCTTGTCATTTAACCACAAGCCAAGATTTCCACAATATTTTCTTAGATTCTGGCTTACCTCCCATTGTAGAAACCAACTCATCTGCCCCTACTCTGAAGAAAAAGCATCTCAAAAATTGTCCTTTGTGAATGTCTTATTCCTGCTGGGACCTACAAAGAGTAAAACAACTGTTATGGTAATGGAATAAAGCTTGAATATTGAATGATTTTCAGGTCTTCAATACATTTTTGAGATCTTCCTCTTTCTATTTACCCATTTTCCAGATCACCAAATCTTTATTCTTTATAAAGATTCTTTATAAAGATCACCAATCTTTATTCTTTTGCAATATCCTTGGATATATCCATCCTTGTCTTTTCTCTTAATTTTTAAACCATTAAAAAGAAGTATACACGTACATTTGTATTTGCTAATTATAATGAGAGTATAAATTTATATTTTGAAGAGTACTATTTAAGTTTTATAAATACAAATTAAATCTTATTTATAAATGAAGATTATAAGTTCATGTATATGTGTGTGCATATTTTTTCTACATTTCTTAAATGCACACTTAATGAGATATGTATACATCCTCAATTTCCAGATTCATGTTTGAGTCTGCTACTAAGTGCAATAAGCAATTTTTTCAAATCAGTTTTCAGCTTAGTATGGTTCTGATATATGAACAGTCCACTGTGAGTTTGTGGATATGTAAATGTTGCTATGTGTTCTAATCAGATACAATCTTTACATGTAAAGGTATCCATGCTCATTATTGAACAGCATGGTAATTAGGCATGAATTGTAAGTAGTAGACATCAATGACTAGATTTGGTATTAGCTTAGTTTTTCTTTTAATAGTTTCCAAGAAGTAAGCCATGGTTTAATAAGTATATCTCCCACATTTTCAGGATTTAACATGATGTTTTGCACTTATAGAGTAACTTTCCCATGCTTACCTTCTTTATTATCGTTGGTAAACTGGATACCAGTGAAATGATGGAACTTCGACAATGAACAGCATTGCCATTTATTACACTTGTGGCTTCCTTTGAAGGAATTGGATATAAAAGACTAGAACAAGGTTAAGTTCACAGTTTTGGAGTAACAGCCACTAGGAAATGGTATGACATAAGGAAATGTAAATGATCTTTTTATGCAGGTATTACATTTCAGGATGCTTTCATTGTATGTGAAGTGAGTTTAGACAAAAATTCTTTGAACATAACAGTGCCCTTTTTTTTTGCTTTGCCACAATATGGCTTCTGTGTAACCTTGAGGAGATCTATATTGATCTAAATGGAAAAGAATTCCTTTGAAATATACATTTATTGAGAGTTGACATGCTTGGTAAGAGTGTGAAGTCTTTAAAACAAGTTTATATTCAGTTTAACCAAAATGACAGGAGTTAGTTTTTTGTGTTTGTGTGGTTTCCGTGGTCAAGACACAAAGCTGTCCTAGAATGTATCTAAATGCTAGGTTCTGTCCTTGTGGGACAGACCTGGGGTCTGGTTAGACCTCTCTGGTTATTTTAAAACACAATGGTTTGGTGGGGAGGAGAGCACAAAAGGTCCTTCAGTTCTTCATGTCCTCTCTCAGAAGAGGAAACATTGCCATGGTTTCTGCCAGGTTGTAGGGTTTTGACTGAGACGTATTCGTTAGTGAGTGGGGTCACTGAGGGTTAAGAAACATCCACTCTTCCCTTTCCTTACTTTCCCTCCCTCTTTCTGTCTTTTCTCCTTTCTTTTCCTTCTGTTCTGCTCCCCACTCCCCTGAACTATGTTCATTCGTTATACTGATTTAAGGCTTTCCTTGGTGCCAGGAAACCTCTTTCTTTTCATTTCAGTTTGCTGATCTCTGTTTTGTCCTTATAACATTGGGACGAATGATCCTTCCAGGATTTAGATGGAGAATGGATGGAGCTGGTTGGAAGGTGGAGGGCTCTTCGTACATGTATCCCAACCCAGATTTTCCAGAGTTCTGTACATTGAGAACTGTGGGCTAGTCCTACTATTATAAAAGTTGATTCCCATTTTGAAATTGTGTCCCGCTTGTAGCTCCACCCGTGGCACATTGTGAGGACACGTAATGGGTAGTTCTAGCTTTTAACATTCCTGAACATAATCTCATCAAATTTCTGCAAAATTTCACCTCAGTTCAGTGGGATGATTCAATTTGCTTCCAAGGCCCTGAGAGGGAGACTGTGGGTATTGAGAGAAGCATTTCACTGTGTTCGGGTTCTATGTTATCTTTCTAACTTATGCTTAGTATCTCTGCCTTGTGGGGAAAGCCCAGGTGGAGACTCTGAGAACAGACTTGTCATGGCACCTCCCTCTCTTATTTTGTTACCCTGAGAATGCCATTCCTCCCACCAAGGAGAAGTGCGATTGCTTACATATGCCATCTGCTTACAAACCCCTGTGAGCTGAAATTCTTCCCCTAAAGGTTTATGTAAGCCCCCTGTGAACTCAAACTACTATGTTTTGCTCAGCTCAAATAAACATCGAAAAAGTATCTAAGCATTTGAACTTATAATAACATATTTATCCCAACACACGAGGCTACTCATCATTGGTGTATGTGTAATATATAATTGCAGCATGCAGAAAACAAACAGCTCTCGATCAGAGAAGTCTCTGGATCCCATGGGGCACTAATCATCTACCAAAAATAGAGATGGTTGGGGAAAATAACTTATAATTGCATTGGCAATCCACTATTAAAGTATAATTTCATGTTGTTTTCATTTCTAGCAAATAAATAAAAAAAACTGATTTGAAAAAATTGCTTATTGCACTTAGTAGCAGACTCAAACATGAATCTGGAAATTGAGTGTGTATACATATTTTATTAAGTGTGCATTTAAGAAATGTAGAAAAAATAGGGGCGCCTGAGTGACTCAGCCAGTTAAGCCTCCAACTTCAGCTCAGGTCATGATCTCACAGTTCGTGGATTTGAACCCCGTCTCGGGCTACATGCTGACAGCTCAGAGCCTGGAGCCTGCTTCTGGGATTCTGTGTCTCCCTCTCTCTGCCTCTCCCCCCTCCTCTCTTTCTCTCTCTCTCAAAAATAAATAAAACATGAAAAAGAAAGAAATGTAGAAAAAATATTCACATACACATATACATGAACTTGTCCTCTTAGTTTATAAATAAAATTTAATTTGTACATATAAAACTTAAATTGTACTCTTTAAAATATAAATTTATACACATTATAATTAAAAATTATAAATATATGTGTATATCTATCTTTAATGGTTTAAAACTACTTACACTTATGAAGACCTAGTCTTACTATTGTTCTCAAGATGGAAGAATTGCATTTTCATTATATCTGTATATATGAAGCATGAGGCTGCAGGTCACTCAGCAAAGCTGAACCTGAAATTACTTGACAGCAATTGTACTTGGAATTATTTGAACCAAAGAATTTATGTTAACAGAAATCATATAGGCTTAATCATGGAAAAATGAACATGATATTATAAGGCAGAGAAAATAAAAGAAGCTAAAGACATAAAGACAATGGGTGACCAGTGCCCGTCAGTGAATGTGTTGTTCATGGATTCCCCCCCTTGCTGGTATTTCACTGAAATATGTTCATGAAATGGGTCAGGGCTATAGCCTGATAGTGAATTATCTCTCATCCCTACGATATTATCCACGTAATCCTGAATACCCAAAGAACCTTGAAAAAGAAAAGCAAAGCTGGAGGGATCACAATTCTGGACTTCAAGTTATAGTACAAAACTTTAGTCATGAAGACAGTACAGTACTGCAGAGAAACAGACACATGGATCAATGGAACAGAATAGAAAACCCAGAAATGAACCCACAACTATATGGTCAATTAATCTTCAACAAAGCAGATAAGATATCCAATGGAAAAAAAGTCTCTTCGAGAAATAGTACTGGGAAAACTGGACAGAAACATGCAGAAGAATGAAACTGGACCACTTTCTTAAACAATACATAAAAATAAATTCAAAATTGGTGAAAGACCTAAATGTGAGACTTGAAACCATAAAAGTCCTTAGAGTAGAATCCAGGCCATAACTTCTTTGACATCGGCTATAGCAGCTTCTTGATATCTCTCCTGAGGCAAGGGAAACAAAAGCTAAAATAAATGAATGGGATTTCACCAAAATAAAATCTTCTGCACTGCAAAGGAAACAATCAACAAAATTTAAAGACAACTTATAGAATGGAGAAGATATTTGCAAATGGCATCTGATAAAGGGTTAACATCCAAAATCTATAAAGAACTTATCAAACTGAATACACAAAATCCAAATAATCAGTTAAAAAATGGACAGAAGCCATGAATAGACATTTTTCCAAAGATGACATACACATGGCCAACAGACACATGAAAAAATGCTCAACAGCACTCAACATCAGGGAAATACAAATCAAAACTGCAATGATATATCATCTCACGCCTATCACAATGGCTAAAATTAACAACTCAGGAAACAACAAATGTTTGTGAGGATGTGGACAAAGGGTAACTCTCTTACACTATTGGTGATAAAGCAAACTGGTACAGCTATGCTGGAAAACAGTATAGAGCATCCTGAAAAGGTTAAAAATAGAACTACCCTACAATCCAGCACTACTAGATATTTACCCAAAAGATACAAAAGTACTTATTCTAGGGGTTACATGCACCCTGATGTTTATAGCAGCATTATCTACAATAGCCAAATTTTGGAAAGAGGGCAAATGTCCATAAACCAATGAATGGATAAGGAAGATGGGGTGTATATATGCCATGGAATATTACTCCGCCATCAAAAAGAATGAAATCTTGCCATTTGCAATGACATGGATGGAGCTAGAAAGTATTACGCTAAGTGAAATAAGTCAGTCAGAGAAAGAAAACTACCATATGATTTCATTCACATGTGGAATTTAAGAAACAAAACAAATGATCATAGATGGAAAAAAAAAGAAAGGAAAATCAAGCACAAACAAACTCTATAAAGAACAAACTGATGGTAGCCAGAGAAGAGTTTGGTGGGGAGGATGGGTAAAATAGGTAATGGGGATTAAGGAGGGCACTTATTGTGATGAGCACCAGGCGTTATATGTAAGTGTTGAATCACTCAGTTATACACTTGAAACTAATGTGATACCATATGTTAACTGGAACTTAACTGGAATTTAAATAAAAACTTAAAAAAAATATTATCTATGTAAATCTCATTTAAAATCATTCACCTATAGGCTAGATGTAAATATGATATTATCTATGTAAATCTCATTTAAACCATTCACCTATAGGCTAGATGTAAATATGAACAAAAAATACAAAGTAAGTCATTTGTTACCACAACAGAATGAAAGGCATCACACAAAATTAAAATAGTAGCTATAGTAATAGATAATTGGGAATCAAACTTTATTCTCCAACGTGAAGATAGGAGGCAAGAGCACCTTCCAAGTGTTTTGCGTGGGGACAGGATATTTGGTTTAGGCATGGCCAGCAATAAGTCTCCTTCTCCAGTGTCACCAGAGAGGTTTATGGTACCTTTTTTTGCTAAACCAAACTGAGTGTAGTCTTTACCCTTGAAATGTATAAGGCAGACTTTCCAGTTGTTGATTGAACTTTTAGGAAAACACATTCTCCTGAAGCATCCACCTGTGGCAGGAGGTTAAATACGGTTGACCCATAGGTCAAGGAAAAGATTTAAAAAATGACCCCAAGAATTTCCCATCAGAAAAAAGTAACATTTCAAGCATAACTTGCATCGTATATTGGTTTGATTTACTAGGAAAAAAAAAAAAGATTCCCAGGAGTGTAGCTTTTTGAATTTAGTTTGCTTGTCAACTGGCAGGGGTGGTGACTATTAGGCAGTAAGGTTTTATTGATGAACTGAGCAGAACTACCAATGGCTGGTACCTTTGTAAGGTGGGTTACTAAAATGAACATTGCTTTATGGGCGACAATAAATCCGTTAGTCTATAGTTAGAGATGGAAAATATGGAGGAAACCCCACAGAAGTCCAAGTAGGGGAAGAGAAAAATCTAAGACAGCTAGTTGTGTGGGTTTTACATAACATATAACCTTTTTAAATAAAGTGATCTGCATTGGCTCGTGTAGACTGTGGGAAGGCTTGGCGAGAAATGCTTTTGGGTATATTCAAGTCTGTATAAATGACTCCCAATGTGTCATCTGAAAGCTGTTAGGATTGAAAAAGGCACTGGAACCAATTCTTTCTTTTGTCTCCAGGAGGATTTGAACAGCCCACTCTCCTGGACTCAGAGAGAAGTTTTTTCACACCTCTTCCAAAGACACTGGTGCCGGAAGCATGCTCTGGGCCATATGTAAGAAACAGCTAGTGCAAAGATAGCCTTGCCGGTGTATTCCCTACGGCCTTTAAAGGGCAGAGGTAAACTGATGCAGCACCCTTGTACCCACTCACACTTTGTAGCCTTTCTGCCATGTATTGTGCCACATTTTAGGATTATGCTCACAGAGGTTAAGGACATCTTTCAACCAAACAAAGTCTCATTACATAGGGAAGGATGTCCTCGATATCTTAAATGGGGCTAAGCTTACTCTAAAGCTCAAATGAAATAATAAAAACATTTCAAATCTTGTAAAGTGCTAAATATAAAATATTATAACACTGCTTTGTGAAATGAGTCTCGCCTTTAGCCAGTAAAAATCTACATGTTCCAGTTTTATCAAATCCTCAGCAATCCTCCTCGTATCAGACCTATCTCATTGCAAGACACTTGACTGGTTTTGTAGTTGTTCGAAGACTTCCACCGTTTACTGAGTATGCCAGGTGAGGGGCCGTATCCTTGGGCCACCAAACTGTATACAAATGAAAATTATTTGGTATGGCGGTATGGTTCTTTAAACCCAACTAAGCTGTGCAGAATGGAACCATACTGCTCTGAAACAGGGACGCTAAGAGGGAGCAAGGGGCTGTTGGGGAAAATAGGTTACTAACCGTTAAAATACTTTGATGAATAGGACCAACCTAGCACTGTTTCAGGAAACAGAGACAGCAACCAAAATCAGCCCAGAGGCTGGCACTCAACTGTTTGTGTTCCCGGAAGTTCACCCCACTAAGAAAGTGAATGGCTGCATTCTCACCTGCAGAAAACTCTGGGTGGTCTGGAAGCCTAGCATTACATGTAGAGCTTTACAACAATTAGCCAGGAGGCAACAAAAGTCTGAATGGATGTGTATTTCACCAATTTTATATGAACAGTTCCACATCAGATGCTTCTTGCAGAATGTATTTCTAGTTTCTTTTTTAAAATGTCAGTTTTGTGTGTCTTTAACTTTATAACCTCTCTTCCATTAAATATCCTATAATGACCTTCACAGAAAAAAATAAACAAACAAGCACATTTTTAAGGTTTTTGATACACCTGGATTTACTTTTCAGAAAGGTTATATTCCCACAAGCTCAGTTTAAGATTTCCTTGCACTTTCACCAATATTGAATATTATCCCTTTAAAAGCTGCCCATTCAATAGATGAAAATGACAACCACATATCTTTATTAACTTATATTTATTCAGTTGGGAATTCAATATTTATGTAATCTGAACTAATTTTAAGACTTCAGTAGAAAAATTCATAACTCTCAGGCTCAGTGACAACCTATTGTCAGTACATTAATTTTTAATCCAGACTATTACATTTAAATGTCACTTATCATCAACAATAATGTGTCATATTTATTGAATGTTGAGTCTGTGCCACATGCTCTGGTAAGGGCCTTCAGACATCACACATAAATCTCCCTATTCATTTTCCAGCCATTTGCCTACTTCTCAACTTCCCTTGACAGTAAAACTTACCAAGAGTCCATACTTATGGCCTCCACTTTGTCACCCTCCCCCAATTTTTTCCTCAATCCACTTGAATACCGGTTCTGTCTGCCATTTCACTGAGCTTTAAGGACACAATCTTCTTATCACCTAATTAAAATATCATTTTATATTTCCAGTCTTTCTACATACCTCAGCAGGGATCCACACAGTTGAACTGTTGTTAATACAAGATATAAATGGGTGTGTCACTTTTTCCTTTGGCTTCTGTGACACGACAATTTTCTGGTTTGTCTCCTACCTCCCTGGCAGCTTTTTCACTCTATTCTCTGTGGATTCTTTACCCTGTCATCCAGTCAAGATGGGAATGCCCTAGAGATTCATTCTGGGTTCTCTTCTTGCCATCTATATTTTCTTTCTTGGGGATTTCTTCGTAGAATGTGAACTCCGTAATAGCAAGGATTTTCATCTGAAATTTTTTCAGTGTTGTATTCCTAACACTTAGAACAGTACCTGCTTCATATTAAGCGCTTAAAAAATGTTTATTTGATAAATGAATTAATGAATGACTCTAGGCTCAAAGTGTAAGTATCATTTACATATTGAAAACTTTCAAAGTATAACCTCCTGCTGGACTTCTTCAGCCTGCAGACTCCAGATCTGTGATTCTGATCACCTCCCATGTCTCCACAGGCAGGTTTACAAGGGATCTCCAATTTATCAAGTCTGAAGCACAACTCTTTTTTTTTTTTTTAACATTTTCTTTCATTTTCTTTATTTATTTTATATATATATTTTTCAATATATGAAGTTTATTGTCAAATTGGTTTCCATACAACACCCAGTGCTCATCCCAGAAGGTGCCCTCCTCAATACCCATCACCCACCCTCCCCTCCCTCCCACCCCCATCAGCCCTCAGTTTGTTCTCAGTTTTTAAGAGTCTCTTATGCTTTGGCTCTCTTCCACTCTAACCTCTTTTGAAGCACAACTCTGAATGACCCCAACCTGTTTGTCTTTAGCCTTCCTCATCTCATGACATAGTTACTTCAGTGAAAACTTAGTATTTGTCCTTGATTCCCTAGCCCAACTTTTAATCCATCAGAAAGTCCCTTTAGCACTATTTCCAATGTATCTTGAATATGTCCATCTTGCTTCATCTTTACTGCTACCCCCTTGGTGAAGCCGTCCACCCCCACCTCTCATCTGACCTAGTACAACAGACTCCTCACTGTGCACCCTCACACTTATCTCTCTGTGCTAATCCACATAGAAGTCCAACATAGTGTTTTAATTTTTTTATTGTTACTTATTTGAGAGAGAGAGACAGAGAGACAGAGAGACAGAGACAGAGAAGGGCAGAGAGAGAGAGAGGGAGACACAGAATCCAAAGCAGGCTCCAGGCTCTGAGCTGTCAGCACAGAGCCCAACACGGAACTTGAACTCATTAACCATGAGATTATGACTTGAGCCAAAGTTGGTGCTTAACCAACTGAGCCACCAGGCGCTCCATAACAGAGTGTTTTCAAAATGTCGTCTCATTCTTCTGCTTAGAACTTTCTAATGACTTCTCATTATTCTGACTTTACAATCTAAACTTACCAAGACCTGTGAGATTTGAATCATCCTTAGTATCAACTCAGGATGTAAACTGGGTCACAGAGTATGTCAATGTCTGCAATGTTGAGAAGTTTGCTGTTTTTAGGTGGAAGGTAGTAACTTCCCTCCACAATAGCCAAGGACTAGCTAATCAGATCTTTTAGTTCCAGATTTTATTTACTGAAAGCTGATGCTTTGTGGAAAGGAGGACAGAGGATATTTCACAGCTGCTAAGATGGGTACTAAAGGAATACTTTTTGTAAATGAATACTGTTAAGACAGTAGTACGTAAAGGAATTGCTTAAAGTAAATATTGTGTTTATACTTGAAGTAACAAAATAGTCATGAAAACTGCAACGTCAGAAATGACCACAGGCTGTTGCTATTTACCCACAATTTGGGGAATAAGTAGCATTTCTTATTGTACAGGAATTATTTCTTTTATAGACTGTCACTACATTAGGTATATTGAGTAATTTATTATGCTTGTTATAAATTATATGTATATGTATTATGTATAATATGAGTGTATGTATAAACACACATGTCTCAACACTTTGGCTCTATTCCATGATTTTTTTTTTTTTTGTTTACCTGTGGAGATTAAAACTCTTTATTTTATTATTATTATTACTATTTTTTATTGAGAGACAGAGGGGCAGTGAGAGAGGGAGAAAGAGAATCTCAAGCACGCTCCATGCCCAGCACAGAGTCCAAAACGGGGCTTGATCTCACAACTCTGAGATCATGACCTAAGTTGAAATCAAGAGTCAGACACTTAACCGACTGAGCCACCCAGGTACTCCAGAACTCTTTATTTTAATGTGAAGGTATGCTAGAAGAAAATACCATAGAATATATATTATATTATATTATATTATATTTACATTATATTATTATAATATTATATTTTATTAACCATAGAAAATATCATATATTATATTATATGTTATAAATATATTTATATAACATATATAAATAAATTATATATTTATCATTATTGATAAAATGTATAAAAATATGTAATATTTTCTTTTAAACTTCACAGTTAGACATGTAGGTATTTTATATACTCTTAAAAATTTTCAGAAAAAAACATAAGCATATTATTTTCACAGGTATATATGTTCACAATCGTACATATCTTTATGATATATTTGTAAGGTATCTCAAATCCTGGCATTTCTGGTTGTATCTTACTGTCATTTGCCTTGTTATTAAATGATAGACCCCTATTCACATTTAAATTGTCAATCTCTTCAAACATGTCTAGCTTATTGTCTCCACCATTCTTTTAGATTTTAACATATTTGTGACAAAGAACTAAAGATTTAAAGAAATTAACTAATCAATTCGCTAATCAAGTCTGTCCACTTCACATTTTATAGAGATAAATTAGCATACTATTTTAGAATTCTGTATCATCTGTTTTTGATCTCTAATATTAATATGGAAACTGAACTTCCTTTTGTACTTAATATTTTTCATCTAGCAGCACCCAGCTATAAAAGGATTTTAAAAGAAAAACTTTGTTTGTTGTTAATTTAAATGACTTTGAAAATCAATCCCTTAATTTCCCTTGATATATGATAATTGTCTAGTCTTTTGTCATCTTTAGTTAAAAAGTACACTTTAAGATATTCTGTCATTACTTCTATACCAACTCACAAGATTGCATGCCCCTTAATCATTAAAAGAAAATAAATTACAATATTACTATTCTTTAAAAATATGGGACATCGGGGCACCTGGGAGGCTCAGTTTGTTGAGCAACCCCCTCTTGATTTTGGCTCAGGTCATGATCTCACAGTTGGTGGGATGGATCCCCACATCAGGCTCTTTGCTGACACCTGGGTCCTGCTTGGGATTCCCTCCCGCCCACTCTCTCTGCCCCTCTCCTGCCTCAAAATAAATAAACTTTAAAAAAATGGAAACATCTACTGCCAGTGTGTAATGTACAGGCTAAATTTCAGGAATTGGGATGATGAATTGAACTCCATATTAAATGTTATAAAATCTACCTAGGGGTTCTTCTGTAGAAGGCTCATAAAGTAGTATGTGGTGAATGCCAAGGCTTAAATTCCTTGGCCTGAAGTAAAACATTAAAAAAATCTCTCATGGGTATGAGTTTTAAAATTGTTATCAAGTTATTTCCCTTTCTGACCATTTTCATGTTTAGTTAACAAACAAACTCAAGTGAATGATAATCATATATCCTGAAGAAAAAACCTCATGATCTTTAATTGTATGAGAATTAATGTAAAGTATAGGCTTATTACTGTTTAAGAATTCCTTTTTTTAATTTTTTTAAGTTTATGTATTTATTTTGAGAGAGAGAGAGAAAGAGAGAGAGATCATGAGTGGGGTAGTGGCAGAGAGAGAGGGAGACAGAATTCCAAACAGGCTCTGAGCTGACACAGAGCAGAGCCTGATGTAGGGAACCCATGAACTATGAGATCATTACCTGAGCTGAAATCAGACCCAAGAGTCAGACCCTTAAACAACTGAGCCAAGAATTTCTTAATTATAGTACTATATTCACTTCCCCTCAAAAGTTAAAAAATCTTTAAATTTGAATATTTTCAAGAAACATAAAAGTATAAAGAATTACAAAGCAATAACTTGTGTTTCCACTACCAAGGCTTATACCGACTTTTTTAATTCTCAGAATGAATAGGTATTACAAGAAAGTAAATTCAGAAATTCTTTTTTTATGATTATGCACAATTATCTTTACAAGGCTAGATTAAAAAATCTAATATACAGAAATGACTCCTATTTAGTTAACTATACAAGCTTGAGTGATTAATAAAATACAGAGTTTAAAAAGAAGAGGTATATTTAGAAAGAATTTTGGAAATAAATATTTGCTTATTCGTTCTTAATCTTTGAAACTTTAATTTAGATTTATTTTAAATTTGAAGGCATAAAGATCAAAATAGAGATAGATGTTGCTCTTCCTTTATGGGTATTATTAGAACATGTAGTAGACTGGTGAATGAATGTTATGTGTGCAAAGACTTATGATTAGCAGTATCCCTTCATAAATGCATATATCACTTGGTTTACAAAAAAGAAGCTAATATGTTATTCTACCCTAGACCCTAGAGACTAAGTGATCTGTTAAGATAGTTGATTACCCCAGAATCTAAGTTGTTGCCCAAATTATGAGAATGATGATTTTCTAAAAATAAGGGTTTAGGATAAATCTCACCAGAGAGACAAAACTCATGCAAAAGGTATTTTTTTCTATATTATTTATATTTCCCAAAATTATGTAATTAGCAAACTATAATTTTTTCTGATAAAATTATTAGGTGATATTTTTTTAATATTTTTAGTGTCTCAAGAAAATTATTTCTGAAAAGTCATATAATCCACGTAGGTGTATCACAATGCTTATAGATTAATAGCTATGGATCTATAAATTATTAATGAAATTCTACATATCAAATTCTAGCTTAAAAATTACTCTTGTATCATGAGTTTCTTGATTCCCCAGTCAGAATTTCTGTGTTTCCTGTTCATTTGCATTGCTAAACTTTAATTTGTACAAGCACTAAGTACCCTGCATCTATTAACTAATAGGCTTAACACCTTCTGAAGTCTATCTAATTATTATCCCCTTTTACAGATGAGGATATTGAGAGGGGGTGAATAATTTGCCAGGATTATAGACCCAGACAGTCTAGCTCTGGTGCTGACACTCCTAACTGCTATGCCATATTACTACCAGTACTATATTTCATTATTTCATTATATATATATATATATATATATATATATATATATATATATATTTATGAGAGAGAGAGAGAGAGAGAGCACGCGGCGGGGGGGAGGCGGCAGAGAGAGAGAGGGACAGAGGATCTGAAGCAGGCTGTGCTGACAGCAGAGAGCCCGATGGAGGGCTTAAACTCACAAACTGTGAGATCATGACTTCAGCTGAAATTGGATATTCAACTGACTAAGCCACCCAGGTATCCCCCTAATTTAATTTTTTAAAGTTTATTTATTTATTTTGAGAGACAGACAGAGAAAGAGACAGAGAGAGAGACAGAGAGAGAGAGAAAGAGAGAGAGAGAGAATGAATGGGGGAGGGGCAGAGAGAGATGGGGGGAGAGAGAGAATCCCAAGCAGGCTCTGTGTTCTCAGGTGGAGCCGGGCACAGGGCTTGAATTCACAAACTGTGAGATCATAACCTGAGCCAAAATCAAGAGTTGGACACTTAACTGACTAAGTCACCCAGGTGTCCCTATTTCCTAATTTAAAAATGAGGTCAACCTCATCATGTATGTCAAGTAGGGAAAATCATATTGAATCATCCACTCAACAAATTCTTATGTCAATAATCCTAACACACCAAAATCTATCTGTATTTACTGAAGAACTACTGTGTACAAGGCTTAAAGCTAGATTCTGGAAGGATACAAAAATACATGACCTTTGTCTTTAAATCCAGAAACCTTGATGGGAATGTGGATGTATTTACAGAGATATAAGCAAAATATCATGATAGCATAGAGAAAATTATGAAAACTCCAATATGAGGTGGGTAAAAGGAATGAGGAGAAAAAGAAAGCAATTAATATGAAGAGGGTCTGGTGTAGAAATTGAGGCAACATGCGTATTTGACACGAGTATTTTCTTAACACAAGAAGAACAACAAGAAGTATAAAAAATTATGTTAATTCTCATTTACTTTTCAAAAGATAAGAGGAAAACTGATTTATCTATCCATCTATCCCCTTCCTTTAATGCACTCACATAAATGCACAAAGATAATTATAAATCACAATTTTTTAAGATGACCCATGGGCTACAGCTTTTTAACTTAATTCACAGGACAGGAACAAGCTCCATAGCATGAAATAGACTGATTGGGCATTCCTAGTACAGTTCTGGCATTAGGACTCTCCAGCCTATGGGCTGCCTAGGACTCTCCACCCGATCTCAGCCTGTAGGGTACACCATTATTGGAAGTGCAGTGAAAGATAATAATGTGAAGAGTAGACCACAGCTACTTGTTCCTTTTTGTGGTTGAAGGAGGTGGTCTGTGGAAGCAATTAGTCTAGAGTTGATTAGTCCCTTTTCCTATTGTTTAGTTGATATGATGAGAGTAAATGAGATTTAAAAATTACCACTAAGGAGCTTTTTGGGTTTTTTTGTTGTTTTTTTTGTTTTTGTTTTTTTTTTTCAACGTTTATTTATTTTTGGGACAGAGAGAGACAGAGCATGAACGGGGGAGGGGCAGAGAGAGAGGGAGACACAGAATCAGAAACAGGCTCCGGGCTCTGAGCCATCAGCCCAGAGCCCGACGCGGGGCTCGAACTCACGGACTGCGAGATCGTGACCTGGCTGAAGTCGGACGCTTAACCGACTGCGCCACCCAGGCGCCCCACTAAGGAGCTTTTTGAATTCATGTTTGTGGTATTTACAGAGCTTCAGTATTAGCTCACCAACAACTAAAACGTTTTTTAACTTTAATTTTGAAAAAGACATTTAAAAAAATCACCTGCTTGCTTTCAGAATGGTTTTAGAGAAGCTTATTAAAATATGTGTCCACAAAAATGCTTTTAAAATAAAGAGATTTTTTTAAATAGGTGGAAAACATACTATCACAGGAGGAAATACATTAACTGGTTAAATCCTACACTTAGCTTAGAGATTCCTGGCAGCTGATAACAAAGAAAGGAGGATGGATTTCATAACTCTTATTATCTTGGAAAATATATAGCTGCTTCTTCAAAGAATGAAATCTTTTGTTACCAATTTAAAAAAAATTATATATAAAAGTCACTGAACAAAATATATATTGTTATATTTACTATTATAGTTTTATACGATTTTTCCTATATAGACTCTTGATAAAAATCAAGGGCATCATATCAAAATTTTAGTAATTTTTAAATTATTTGTAATAGTTTTTGATGATTTTTGGTAAATAATTTATAAATTATTTAGTATAAAATCTGTGACAGTGGTGAGGAACTTAGATTATGTGGTCCAAGTTTACTACTTTCTGATTTAACTTGATGTGAGGTAATTCTCAATCTATTAGACAAATGATCCATACATGCTCCTCTAAATGTTCTCTTTGGGTATGTACTACTTTGAGCTTTTGTTTAGAAACTAGATTGGGAGGTATGTCCTCTCTCCTGAAAATTATGTTGCTAATAAAACACATTTTGAATACAGGTTCTGTATTAGGAATAAGTATGTTTAGCTCTCAGGTGTTTAGTGTGGTAGTATAAAATACAGTTGTAGAAACAAAATGCTAATGTTCAAATGCAAAATTTACTCTCTTTTTAGTGGTGGGACCTCAGTGCTTTAGCATCTTTTATAAAATGAGATTAATGATAAGAGAGGATTTAGGCAAGGATTAAATACATAGGTATTATGTACTTACTATGTAATTGAACGCTCTTATTGTCTCAGACAAGTGGCTGTTTCACATGCTGTTATGACCTTCAGGAAGTTAGACTGGATTTTGCTAGAAGAACTCCCTCCTGCACAGAGGTGAATTGAAAGGTGCCATGTTGGTTAAGCGTCCGACTTCGGCTCAGGTCATGATCTCACAGTTCGTGAGTTCGAGCCCCGTGTCGGGCTCTGTGCTGACAGCTCAGAGCCTGGAGCCTGTTTCAGATTCTGTATCTCCCTCTCTCTCTCTGACCCTCCCCTGTTCATGCTCTGTCTCTCTCTGTCTCAAAAGTAAATAAACGTTAAAAAAAAAATTAAAAAAAAAAAAGATGCCAATCCTCAAGGCTACTCTTTTCCTTTAAGATGCAACTTTTGAGTTACTCAGATTCCTTAAGATGTATTTGAAAAGTGCATGGCAAGAGTAATTTTACCCTTAAACTTTAAGAATAAGCCATCTACCTCAGATATGGTTTTATACCTTTGAAATGTTTGACCTTGAATTATACCAAAATTGCCAGCTAAACTAGCAAAAGTTAGTGGTTAAATCCATTTCTAGAAAATTAAATAAATGATGTATCAGACTGGATTATTGAATATTGCTATCATACATTTTAGTTTAGTATAATTAATATCAGAAGTATTATTAGTTAGCAATAACAAGGCGAGAACTTATAAAATATAAAGATTTGAAAAGACAAAGCCTATACTATGACATTTCAGTAGGGCTGCTTAAAACATTTCATAATATAGGAATGGGTCTCATTGTAGACATGGCTTAGGAGAGAAAATATGCAATACTGGACATAGGGGCCCAGTGGGGAACCCCAGGGAGTCAACAGGTCTTTCTCTTGCTTCTCACTGGACCGAACTGACCCCCAAACTCAGGGGCACATTAATTAATTAATTAAGAAGTATTGTCTCTGGTATATTTTTAATTTACTGATGTAATCTCCTATCTGTGGTCACCAGCTGTGATACCTAGAGTGACCTATGCAGAGTTATTATTAAGGAAAAAATAATGATTTCTTTCTACCAAAGTGCCTCTTTATTAAGCATGAGTTATTAGTACTTGCAGTGTTTTATCCGTCTTTAATCTGAGTCTAGGTCCACTAGACCTAGAGCATATTGGAAAGGTATTCCCAAGCCCTAGGACCCAAAGGGCTTCAATAACTATTAGTTGAATTGGATTGAGAGGGATTAAAGAAGTAAACACTCCAAATCATCTATTTAAATCTTCCTTAAAAGTGATAGTTTGGTGTTTAAATACCAAGGGCTTTGGCTGGACGTCAACAGGAATGGCAGAGTAAGGATCTTCAAAAAGTTACTCCTACATAGAGGAATGAGAATATTTGCAAAATGGTCAAAATAACTTTTTCAGAACTCTGGAAATTACCTAAAGGCCTGCAGCAATCCAAGGAGCATTTATTCAAGAAAAATGGTTGAATCTTTGTAGGAATAGCAAGGTTTATGGTTTTATTTTAACTTGCTCCAATTCCACCCCCTACTCTCCAACTCTGCAGTAGTCTTGAAAAACCACAGTCCCTCAGTCACACTGAGAACAAGCAAGTTAGCAGCCCCTGGAAGGGTCATGATGAGTTGAAGCTTTTTCAAAGCCTCATTCTCAGACAATTATCAGTAGACCTGTTGGTAGTTCTTTGGAAATCTCCACTTGTAGGGTTTGTATTTACTTGGCTCAACTCAGATCTCTCAGTGAAAACAGCTTTTTTTTCCCTGGGAGGAAAGTATCAATTGAAATTGTTTGACATCACTTCTCTCTAAAGAAGCAATGATAGTTGGAGCAAACAGGAAGCTGAACCAAAATACACCAGGGAATTTGATGTCCACAGGGGACTTTGAAAATTTCCTACATATTTTAGGGAAGATAGAAGGCCATGTATGAACAAAGCTATGCACATGCCCAGGACAGTATGAATACCTGGGAAAAACATGAGGAGGATTGACCTTAAGGATCTGTGAAGTTGCGATAAGTACTAAAGCAGAGATGTAAGCTGACTACCTTGACATTGAAGGGATGCCCCAAATATCCATACAGAACAGCAAAGGCTGAGAAACATAACTGGTTTCAAGAATTTGAAGAAATCTCTGTCCAGTCATTAGCTAACTATTAAGCTAGCTGAGCAGTGACTTCAGTAACTACACCCAACAAAGAATACAAGCTTTCCAGAATAACCATTATTTCAGGAAAGTCACTAAATGAACAATTAGTAGCAGCAGTAATAATGAACCCTGGGGGAGAAAATCTGATTTCCAGGGTTTTCACACTGTATTAATTTAAAATGTTGTTTTGGTGGCACCTGGGTGGCTCAGTCAATTAAGCATCTGACTTTGGCTCAGGTCATGGTCTCACAGTTTGTGAGTTTGAGCCCCACATTGGGCTCTGTGCTGACAGCTCAGAGCCTGGAGCCTGCTTCGGATTCTGTGTGTCCCTCTCTCTCTGCCTCACCCCTGCTTGTGCTGTGTCTCTCTCTGCCTCTCAAAAATGAATAAACATTAAAAAAATTAAAAAAACATAAAAGTAAAATGCTTTTAGCAAAAATTTGTGACACATATGAAAAAACAAGAAAAGTTGGCCCATACACAGGAATAAAAGCAGACAATAGAAACTGCCCCTGAGAGAGTACAGATGTTGCACTTAGTGTACAAAGATTTAAAAAAGTTTTTTTTTAATGTTTATTTTTGACAGAGAGAGACACAGAGCATGAGCAGGGGAGGGGCAGAGAGAGAGGGAGACACAGAATCCGAAGCAGGCTCCAGGCTCTGAGCCGTCAGCACAGAGCCCGACGTGGGGCTCGAACTCACAGACTGCGAGATCATGACCTGAGCTGAAGTCTGACACTCAACCAACTGAGTCACCCAGGTGCCCCAACTGTACAAAGATTTTAGATCAGAAAACTAAAATATGTTCAAAGAACTAAAGGAAATTCTTTTTAAAGAATTAAAAAAAATTTATTAGCATGGAGTAATTGGAATGTATAGGAGCAAAGTTTTTGTATACTATTGAAGTTTATTTGGTATTAATCTGAACTAGAATATTATAAATTAAGATATTAATTATAAAGACCAGCACAGCCACTAAAGAGAATAACTCAAAAATACATATTAAAACAAGTGATATTGAATTAAAATGATACACTAAAAAATATGTTTAACATGCAAGAAGCCAATATTGGGTGAATTAAAGAATGAAAAAGACATAAGACATAGAAAATAATAATAAAATGGCATATATAATCGTAGCTTATCAGTAATTACATTAAATATAAATGGATTAAATGCTCCAATAAAAAGGCAGAAATTGGCAGAATGAATTAAAAAACACAATCCACCTATATGCTGTATATAAGAGACATACTTCAGAACTAAAGACACAATAGATTAAAAGTAAAAAGAATGTAAAATGATATACTGTGAAACATTTACCAAAGTAGAGCTGGAGTGACTATAGTAATACCAGATGCAGTAGAATATTAGAAAAAAATTGTTAATAGAGACAATGAAGGACATTTTATAATACTAAAAGGATCAATACATCAAGAAGATATAACAATTATAAACATACATGCACCCAATGACAGAAGGCCAAAATACCTGAATCAAAAACTGAAAACATTGAAGGGATAAGTAGATAATTCATCAACAAAAGTTGTTGACTTCAATAAAACAGTATCAGTAATGGATAGAATATATAGACAGGAATTCAACAAAGAATTAGAAGACTTTAAAAATATTATAAGACAAATAGACTTAATAGACATTTATATAATACTTAACCCAGTAAGGGCAGAATACACATTAATTCTAGTGTACGTGAAATCCTCTCCAAGATAGATTACATACTGGATCAACTTTCAGTAGAACTAAATAAACTGAAATCATGCTAAGTATGCTCTATGACCACAATGAGATGACATTAATAATTAAAAAATTAATAATAAAAAAATTTGGGATAAATTCACAATCATGTGAATTAAATTAAATTAAAAAACAAACTGAAAAACAAATGGGTCAAAGAAGAAATTACCAAAATATTAAATACTTTGAGATGAAAGAAAATGAAAATACAATATACCAAAACTTATGAGATACTGCTAAAGCAGAAAAATTAATAACTGTAAACATCTAAATTAAAAAGAACAAAAATCTCAAATTAATAATCTAAGCTTCTACTCTAAGAAACTAGAAAAGGAGCTCTAAATCCAAAGCAAAAAGGAGGAAGAAAATACAGATTAGAGTAGAAATCAATGAATTTAGAGAATAGGGAAATAATAGAAAATAACGATGAAACCAAAAGTTGGTTCTTTGAAAAGACTGACAAATTTGGAAATCTTTTGGTAGGCTGATGAAGAAAAAAAAGAGAAGATTCAAATTACTAAAATCAAGAATGAGAGAGGAGATACTACTATTGATACTACAGAAATAATAAGGATTATAAAGGAATACTGTGAACAATTGGCTGGAAACAGATTTTATAATGTATGTTAAATGGGAAAATTCCTAGAAAGTCAAAAACTACCTAAACTGAGTAGAAAAAAGGAGGAAGAAAGAAAGAAGGAAGGAAGAAAGAAAGAAAGAAAGGAAGGAAGAAAGAAAGAAAGAATACTGCATTACTACTACTACTTAACTCCTTGCAAAGGAAAGACCAGGCCCAGATGGCTTCACTGTGAATTAAACCAAACATTTAAAGATGAATTAACACCAATTCTTTACAAACTCTTCTAAAAAATAGAAGGAAGAATACTTTCTAATTCCTTCTGAGTCTAGTATTAACCTGATACCAAAACCAAAGATACACAATAAAAACTACAGACCAATATTCTTTATGAATATTGATCAAAAATTCTTAACAAAACACTGGCAAACTTAATTCAGCAATGTGTAGAAAGGATTTTACATCACCAAGTGGGATTTATGCCAGGAATGCAGGGTTGGTTCAACATTCAATAATCAATGTAAGGCTCCATATTAACAGAATAAAAAACAAATCCACATGACCATTTTAATAGATGTAGACAAATCATCCAACCAAAATCCAGCATCCTTTCATAATAAAAAAATTTAATAAACTAGGAACAGAAATTTATCATCTACCAAAAAAAAAAAAACTTATGGAAAGGACATTTGTGAAAAACCACAGTTAACATAATACTTAATGTTCAAAGTCTGAATCTTTTGCCCCTAAGATCAGGAACAAGATTAAAATTTACTTCTACTCAACTTTTTCCTGGATGCTTTAGATGGGAAATCAGACAAGGAAAAGGAATAAAAGACATGCAGATTGAAAGGCATAAAATAAAACTGTCTGTCTTTACAGATGACATGATCTTGTATGCAGAAAATCCTGAGGAATTCACACACACAAAATTATTAGAGTTCAGCAAGGTTACCATATGAAAAAGCAATATAAAAAATAATTATATTTTTATACACTTGCATTGAATATTCCAAAATGAAATGAAGAAAACAATTCCATTTATAATAGTATCAACAGAATAAAGGCTTAGGAATAATTTCAGAAGAGCAGTGCAAGACTTGACACCGAGAAACACAAAACACTGTTGAAGGAAATTAGACTTTGGGGTGCCTGGGTGGTTCAGTCGGTTAAGTGTCTGACTTTGGCTCAGGTCATGATCTCACAGTTTGTGGTTTCAAGCCCCAGGTTGGGCTCTATGCTGACAGCTTGGAGCCTGGAGCCTATTTCGGATTCTGTGTCTCCCTCTCTCTCCCTGCCTCTCCCCTGCTCCCACTCTGTCTCTCACTCTCTCTCAAAAATAAATAAACACTAAAAAAATTTTTTTAAAAAGAGAAAGAAACTAGACTTCAATAAATGGAAAGACATCCTGTGTTCATGAATTTGAAGTCAAGATTGTTTTGATGGCAATCCCTATCAAAATCATAACTACTTTTTTTCAGGAATTGAGAGCTGATCCTAAAATTCATACAACGGGACATTACTCAATCATAAAAAAGAAAAAAGTTCTTATACATGAAATAATATGGATAAACTTTGAACATATTATGCTAGTGGAAGAAGGCAGACATAAAAGGCCACATATTATATGATTTCATTTAAAGTAAATGTTGAAAATTGGCAAATCCTATTAGTGGTTGCCAGGGTTGGGGGATTGGGCAATGGTAAGTGACTGCTAATGGATAAAGAATTCCTTTTTAGGTGACGTAAATGTTCTGAAAATAGTGGTGATGGTTGTACAACTTTGTAAATATACTGAAACTGTTGAAATGTACAGTTTTAAAGGTAACTTTTATGGTGTGGAATTATATGTCAGTTTAATGAAAGAGTGAGTGAATGAATTAAATCAACTGAAAATGTTCTGCCAGCCTTTACTAGATTTTCCCTTCCACATTAAATCTATTATCTGACAGCTAGTCATCAAAGGTAAACACAATTCCTTGAATCATGGCTACTTACACATGCCATTGTATACTTACTTCTGGCTATTATGTGCTGGACTAAATATATTAGTATATATAGTTTCATCAGAAACTAACATGGAAAAAACTATCTTGGGTTTAATTAGTATTTTGTTGGTTTTTACCCTTAAAATTGTTAAAACTTTTTAAAGCTTTTACTTTTAACTTTAAATTTAGGGAGAATGATTCTTTTTTGTAACTACTATTTTTGCTAGCCAAATTGTTCCCAGGTAAGGACATATTCATGTCTATTGTAGACCAAATAAATCAATAAATGAATAAAATAAAGAATGAATATCTTCATGTAAAACAATATTCATCTTATTAATAAACTCTTATTTAAATTCAAATATAGTCATTATGATGGATTAAGTTAATATATTCTGATAATAATGACACATTATCCTTTGTAGCAATGGTTGGGTAGTCAATGAACTATAGCAATGGTTGGATAGTAATGAACTATGTCATGTCAAAAGGGAACTGAATAATTTAGTTATTGCAAATTTTTGTTATAAGTCACTAAGTTATTGGGCCATTTGCTGGATGTCAATGGCTTTTCTGGATATATGCATAAGAATGTATCGTGATGTCTTTGGTGTTGAAATGCCCTTTTCTAGTCAGATGATAAAGTATTGGAGTAGGCATTTATAGACTGTGGTTCTAGATTAATGTGAAATACAGCCATATAAAACATCTATACAACACCACATTTCTAGATGAAATAAGCACTCCAATTGATTTGTGTCTGTGGTAAGTTTTCTTAGAGATGATAAATCAAATGAAATATTCTCTCAATCTGGATAATTTCTAGTAATACAAAATCAAATCAATTGAAATAATTTTCTCATCGGCCCTTCTAATTGAGTCAAAAATTTTAATTGACAAAGCTGGAGATTTTTTCAGTGTGGATTTCTTTTATGTTTATGTATGTTATGTATTCTCTTTTGATTGAGATATATGTTTAAATATATGTTTAAGGGGCGCCTGGGTGGCGCAGTCGGTTAAGCGTCCGACTTCAGCCAGGTCACCATCTCGCCGTCCGTGAGTTCGAGCCCCGCGTCGGGCTCTGGGCTGATGGCTCAGAGCCTGGAGCCTGTTTCCGATTCTGTGTCTCCCTCTCTCTCTGCCCCTCCCCCGTTCATGCTCTGTCTCTCTCTGTTCCAAAAATAAATAAACGTTGAAAAAAAAAATTAAAAAAAAATAAATATATGTTTAAATTAAGATAATCATAAGCATGGTGAAGCCCTACTCAAAATACTTTACATGCATTGGCATCTTAAAGATGAAGTAATTAAGGCACCAGGAGGATAAATAAGTAGCCTGAGGTCACTCAGACCACCCAACTAGCAAGTAGCTGAGCTGAAATTAAAATCTAGGCAGTGTGTTTTCAGAGGCCATTCTTTTAACTACTTTTCAATACTGCTTCTTCATAAAAATAAGGAAGCAGAACACATTAATAGTTATTAGTTATGTTTATGAAAAAATAGGGGCGGTATTAGGCTGGAAGGATTTGCCTAAGTGTAGTTCTGAGATTACTTGTGGATCTTCACAGCTATTAACAATTAGTATGACAGCCATTTCTCACCTCTACTATAAAAAGTCAAATATTTAAAAAGCATATTAGGTATGTCAAACATTTGGTCAGCCATAGACTCAAATATTAGCTGATAATCACTGGTATGAGTATTAGTAAGAACAGATTTTCCACTGCTTCACCAACTTTTCCACCTAAACACCTCAAACAAGAGAGAAGAGTGAATTGGCATTCCGTGGAGGCCTAGGGAGAAACCATTGTTGGACTGAAATATCTTGCTGAAACTTCTATCTTACAGATGTATATGATAAATTCTTAGGCAAAATATATTCAATTTCACACACAAGCAAACCTGTTTTAGAACAAAAATAGGTTTTACCCAACACTTGGAAATAATTTGTCATTCTAGGAAGATGCACCATGTTGAATCTGGATATGCAAATTGAGTTTAGGAAACACAGGATTTTATCTCATGTCCATTAGGATGGCTACAAAAAATACCCAGAACAAACAAAATAAGACATGTAGGCAATGATGTGGAGAAATTGGAACTCTTGTGCACGATTGATGGGAATGTAAAATGGTACAGACTGTGGAAAACAATCTGGTCCTTCCTCAGAATAGTAAAAATCGAATTACCATATGATCCTGCAATTCCATTTCTGAGTATATACCCAAAAGAATTGAAAGCCAAGTCTTGAAGAAATGTTCATGCACCCATGTTCATAGCAGCATTATTCATAACAGCCAAGAGGTTGAAGCAACCCAAGTGTTATTTTTTTTAATGTTTATTTATTTTTGAGAGACAGAGAGAGACAGAGCATGAGCATGGGAGGAGCAGACACAGAATCTGAAGCAGGCTCCAGACTCTGAGCTGTTAGCACGGAGCCCGACGTGGGGCTTGAACTCGCAAACCGTGAGATCATAGCCTGAGCGGAAGTCAGACGCTTAATCAACTGAGCCACCGAGGAGCCCCAACCCAAGTGTTATTAATGGATGAACAGATAAACAAAATGTACTATATACATACAATGGGATATTACTCAGCCTTAAAAAGAAAGAAAATTCTGACACATGCTATACAACATGGATAAACCTTGAGGACATTATGCTAAGTGAAATAAGCTACTTACAAAAAGATAACTACTAAAGGATTCCATTTATATGAGGTACCTAGAGTAGTCAAATTAATAGAGAAAGTAGAATGGTGGTTGCCAGGGTCTCGGGTGGGCAGAATGGAGAGCTATTTTAATGGGTACATAACTTCAGTTTTATAAGATGAAAAAAGATAGGGAGATGAGTGGTAGTGACGGTTGTACAATAGTGTGAGTGTACTTAACGCCACTGAATTGTACACCCTAAAAATAGTCAAAATGTCAAATTTTGTTACGTGTATTTTGCCCCAATTAAAAATTAAAGAATAAAAAGAAAAAGAAGCATAGGCTTGTGTGATAAAAATATCACATAGGATTATGTGACCGAATTATCAATTTCCTGTTATCATCTTTATCCAAAATAAAGATCACTGTCTTACAGGATCACCTCCAGTAAGCCTATAGTAAAGCTTATACTAAGCCTAGAGCCTCATACTATAGGGTGATCATGCATTTGTTAACCAAACAGGTATCTTTGAGAATGAGAGAAGCCACTATCAATAATATCACAACACAGTTGGCATAAACCAGGATTGTTTTATTCTCAGCAAAGAAGCCATAGTGGTCTTTGAAAAGTGTCAGATCATGTTCACTGAAAACCTGCAATAGTCTCCTATTTCCACATGTGGCTAATGGTTACCAAACTGGATAGTGCTGATCCAGATGATATATATCCCCAAGTTATCTATTTTTCCTTAAACATCGGGCTTTTCTTCACTTAAAGAGGTTTAATAATTTCTGTAACTTACAGCTACTGTGTAAGCTCCGTTAGAGCAGGGACTGTATGTTCATTCACTTCTGCCTTCCCAGCATTCAGTCCAGTTTCTGGCATGAGGTAAGGACCTCAGATTTGTTAAAATAAAGAATGATTATATTAGCAGTATTCAAACAAAATATGATTTTGTTTTAAGACCAGAAAAATATTTAGAAAAACAGCATAGCATTTGAGGAATTGTGTTCTGGAACTATATATTTTTTCCATTTCTAATTTCTCTGGTAAGTATTGTAATAGATAATATAGAAATATTTGGACCAAAAGATAAATAAGTAAGCATCAAAGGATCAAGATTATGTCAGTTAACTGGTATACCATATCAGAAAAGCGGAAAACACATTTGAATTTTTTCTTTACTGAGTTTTTCATTTTTCCTAGTATTTCTTTGATGTAATGGAAATATCCAACATATTCAAACATATGTTTGAAATACAGCCATTAACTGGGACATATTTTACTAATCACTATCCTGTATGGCTTCTGCTTTCAAGATATGAATGAGGAAGGAATGGGAAATATTGGTGGCATGCAAGACTCACAAACAAATACAAAAACTGTGTGAAGTCCTGCTTCTTCTCTTCTTCTTTACTTAACTTGGCTCAGATGAGGAATATTTAAAGCTTTGTATGTGTGTATATGAGAGGGAAAGAAAGAGAGAAAAGGAGGGAAGGGGAAAGGTGGAGGGAGAGGGAGTGAGGGAGAAGAAAGAGGGAGAGAAAGGGGAGGGGGGAGAAAGAGAGAGAGAGAGGAAAATCTGCTTACTCATGAAAGTCAGAGCATAAGAAAATGGTACAGGGATTTGTATCATATGACTCTGTATTCTGGGCATAGTTCTCAGACAAGGCCTATTATAGGTCAATGGATTTTTCAATTTTATTATGTTAAAAGCAAATTATGAATAGTATCTGTATTTTATTTATTTCTGCATTCTTCACAGTACCAAGCTCTCAGTAAATGTTATTTAAAAATGATAGATTCTGGCTCAGTCCCTTAAGCGTAAGATTCTTGATTTGGACTCAGGTCATGACCTCATGGCTTTGAGATTGAGTCCCATCTCAAGTTCTGCATGGGGCTCTGAGCTGACTGTAGAGCCTGCTTAAGATTCTCTCTCTCCTCCCGCCCTCTGCCCCTCCCCTGCTTGCACATACACTGTGCGCATTTCCTCTCTCTAAAAAAAAATGAGTTTCCCAATTAGCATTTATTATCAACCAGTGGCTACCAAAATTATATTTCAGTAACAATATATGGATATTGCCCAAATTTGCAATGATTTGTTATTATAAATAGTGATTTAAAAGCTCAACATTTCACACATGCAATGCAAGTGTTTTCTTGATATATTGAATTACTGTGATAAAAAGTCTTATTGCTTTGGAACAGATGACTAATGATGCAAAGATGAATACTGAAGATATTCTTGTTAAATGGATGGAAGCACCCCAAAAGGTTTTGAGGAAAGAATCTACTAACCACTTATCTATGTGCAGTCTCAAGCAATTTAAGAGGAAACTGGTGTGGGAAGTAAAGACCAATGGCGAAGACTTTTCTGTTATTTTTTAATTCGTGGCATAATGTTCAGTTAGCTCATAGGTGCACAGAACTTAATCCCTTTCCTCTCATTCTCTCCTTTTATAATTTGTATGCCATGGAGAGGTTGGAGAAGCCTGTTAAGGGACAATGGCGGGAGAACAGAAGACCACAGAAGAAATCCAATAATGAAGCTACTCTGCCTGGCAAGTCACCCATTGGAAAGTAGTGGCCCTGAAAAGTAGTGACCCTGGGAAGTAGTGGCCCTGGAAAGTAGTGGCCCTGGGCCATAAGTTGGTACAGGCACTTAGTTTTTGCAGCCTCTGATTTCATGTGAGCTGCCTGACCGCCAAGAATTTGATCAGTACGTGTTAAAATAGGCACTTTTTCTCAAAATAAACTGGATGCATAATATATGCGTCTCAAATCCTGATTTATAGCAACTCCAAATTTCAGAGATAAGGATTTAGGTAGAGTTGCATTTAAAACAAACATTTTGCCATTATCTATAAAAATATAGTTCTTCTAACTTCAGGATTTAGTCTTCCAAAGTCTTTTCCCTGTATATGTACATGTACTTACACACACACACACACACACACACATATATATATATATATATATATATATATATATATATATAGTGAATGATGATGGCATATCATAAAATAATACCGCTTTCAAAACCACTTACCTTTTAACCTACCTGAAACAATGTCCATTTACACTGATTATGTGGTGGTTGGGTCAGATGCCTTCTGACTTCTTTTTCTGTTGAAGTTGCATTCTATAAATGACAGAAGCTTTAACCTTTATTTAGTGGGAGAAGCCATTAATCTGTCTTCAGACTTTCCCCTACCTCCCACAGAAAAAACAATTTGCTCTTCAAAAGTTTGTTTGGAAATGAAACTGAATTCTGTGTTTCCTCTACAGATGGTTGACCTCTTTCAGTTGGTGGCTGCATTACTCATTTAAACAATTATACAGGTCAATATAGTGTAATCTAAATTATTTAGTCTCTTAGTGTTTTTCAGACACGACTGACAGTTGGAGAGGCTCCAGCTGCTGGTTGTACCTGGATTTGAACCCCACCCAGTGATAATAGTTTCACTCTGAATTCCAGAGCCCATCCATTGACAGTCTTGCACACTGGTCCTGAGGGAGTTATAACTTAATAATCGATATGCCGACACATGATGATTAATTCTTTTCAGATGAAAGGTTTCAAATGTGTGTGATTTTCAAAGACTCGTTGCTACCTGGAAGGTTTTTTTCCTTCTGAAGCCTAACTTGAAAACACCTTTCTTTTTTTGTTTGTCCCCCACAGGGAGCAATTCAAATCTAACAAATAGACTAGCAAAATATTATGATAACCTTTTCCATCCTAATTTGTACTGGAGGCTGAGTGTGTACTAGGATCAACATTAATTACTGTATAACATTTCAGCAGTGTGGTTCATGGAAATGTCAGAGAGTTAGCTAAAGGGGACTTGGGGTCTTGGAAACATCAGGGGGGAAATAGCTAAAGAACATGTGTTCCACAGGACAATGGGGATTTACAAACATGAAATTTAGGACTAAGATGGAAATAAAACCCAGTACTAGGGTGTTAACACTAAGCAAATCCAGTAAAAGTTAGGTTTATCGAGGTAGAACAAAGTCACAATGCAGTACAATCTGGTGGTCTTTCCACCATCTTTGACTAATTTTAAAATTAGTAAAATTTAGTTTCCAGCAGTGAACTCAACAGCTTGTAAAAATGATTCTTTAAATAAGGAATCCAGTTTGTTAAAGTTAATATATCAGTTTGAATTAATGAATTGTAAATTCAGATTCCTTTTGCAGCTTGAATTCAGACTAATTACAGGTTTTAAATTGTCACTAGTCGGAGCTCAGCCAAGGCATATCTCCTCTCTTCTTTACTTATACCCTGAGAATTCATGAATCAATTTTTTTCTGGGTCATGACTTTGCCCCACCAGGAGAGAGAAAACCCTTCAGTGAGAAGAAAATCCAATGGCAGGGATCCCAGTCAGTCAGAATACGCAAAATACAAGGAAGTAAACAACAGAGGAAATTTCCCAGCTCTAAAGGAAAAAGGCTTAAAAATCATATATACAATCGAAACAGTAATGAATTTAGTAAATACTTTTAGGCACAGCAGTATCCACTTCTATCCTTGTAATTTAGGATTACTGAATGTTTTTAGGAAAGGGACTGGTTTTTGCAAGCCTTTTTTTTAAACAGCAGAGGTCACCTTAGTACAAACCTCTTCAGGGGGGAAATGCTTTCTGTTCAGTGGTGATAAATTAAGTACTTTAAAACCATCAGCAAGTCTTCTCTTATTTCACTGAAACTCAAAAATCAAACACACATGCTTCCTTGGATTTTTTAAAAGTTTGAAATTGTTTTAAAATTAAATTGCTTTCAAGTTTATATCCTTTTTTAAAAAAAAATGATTCTTTTCCAAAATGAATGAGAATAATTTGAAACAATTTAAGTCATCATAGCATCAATTATACTGCCAACTTGCTTAACAAAATTTCATTTTGTATTTACTATTAGAAAAATATCCAGTAAATTGTCCTGGCTAAACTACTGTGGCTTATTTTAGAAACAAATTGTATCTATAAAGTATATTCACTAACAAAAGCTAATAAATAGGTGACTAGATATAAAAATTCCAAAAAAGTTATCCAATAAAACTCAATTTAATAAAACATGCATTAGTTTAGGTAAATTGATAATAATTTCAATTCTTGTTTTGTGACTATTCTAAGTTTATGGTTCATCCAATGTTGAGTTATAAGCTAGTACGGACATTTATTTTTCAGATATTTAAAGACCAGAAGGCATACAATGGAATGTTTGTTTTATGGGATTCTGTGTAAAATATCTTTTAGTTTCTAAAGTTTATTAGAATATACTTTTAATTGATAATTACATCTAGTTACATTATAGAATCTTTAAATATTTAATGCATATTTTCTAATGAACTCATTATCTACAAGATGTGATCAATTTTAAACAAATACTTCCAATATCCTCTTATTATATATGCCAACATATCACTTTTATATTATAATGAACAACATAACTATTTTGACAATGAGAATAAGATTTATTAACACTCTCCTTTTCTTGCCCTGTCCTTCTCAGATGACAGATGACAAAGTTTTTGTAAGTTTCGAACCAAGACTGCTAAGACAATTGCCATCATTCAGTGAATGGAGGGAATATTCAAAGACATAAAGATGCCCAGGAAATTCTTAAAAGCTATTTTAGATTTTAATCGCTTTATTAGATTTCTTGCTTGAGTGACTTGTGCAGAAAACATTTTATCTATTTTGTTTTCCTCTGATTACCAAACTGTGTTAGACACAAAAGTCTACTTGAAACTAGCTTACAGTTTAAAGACAGGTTTAATAACAGGTGAACACTGGAAAATATGCAAACAAAATGGCAGACATGAATGACTTCATTTAAGGCATAATTGCTTCTCATCAACCCAAGAAATCATGCAGAAACAGTCTCTGTTTTACCCAGCCAGGAAGAGACCAGAGAAATCACTCAGGCAGAGATACTAAAAGGAAGGTCCATTCTTGGGTCTCAGCCAAACAACCACTCCACACACAGATCCAAGCGTAAAGACAATAGTCCTTAGAATCACAGTTCATCATAACAGATAATTATACAGCAAGTAAGACAATAAGGTTTTTTGGCCTCTGACTATATAGACTAATTGCTGGCTATGGAGCTCTGCCTGGAAGGCATACAGCACAGCCTCTGCAATGTCTTCTTATTCTGTGGAGACTGGTGTAATTTGGGTGGACAAGAGGTTTAGTGTCTAGTGAATTCCATATGGTGGGTTTTTTTCTCCTTTGTGAATTTCCTTTTTCCCCTGACAGACAGATAGTGGTTTTCCAATAGCAGTATTCCAAATGACTGATGACATATCTACCTGGAAGGAGTTTTAAAAGGAAATCCTGCCCGGTATTCCCAAGAAGTTTTTGGTTGATTAAAAAAAAGAAAGATCAATAAAAAAAAGACCTAAGAAAATCTGACCACTTAAATATGGGGTTTGCCTTTATACATTATGCAATATTAAGATTAGGATATGATGTTAAGTTTTACTTAAATGCACATGGGTGTCAGAAGATTTGCTGGATAACACAGGCAAACCCCAGAGTTAGCAAACAATCCTTGCTTTCAAATATGCATGTGGAAGGAAAAGAGTCTCACCTTTATTTTGATTTTGTCTTGTTTTGTTTTGTGCTCTTTCCACTCTCTGACAAGATCTATCACGATCGCTTGCTTGCTTGCTTTATTTATTTGTTTGTTTATTTATTTATTTATTATCAGGAAAGGTTAAAGGTGTCTGTTTTTCAGATATTTACTTATGACAGCGAGTTCTTGGCAAGATGGCAAGGAGATGCAGAGGCTCTGGAACAGTGACCTACTCTTCTTCCACTGGAAACAAATATGTCTCCAATTTGTGCGGCCTGCAATGCCAGCCAATTAACTTGAAGTTGAGTTTTGACTCAAACTCATGACCCTTCAAGCCATAGATCCCTATTATACATCTGGCGTCAGTGAACCAAGTTAGGGTAAAAATAATCTCCACTATTGTTTTCGTGTGTGTGTGTGTGTGTGTGTGTGCGCGCGTTGCTTCTTTTCCTTGCTTTTAAAACAAAACAAAACAAAACAAAACAAAACAAAACAAAACAATTGAGGTTTCTAAGACCTACTGAAGTCTTTAGGATTCCTAAAGCTTTCTACATGATATTTGTATGTTTTCTCCTCTTTAGGAGGGAAAAAGGGCTGGAGCACAATCATTTTTATTGAATAAAGTTTGCAGTTCATGAAAGGCTTTCTTGCTCCCATGTACAAGCACTGACCATTACATCATGTGCCCTGAGGGTTGTGCTAGAAAAGAGAAAAGAAGCCGAAATCAGCAAAAAGAAAAGAGTCTTCCTGACTTGAATTGAAAAATGTGCTTGTTTTTTGTTAAACACTACAAATTTGCGGGAAGGCTGGCAAGTGTAATAGCATTCTGAGCATATGCTCCGTCAGAGACACAAAGCCCTTGCTTAAAGAAATACACACAAAATGTACACTTTGATCCCCAAGATTTGTTCAAAGAAAACTAGAGTTTCCAAGCTGTGTCATCTATTTTGAAGTTAGTTTAAAAATCTGATTAAACAGGATTGAGTATGCACTACCCAAACCAATTTTACTTCATTTACTTTTATTGTAAATTAATTTGAAATTCTTTTTTTCCAGTGGAAAAAGAAAGAAGGTGGGATATCTTTTGAAACAAGGTGAGCTGAGGATCCAAAGAAGCAAAAAAGGAGTCCTGAGCATAGTGAGTTTACTCTCTCTCTCTCTCTCTTTTTTTTTTCTTATTTTTCTTCTGTTTTCTCCAAAGCAGTGACATTTGACTACTGGAGATGTTTGGTGCATAAGATTATGTATAACATATATACTCAGGCAATATAAATGATATTATGGTAGAGGTGCCAGGAATGTAATGATGTGCATATGTCCAAAAAGGACTTTGAGTGGAGCTGCAATTTAGTGGCTTTTAAATACTCATCTCATTTTGACCCCGAATGTCTATTTTTAATTGGGAACAAAGTGAATTCACTATTTATCTGTGGTTTGATTTGCAGAAGAAAATGAAAACAAAACCAAGCCCAACAAGGCCAATCACTCTGCTATTGTGGCGGTATTTTAATGTATTCTCTGATTCTGTGTGAATATTTTTTTTTGAAAGTACACAGATCTTAAATATCGTCGCTAGAGAGTTGATATGGTTTGGATTTCAGATGATAAACACTACCAAACGGTGTCATATTAAAATGTAAAAACTATGCATGCGTGCCACAGCCTCTGCCTGCTATGAATTTGGTTGTACGAATGTTTTTTTGACTTCTAAATCACACATTTGCTAACATGAGCTCTGCTAGATATCAGTTTGCGCACAGGCACAATGTGTCTCAGTCAGATTCATAAAACAGATAGCTGAACTAGACTTTGACTTTTGACATCAACAATCTGACTTCAATATTTCTCCACAAAAAGAGTCTCCTGACTCTGTGTGCCGTTTCCCTGTGATGGATAGCTTTTCAGCTGCTGACAGCACGGAACATAATAAATGTTTTCATTAGCAGTGGGGGCTGCATAGCCCCATGTCTTAAGTTTTACAGCTAGTGGCTTTGAAATGCCACCCAGAAACACCTGCAGCATTGCCTTGTCTCTGCAGAACTGCAAAGCCACTGTGCAAAAATATTATTATAAGTTGTCTGTATATCAGCATTTCTCTGCTAAACAACCTTTTAATTGCCTACCCTCTAATTTTTCTTTGCCTGGAAACACTTGCAGCCACATATTTTAATTTAAGCTGCTCTGTTTGACTCCTCCGATCATCTGGGTTTTCATTGTCATTGCTTCACAATAATTTAATGTCATATATAATGGCATCAAATTGAGGAAAGCCCTAAAAGCTGCCAATCCAAAGTGATCTCAGAACGTTCCGCGTACAAGCCTAGATAAGCTTGATTTGTTTGTGCCAACATTATTCATCACATTCTGTGTCTAACTGGGCCAGTGTTCTCTTGCTCTTGCATTTTCAAATCCTCTTCCCACATACACTGAAGCTTCTTAATCAGTGTGTTTTCTATACCATAGTTAACAAAATGGCTGAAAGTATGCATTTGCGACGCAAAAAAGAGAGAGTATTATGATGATGCTTACCCTACTACCATCTAAACATTTTACCATACTGTTTTTTAACTTGCTTCTTGTTTTAAAAATCTCATTTTGTTTGCCACTAGATGAGAAGAGTTGAGCCACACATAAAATTCAACATTTGTTTTAGATTTTCATTTAATAATATTATGGAGAGCTAACTACCATTAATGAAAACTTTATTTGTGAGTCTACTCCAAAGCTGATCATATATGTCTTCTTGGGAGGAGAAGAGTTTTATTTTATAGCTAATTAAAAGTTTCTAAAGATGCCATGGATTTTTTTTTGTGCAAATTAAAATTAATTAGAGTTATTAAGGAGCCATGAAAAGAAGGATTTGAGAAATAGTGAGAAATATTATTTAAACCCTAATGGAATTCAGTGAAACCCACAGGTCTATTACAGGCCCCTGATTTGCCAGGATCACTGCAGGGAATCTAACATTAATAAGCACACTGGTAATTAAATCATTTGTTACTTTGTCTGTAATGTTGTAATGTTTCACTGATACTCTGTCAGAGCTCTTTGTGCAGATCAGAGCTAATCAAAGGTAATCAATTTTCAGCATTTGAGAAATCTGTAAATGATTATACATTCATCAGATCATTTAGTGGAGTGCAAGGAAAGTGCAATGCAATTAATCTTCCTGCATGAGGAGGAATTACCACCACAGAATTCAACAGTTATAATTAATTTCATTGTCTTGCTGTGAATTTTGATTGCTTTTCTTTGGACTGTATAGTACAAATGATGATTCATTGCAAAGTATTTGCAAAGCAAACACACCAGTGTGCTATGCAAATTAAAGTAGCTGTATAACAGATAGGTTTCAAACTTCCTATTTACTCAGGGTTGTTGAGTACTAATTTGCCAAATAATAATTGCTTGTTAACTTTATACACTCATCCCTTGAATATCAAGATTGGTAACCAACATAAATAGAAAGCACGTGCTATTTTGTATCTTATGGTATGTATGCAAAATACTAGTTAGCGCTTCAACTTGTTCGCTTTACCAAATAATTTAAGCATGAAAAATATTATTTACCTCCGAAATAATTTGCTGGTTATTTTACTTACACAAAATAGATAGTGGCAATAGATTTTGCATAGAGATTTTCTTGTGAATTGCTTTTTCCATTATTGTGACTTTAAGTCTTTAAGAGACTTTCACTAGCACTTGAAGCATATGATGCATAGAATCTATTGATACCTAGAATGTTGCTTGTTTAAAAAATATGTAATTTTGGGTACATAGTAGGGTGTTGCCAGAATAGATTCTCCAAAATTTATAGATTTCCTATGTAATTTCTTTTCAGTTTCCCAATGTTCTGCTAATTTAAAAATGTGCCTCTGGAAACAAAAATCAACGCAACTGAAAAGGTTCGCCTCACATTTTGTGCTAAAATGAAATGAATTTAAAAATGAAATTAAGGTTAATGGCAAACAATGAAAAATGTGCATAACTTTAATGTTAACTGCCAAATGACTCCAATTCCAGAGTACTTAAGATGTGGAGCTTACTTTTTCTTTTCTTTAAATTACCTTGTAAAATCCAAGTCTCTAATGTTTCCTCCCAAATTAAACTCTGTAAGGCTTAAAATGAGCTCAAAATTTTAAAATTCATATAAACCCACAAACCTCAAACCCTATTTTATTATTTCTTAATCAAGAAGTTGATATAGGTGCCTGGTTCCCAGTCAAAAACCAACATGAGATGTCACTTTTCCCCCAAACATATTGTGTGTGCGATGTCACTGAGGCCTTTGTTGAATGCACATTGAGGAATAAGTCTCTTTTCGTATATGTTAATTTTTTAACCAGTAAATTAGTTCAAACCATTGCTTGCTAAAACCACAAGGGTTAATGTAAGACTTTGCTATTCCGAAAAACAAAAACAAAAACAAACCAAAAAAACCCGAATGGGTTAACTGACTAAATCAACATGTTCCAAATAATATGCAATTAAAATGTCAAGGTATTGTTGCTTAAGATTCATGGTAAGATAAATAATACTAGGAAATAGATGAAAATAATGCAAACATAATAGTAAATTAATGCTATTTTTTTTTCTGAAAGAATTAAATTATTAAATCATCTGGAAATCCAAAGAGATAGTCAAAGGGCAAATGAGGCCCCAAACTACCATTTTGCTGTCAAAAATCAATAAAACAACTGGGAATATTCTCTGATAGCATCAAATCTTCAATACACTATAAAACATTTGCCTAATGTGGAGATGCAGTGAGTGTCTCATCTAAGATTTTGATAAAAGACAATTAGTATATAGGTCAAAAGTTTTTTGTTTCTTAACTTTAAATGTACTCATATTACCTATTTTTTTTCATCAGAACTGTTTCTTTTTAATTTGTTCAAGTTGCCCATCTTTGCTAGTCTCTTGTCTTTAATGATTCCCCATTGTTGCTGGGATCATCGTGTTCCTGTTTGACACTTCCCTCTAGTTTTCATGTCTGATGCACCCTGCCGATTTCAGGTATTGAAGTTGGTTCAAGCAGTATTCTGTGCTAAACATAGTTCAACTAATTTAAAATTATTTGAACTGCCAAACTTAGAAAATTCATGTAATAAAAATTAATCCTCTTCACTGATGCCTTCCATCATAATTTCTTAAGATTAAATCTGCAAATCATCCATTTGATCATTTTGACTACCTTCACTGGTCAAATCATCTGGAAAAAGTATATTTGAGTTAATAGAGGAAATAGAGACATAAACAGGGTGTAGAAAGAAGATAGAATAAAAGTTAACATACAGTACAGTTTGTTTTGTGTAAAGATCACAGGCTTTCGGACAAAAGAGACTTAGTTCAAATCCTAGGTCAACTTCTTTAAAGCGGTATGAGCTTGAACAATTTTTCTTACGTAAACTTATAAATCTCATCTCTAAAATGGGAATAACAGTCTATTTTGTAGGAAGTTGTTTTATAGCAAATGTACATTAACATGGTCGGCACACAGTAGGCACTCACAAGAATGAAAGCTGTTGTTTTGACCCACAGAATGGAGAAAAGAAAATGTGTAAGTTGATGGTGGAGATAGTGGAAGAAAGGAGCCTAACAACTGGGGTGTATCTGTGATTGTAAATCACAAATAGTTCTCCCATCATACTGGCTTCTGAGTTACAAAAATCAGGCAAACAAAAATATAGAATATTATTAATTAAGGAATTTAAAACACATTTGAGTTGGAGAAAGAAAGGTTACAGATGTCTCCATTCACTGTTTCCAAAAAAGGTTTTCTTTTCTTTTTTTTCCCCACTAATACCTTTGAACTGCTTCAAGCTTCTATGTCTGAAGGTTCATAAACTTAGGTGTCTTGTGTATCTATTTTTTAAAAAAAGTTTCAGATCTCTTGAATTATTCACTTCTCTTTCAGTTGCATTGGGACAGACAAGCTGGAAATGGTAGGATTATTTCAATAATTTCTACTGGCTGTTTCAGTATTCTTTCTTATTAACAATACCTCAGAATATTATTATGGTGACTTACCATTAACTTAGTTAAGCAATGATTTTCTAGATAGGATTGTAAAATCTAAGACATTCAGAAAATGTTGGCTTATCAGAGGTCAGTTTGAAAAATTCGGTCAAGGGTCAATATCAAGTTCTCAAAATGCAAGCTCAATATTTTTTAAAGTAAAAATATTTCTGGAAAGATAGATTTTTTTGTGGGTGGGGGAAGGATAGATTTTCATGGTATAGTTTCTCCATAATTCTTGGTTTGCTCTCTTCTAGATCTCTTGCAAAATTTCCTAGTTTCAGTATAAATGAAAACCCTTTGTAAGTGAAAAACAAAGTCAGGGATAGTTTATAAGATTGGAAAAATCTAAGTTTTATTTTGTTTTAAGTAATTACAAATCCAAAGAAATTCCCTTTTCTGGCATTCAATTAAAAATTTGATGAGACTTGATATTTCCCCCAGTGCAAATTTCAGGGAAACTTTTTATGACTCAGTAATTATCTTTATTAACAAAATATATTTGATGAGTATTGTTTCCACTGGTAATTTCCACCTACTAAGTAACAATGGCTTTTCATTTTTCCTATATTTTTTAATCCAGAAAGTCTAATATCCTTTTGTTGGACATCCAAGTGACTTTGAGGCATCTTCAACTATAATAGTTAATACAATTCAATTGAGGAATGAGCCATATATATTTTTGATAGATTTAGCAACTGTTCTGTTCATATAAAGCACTAGTCTTTGAAATTTTTCTTTGGTGTAAGATGGAGAACAATATAAATAATCTATCTGACTTAAAGTATTTGAAAAAAGAAAACAGAAAACTTGATAGGTTCTTACAATATCATAATTTATGTGAAACATGAAAAAAAAACATGCATACATAACACCTTTCCTGTCTGGCTTCATCTGTATTTCTTTGTTGTCAAAACAGGTTTCCATATTTAACTTCTTTTTTTGATTATGCCTTTTCCTTTATTTCATGGAATGATATGTTATTATCTCTGAAGTGTAGATTTCTGCCAAGTTCTATGCACTTCAGTGTTAAGAGTATGGCCCACAGCTCTGGGAATCTTTGTTGAAGCTGTGGAAATAAAATGAATAGTATAAAAGCTTGATGGCATCTGTGGATAGGAAACTCATTAAAGGCCCCAGCCCTCTGTTTTATTTCCAACCACATTTTCCCTGTGGGATTTCAATGTCTTGCAGGATGAAACCAGCAGGACTCATTACTTACAAAACAATGTTTAGAGTCCTTTCGTGGTGCTGGAATGCTTCTGCCAGTCAGGTAAAGAACCTAGGCCTTTATCCTTTTGGGGACAATGCCGGCCAGCTCACAAACGCTTGGAAAAGTCATGCCTTTGAATGTAACTGCAGGTGTTGCTCCCCAAAGCCTGTTGGTTGGTACCCTCCTATGCAATGTACAATGGGATAATAGAAAATTCACTTTGGAATTCAAACAAAGTCTTAGAGAAATGGAAATAATAGGAACACAATTTTGAGACTTCCTTAGTTTTTCCCACGAACTATGGACCATGACTAATACCCTCAGGGCAAAAAACATCCCTTTGCCTTTAAGGGATGTATACAATTCAGTGTTTCAGATAAATAAGTTTCATGACCTCACCAATTCTGTGGGTTCCATTCATTGACTAGAAAATAAATTTAAGCAAGAGAATAAGGCCATGTTATGGACTGAACTTTAAGACACTCAATCTAATAAAAGATCAACGCATATGGGTATAAAGTATAACAAGTAGTGTTTTTTTTTTTTCCCCTAAAAGAAATCATTGCTTTAACTGGGTTCCCTAAATCAAATTAGTATAGTTCTGACTGAATTGCCTGTCTCTCTTTGGCAATGTGGCTAGTGGCATTTTGGAAATATTCTTAGAACTTGTAAAATTCCTGCAAGAATAATAAGGACCTTGCCATTGTGGAATCAAAGAGATTCAATCACTTAAAGTAGTACTATAGGCTTGTCAAGTGGAATTGCTTTTACAGATTTGCTGAATAACTCATCCATAATGGCTGAAAATTTCAGCCATTTTGTTAAAACACCCAAGGCAGAAGAGATTAGTGTGCACCATAGAAAAGCATATGTATAATCACGAAGAAGTTTAGACCACGTCTGCACCGTGAAGTACCATTTAAACATCCCAAGTTCTAGTCATTACATTATGGAAAACAATGTGAGCTATCTAAAAAATGAAGTGTGGCTTGCTCTTTGCTAGCTGAGGAGACTTTAATAGCATTTAAGCTTGGTAAAATGTATTTCTAAACAAAGTTGCTATCTTTGCAGCTTATCTTTACAGATGACAAGGTCAGGTAGAATTTGACTGGAGGGAATTTAAAAAAAAAACAGTTAAATGTGGCAACTATAGAGAAGAAGTTAAACAGTGAGAAAGCGCTAACCTAGTTGTTGAAGAATTAATATCAATTAGATTCCTATTAATAATAATAGGATAAACTGACAACAAACATCTGGGTTGCTAAAACGAGAAACCATTAAGCTCTTCCCTTTTAAACACATTTTGACAATGGAGACATGTTATGTTATTTTTCAATGGGTAAGTTTCAACTTGAAGGTTTCTAGCATTTATTTTCACAATTTTATCATAATTCTGAAAAAGAAATCAGGAAATAAATTGCTATTTTAAAGATTGTCCCTCGAGCCACTGGTGCTTTGCAGAAGTGGATTCTGGAGGGGAACAGTATATTTTTAAATGTCAAATTCATCCCATATTTTCTATGTGGAAAATGTCATGAATACTAAATTTTGTCCAGTCAAAGGCTCAAGTACGCTTAATGGAGAATAAGTATTTTTCCTCCTCCTATATTTTGCATTTTGGACTTTGGGGGCTATATTTAGTTTGGGTTGTATCTGGTGTTCAGTAGAATAAAAACATGTATGTAAAACTTATCTTCAGCTTGAATTTAAGTTCATCTGCTTGCTACCTTGTTTAAACAATAAAAAGGGAAAATATTCCCCAGGAAAGATGTTTAAATACCGGTATGTAAACAATGATGTCACCTTGCAATTTGAATGAAATATTAATGGAAAGAAGAGCAGATGAATATCAGAATATATTAAGAATAGAGTAAATGCAACAGAAGGCTATTTTCTATCAAAAGAAAGGTGGTAAGAAATTTAACAGATATAGTTCATAGTCTCAGTGAAATTAATGCATTTGGAATAGAATATATAGAAGTCATTTAACTTCTCTGTTCCAAGAATCTCAAGAGCCTAGACACATGCAGATTAAAAAATTAAGTCAGAAGGATGATAAATCAATCAACAATCTCTTCTGGTTTTCACTGTTTGCATAGCTTTTGCCAGAGGTCATGCAATAGGTCATTTGCACTATCAGGAATCCAAACTTTAATTCTAGCAGTATTTCTCCAACACTCCCATGTTCTCCAAAGCAAAGTTGTCTACATAAAAAGGATTAGAAAATGTCTCTTGTACACAAAGCTATTTGGAAAAAAAAATCAACTAATTAGCCCATCTAATGAGTCATTCAGTAGTAAAAGCAGCATTTATTTGACATGTTCCAAATATGTCAGTGATGGCTGCCTCTCCTTCCAAATCATATTGGGTCCTTGTCTACCAAGCTTCCCCATTCCAGTTAGCTGTGCTTCGGATCCTCGAGGAAGCCAATAAATAAAAACTTCTTGCTCTCCTAAGTTTAGAATCCATTAAAAGATAGGTATTCGATTGTACGCCTCGAACTAGTATAACACTGTGTGCCAATTATACTTCAATACTAGATAAGTAAGTAAACAAATGATAGGTATTCGAGGCAGCTGGATGGAGCTGAAATGCCAGCTTTATTACTGGTAAGTGGTGGAAAATCGGGTCTAACAGGTGAGCCACTCAAAACACCACTCAGTAAATAAATCTCCCACCCCTCTCAGGCAATGTCACATACCTGCAGGCCTCCCTAGTAGGGCTAGGGTCTCTTGACTCACAGGAGGGTGGACCTAGACATTCTCCCTGTTGTCAGCAGACCTGAAGGAGAAAAATGCTGAGCTTTCTCCTGAATGTATCTTCAGAGAAATTGCTCCCCCTTTCCTGAGACCTAAATGTGAAGGCTGCATGGGTCCCCTTGGACCTTTCTCCTCCTAGGAAATAGAGGGGACATTCCCTCTCCTTTAAGGAAAGAAGAGGAGTTAGAAAGAACATGTGTGTGTTTCTTTTTAAGTTGCCTGGATTATTTTCTCATGTAGGTATTTAGGGACTAGAGAGGAGGATTGTATTTTTTTTTTCTACCTACATATCTGCATATAGCTTCCTATACCTCAGCTCATGGTGCAACTTTCTATGTGAGAGTATCTAAGCCAGACACTATAGCTGAAAGAGGTATATAATAATGATAAACCAATGAATTTTATTTTGAAGGGGCTTGAGGAGATAGGTGTCCATACGTTTGTCTTAATGTATCATATTATGCCTCTCCCTCATTCTCATATTTTTGCAAGCTCTTCCCAATTGTTTTTTTTTCCTCACTGGTGAATGACCCTTCTGTACCAGTCAAATAAATCAGTTGATTTCGGAAAGTAAATTTATTTGAGAAGGACATGAATCCCTATTACTTAAAAAACTTTCTTTTGTTTTACATTAGATCCCACCAAAGCATGCCATCGTAAACAGGCACTGTATAAAACTGATTTTTGTTTTTCACACATGAGACAGCTTATTTTTGCTACCCAAAGCATGGTCTCAGGGCTAGCAGCATCAGAATTATGGGGAGGCTTTAGAAATACAGAATCTTGCGTGCCATTCTTCAGCCAGAGCCTGTAATTCACAGGGGGCTCCGGGGCATGTTCACTTTTGAGAAGCACTGGCTTAAGAAATTGTTACCTTCCCCCAAGTGGTCAGCGGGTGGAGGAGACTCAGTCCTTGTTCCACTGAGGCTCCTTACTCAAACTATTTCTGGAGATGTAGGTGGAGGAGTGGTTGGGCCACATCGTTCTCGTGGTTGCCAGGAGTGTTTTAGTCTAGGAGCTGGGACCGTATGTGGGTGGGCAGGGGCCTGCGACGAAGAGCAGCACAGGGCATTATTCAATCAATATGGACCTGAGTTTGAGTCTTAGCTTTACCATGTACCAGGACTGGGAGCTTGGCAAGTTACTTGACCTCTCTCAGCCTCAAATTCTTGAATGTGTAAATAGAAAAACGATAATGACCTTTAGATTTATTGTGAAGATTACATTAAGTATGGTAAGTACATGACATAAGTAGGGAAATCATACATTTTAGTTCCTTTGCCTTCATTTCCTGCAAATGAAAAATGTCCTTCCTTGTTTTAATAGCCTCAGCTTTCACATCCTGTTCAGCCAATATGAGGGATGTGGAGGGAGGGAGGTTGATTCCCTACATGAGGCTCTCACCCTTTGTGGCCAAACAATAACTGTCATATTCTATTCTGTTGCTGCTTTAGCACAACTACTTCTTGTGTGCTAATTGATCACTGACTATTCTCACAACAATCCATGGAGTGAGATCTATTACTGTTCCCATTTTCACAGGTAATAAAGAGGCACAACAAAGTTATGGAAGCTACCCAAGGTCACCCAGCTTGTCAGAGTTCAAGTGAAGATTCTCACCCTGTGCTATTCTTCTAGAGCCCATATTATTGACAAGTATGTTAGACATGGAATTAGAAAGATTCAGTCACTTTCTTTTATGGTAGTTTATGTTGTGGCCAAGAATGTGTATTTTCAAGAGTCAAGTCCAAAATCTGAGAAGAAACACAGAAGCACATGTATAAGAAAGCCAAGCCTTAGACCCTGACCCCATTTTTCTAGGTCAGGGTCACAACCCTTCATCCAGCAGTAACAATTTCTTTATACTTTAAAGTTAAGTCATTTCATCTTTACTAATTCTCCTGGGAAATAAACAATTCTGGTTTTTCACAGCCTACTCTAGAGAACTCTAGCCAAAGAATCAACAGTTGTGGAGGAGAAAATGGGTCAACTGCCTCCTTGGCTTTCCTCTGTGGTCAACAGGGGGCTGTCATCAATGCCCATTTACCTCTGGAGCAAATATGAATGTGAACTCAACTTACTTTTTTAACCTCTTCATTAATACTGTTATTATTTCAAAATTTTTTATCGATAGAACAATTATGATTTCTAATATACTTTCAATGTCTTGAAAGTTTCAATATTATACTGAAGGTAATATTGTTTTAAAGGAAGCCTAAAAACTCTGAATGTTATTACTATTGTGTTATTCATTCATTCATTCATTCATTCATTCATTCAACAAATGTATATATTGTACATCTTCCTAGGTACTGAGCCTTATCACAGGCACTGAGGATATAACACTTAAGACAGATAAGATGCACAGTTATATGGAGCCTACCTTCCAGTCAGAGGAGACAGAATCTGTGCCTCAGAGGTAAAGTCTTTGCTGTCTCATTTCCTCAGTCCTGATGATTTTTAATGATGAGAAAAAAGAATCTTTGATTTAGTGAAATGCACCAATATTTGTAGCCACATGAATAAAAAAAAAGATTAGTAACAATCTTTACTGGATGAAAACTAACCCATTTTGGTAGGCACAATGTCTTAGCAGAATTATATTCTATCTCAGAAAGCACTGTAATAATTTAAATTAACAATATAATTTACAACTGCATATAAGATAAATCAACTAAAATCTAAATATATGAACTTGGGTTTCTAGAAACATACCAACTAATGTCCAGAAAATATTGTATACAACATGAAAGCATCTATCTAGCAATCCGTCTATTTGTTTATCTATATACATAAGATCTGATAAATTTATTTTGACACAACTGAATTTTTTGTCAGGTGCTATTATTTAATAGATCAAGAGAGCATTTTAATTACCTATACTTCAGTGATAACTCTTTGAAGGGAAATGTGCCTTGGAATTTTCCAGGTTATTATTGTTCTGTGGAAAGGTAGTATTGCGCATTGCCTGAAGAAGGTGCTCATAGTTTTACTTCTTATCCAAGACCCTTAAATTTTCTATTTTAAACATTTCTTTTCCTCCGTTCCTGACATTTGAATTCATCATTCACGTCTGTGACATGTTTTCATATTATCTTTTAATACCGATGTCAGTACCAAACAGTAATAAGGGTGCAAACATCTGTTGTTTACTCGGAAATGATTAGCTTCCATATATAATAATAAAAATTTACCCTATTGCAATAATGTTTAAAAAAAAACCCTTGCAAACATTTTGGACTGTGGTGATACCTTTAAAAAGGCAGTGCAAAACCAGCTATATAAAGTTTGCCTGCTATTTGCTTAATCCCAGTAAAATCTAGAATGAGTGCAAATAAACTTTATTCCAGAAAATCTTTACAGTAAGGAGAGTCTATTAAATACATTCATAGGCTTACTTGATGCTTAACTTCACAAAGACTCAGAAACAATGCAACAAAGTGGTAAAACCATGTAGACTTTTGCTGAGAAAGGCCTATCATTTTACTGTCCTTTTCCAAACTGGCTGGTTGTGTCTTTGGTAACATTTAAGGACAAGGCACATTTGGTTGATAATACTGCTGACTTTAAGCCGAACTAGAAACATCTGGAGGAATCACATTTCTTTCCCTGGCTAACCTTTATTCCTCCTTTGAAATTCTGCTAAGGCATCATTTTCTTCTTTTTTTTTTTTTCTTTTTTAACGTTTATCCATTATTTTTTAGAGAGAGAGACAGAGAGAGAGAGAGAAAGAGAGAGAACATGAGGAAGCAGGGGAGGGGCAGAAAGAGAGGGAGACACAAAATCCAAAGCAGGCTCCCAGGCTCTGAGCTGTCAGCACGGAGCCCAACATGGGGTTTTGAACTCACAAACCTCAAGATCGTGACCTGAGCCAAAGGCAGACACCCAACCAACTGAACAACCCAGGCACCTCAGGCATCATTTTCCTTAGCATGCCTTCCCTGAGCCCCTAGGTTAGGCTGTTTCTTTTTGAAACTCATAGCACCCGGTAGAGCCCCCTAACTCAGAACTCGTCATAGGATTATATTTGAACCATCTCAAAAATGAAAATCTTCCCTGTTAGACTGCAACCAGAGACCCAGCCTTACTTACCTTTGTATCACTGGTACCAAATACCCAAATACAGCAATATATTGCCTGATCATGGATAAGGGGCCAAAAATGGACAAAAGGGCAAGAGTTAGAACATCAGGCAATGTGTAAAGCAGGCCCTGGATGGACACAGTATTTCTGTCCTTTAAAATCTAATCATCCAGCAATCTAGGTGTAAACAGACACTACCATGAGAATATGCACAGGCTGTAGTGGGGAACGATAGGGGAGGTTAATCAGCCTGATGGAAAGGGATTGACAAGCTAGTCTTCAGAAGATCTGATGTGGGAGCCAAGTACTGAAAGATGAAAGTTACTCATTGATTGCTTCAAGAATAAGAGAGCAAGACAACTTTGGGTATCTACAAATTGTTAAGTGTGTCTTGAATTTAGGATTTTAATGGTGGACGATGGTGCTGGAAAAGTAGGAATTAGAAAAGGAAGTTGAAACACCAAGTATTTAGTTTTTTAAGCTGCAAACTGAGAAGCCATTGAAAGATTTTAAACAGAGGAGTGCCATTGTAAGATTTAAATATGAGAGTGATAATCCAAGGTAGTCTGGAAGATGGAAGATGAATTATTGGGGGCACAGTGAGAAACGAGAACATTGAGGAGAGTACTAAGCTGGGACTTGGGGATGGTAGTCAGGAATAGATCAGAGATATATTGAATAGATAAAATCAGGAGGACGTGGTGAATTAAGGATGAGGTATCTGGCAAAGTGAATTGAATTTTGTGGACTGGCCCATTAGGGTATGAAAGTCATATTCACTGAGAAAAGCAAAACATGAGGATAAAGATGTGAGCCTCGTTTTGGAGAAGGTGTATTTGGGGAGCCTGATTGACAAGGAGAAGGTCCAACGGACAGGTATATGGGTCTGGAGTTCAAGGGTTAGGTCTGCAATAATGAAACAGATTTGAAATTTGTCATACTGGTTGAAACTGTGGTGTTATAATGGGCACTGACATTTTGCACACAGATGCCCTGGGATCCTTTTTGCAATTTCTGTTTTCTAGCCAGCATCCCTACCCCAGCTTCCTTATGATTTTGTTTCTAGTGGCCTGAACCCATGGAAGGCTGCCCTTGAGTACTGTGGCTGCTTTGTCTGCAAGCTCAGAGAGCAGGAGGTATCTGTTGTTTTCAGTACCCATGGCTGACCTTAGCCAATGATCAAGGGGTACAGGTGTACAAAGGCCCAACTCTTTTGCCTCCAGATGGAGCAAACTGTGAGGTATAATTTGCCTTTTAGGACTCTTCCCCAAACTGTACCTTTGCATGCTTTGTTCCCATTCCCTGGCCTACTTCCCTACCTTGGAAACCACTTGCACACAAGTAAATTCTCTTCTCATGGTCTCTTTTTGGGGATGTCTACCTAAGATATGTTGTAAATAAGGCCACCCAAGCAGAACATTGAAAGCGAAAAGGAAAAATATCCAAGAAAGGAATTTAGGGGTAGGCTGCAAGATCCATTATTTTGAATTCGACAATTATGGGTAGGGCCATCATTAAGGCTGAACACTGTGCTCTCAGACCAGTTAGTTGGTCTCCTCACTCCCTGCTCACTTTCTGACAGGACAAAATTCCTGCTGCTGACAGCATGGAGCCTGCTTGGAATTCTCTCTCTGCCCTTCCCCTGCTCACCCAAATGCGTGCTCTCTCTCTCTCTCTAAATCTCCCCCTTGCCAAAAAAATGTCATATCTAGAGAAAATGCCAGTGCAGACCCAACTCAGAGCCAGAGCAAGAGGCTCCCCTCTCTAAGTCTGGTGGCAGTTACAAAATGCCCCTGGAACTTAGAACTGACTCTGGAGAGAATATGGTGTGAGTAAACCAGAGCAGAAAACTTAAATCTCCACAAGGCTGAATTTTTAACCTGCATCAACCAAGTGTGAGGTTAGTTTATTGAACTGATTGAACCTGAAATTGACTAGGCAACATTTTCTGTAACCCAGTGAAAATGGGGGCTTATAATAGAGATGATGTTGAACCATGAGGAAATAAAGTTCTAAATTATTCACATGAATATGCGCATTTAACAAAAAATTCATATGACTACCAGTGTGAAAATGCACAAATTCCACTTAAAGACATCAACCATACAAAAAAAGGTATGGGTCCTAGGTTGTTCATCACAGCATCATTTGTAATAAGAGAGACATGGATAAAGCAAGGTATCTATCAATGAAGGAGTAGTTATTTATTAAAACATAATTGACATGCATAACAGTGTGCAATACAATAATTAAAAGTAATGATGTAGATCTATATTTACGTGCGTAGAAAGATGTCACCATGTAATAATGACTGAAAGGGGGGAAATGATAGCTCCTCCCCATATATGAAGTATTACATTTTCATTCTTCCCTTAATAAACAAATCCATAATAACTGCTTGGCCCTCATCCAGGGCTCATTTTTCCATTACGGCCAAAGATATGCTTATCAGTATCCTTGCTTACAGTGTCATTGTGACACGTCATCAGGCAATCCTTCATCTCCTCACATTTAGCAGCAACAGGAATTTTGTCCTGGCAGAAAGCGAGCAAGGGGTGAGGAGACCAACCGGTCTGAGAGGACAATGTTCAGCCTTTGTATCCCTTGACACAAATGGTGTTCAGTGTTTCTTCAATGATGACTAGTCTGTGGTTTTACTGGAACACTGCCTGGATCTTTGGCCCAACTGATTTCTCTGAGTTGCAGCCATGTTGTCCTCAGGTATCTGACTGTGGTTGGAATAGTAACCAGTTCTGTGTCCCCTCATCCCCTGAACCCCTGCTGGCTCTCTCAGCCAATCTTCACATCTCACTTGGCACATGGGAACTTTGGATTTCCTCCACACCAATTAGGGAAGATAAACACCTGTAAGAAAGGTAGAAAGTCTAACAATTTCCCCCTTTGTAGGCCTTTTCACTTAACTTTCATAAGAAAAGAGAGAAAGTCACTAGGTAATTCCAAAAAAAGAATGAGTTTGGAATTAGGGAGAGTAAAGTTTTGAAAGAGCAGTTGAGGAGAAAAGTGAACTATGGAGAAGAAATGTCAGGCAGCTTTACAAGTGTAAGTTCCAGACCATAAATTTCTAGAGGAAAAAACTGGGCAAATAAGTGACGGTTTCTCCGTCACTACTCAGTGATAGCAAGGAGTTGAAGACTGGGAGCAAATGGAAGGATGTGGGACTAGAAGCTGAAGGGTGTCAAGAAACTGTGGAACAGAACAATATAAATGAGCTGGACAGATGGCAGGTGTGGTCAGAGAAGAAGGTGATGGATTTTAATAGTTTAAAGGTAGAACGTTTTGGGCGATGAAACATATTTTGTGGGGGAGGCTTGGCGAAGAAGTGAAACCCATGAAATTGTGGAAGCCCAATCACTATGAGACAGGGGTTTTGTATGGAAATTGGAGCTAGTTAGAACAAAGGTTGAACTTGGGACAGACGAGACAAAAAGGCAGATTCTGAAGTGCTCAAAACACATACTGACGTGATGAGGAATTAAGTGGAATGAAATCAAGATAATGTGAGTTGACAACAGCAAGAAGGAATAAAACATGACATCGTAGGGGGCAAAAGCCTGACAGGAGGGAAGATTTGATGTGAGGGAGGAACATAATGGTCTGAAAGTGAAAACCAGAAATTGGAATAGTAATTAATCCCTCCATTCCACTTCTCCAACTACAGACGTGCAAGACATGGGAGGCTCTCAGGGGAGAGCCAGATTATTGTAAGGGCAAAGAGGCAGAGGGAGTTCATTTGGCAGAAGAACTCAGGAAGCAGGAAGAGCAAAGTCATAATAAGTGAGAGTACGGGAGAGATGAGTGGCTGGTGGGGCTTGTGTTTGGGATGGCGGGCAAAGCAGACTGGACTAGGAGAGAAACTTGGTTGACTGTTCCAATGTTCTGAGGAGAACTTCTGAGGAGATCTGTTTGCTGTTGCTTGGCTGGGGTCTCAGGAGTCATAGGCCTCTTCATTGCCTCTCTGTGGCCTAGCCAGCCGAAGGTAAGTTGGCTTGAGGTATCAAACAGAATATTGATTAAAATACATTTTGAGGATTAAACCTGGAGTTGGGTGTTGAGAACACGAATGAATATGCTTCATGTGTCAAACAGAAGTGGAAGACACTTGTGAGATGAAGTGGTCAAAATTCTGATGTGAACCCCGCAGACCTCAGCCAAAAGTTGCTGAGTTTCTTGGATTGCATGGTGTAATTTGTAAAAGTGTTATTAAAGGCATTGAAAGTCATCTTTTCCAAAACAGATGATAACAATAGCAAAGGAAGTAGTCTATTTTATCTAGAATTTTAGGATTATAAGGGAGGGTAAGGTGGCCACCCTGCATAAGTCACAGGTGAATTTGACCTACTCTGTTTGGATCCTGTCATCCTTTAATTCTTACTTTGTGGTTATAATGACAAAATTGAACCCCTCATCTCATTAAGAAAGGAATAAAAAAATAATAAGTGGAGAAATTAAGGGAAAAATAAAGGACAGCATTCTTGTTTTTCTCTTGCCATCATTCCCACTTCTCCAAGAGAGTGGCACTAATATCGGGCAAATATAGGTGCTATTACATGTTATGGTCCTGTCCTACAAGGGCACAGCTAAAGATCTCAGACTCGAGTTGGGTCCTGGCTTTGCATTTTCTGTTCTGCCTTTAATCAGTCATTTCCTGTTTGGTGTGAGTTAACAGTTCCTTTGGTGGATTTTTTTTTTTTCCTCCCTCTGAGTCATCTTACTTGATAATGTCAGCCATGGGCTCACTGGCACATGTTGTATTGTCAATCTGTGATTCTCACTTTGGGCCATTTCTGTTGCTTGTGTCTCTTCTACTTGCAATTTCCCTTTGGTCGCCATCCCCTATTTTAGGAGAACTCAATCCACGTGCAGAGAAATATTATAGGTTAATCTCAGCAGGATGTGTGAGAAAGAGACCTTGGAAACAGGATGAAACTTGGAGTGTCATAATTCTATTTGCAGAGACTTGATCCTTGCTTACATGGACCGATCACAGTTGCTGAAAAAAAATAACTCTGTGATATTTTCATGGATTCAGCCATATGGCACCGCCCTACCTGAACCATCATTCTGTTTTCCCTTACAGACACTGAGGAATGCAATATGGACATCCCGTCTGACTACACAGTATACAAACTCTTTACCTAATGTTGCAGATGGGTTTCATATATCCAAAGGGCTGTTTATTAATGTGGATATTTTTTCTCTCACTTATTTACATATTGCTCAGAAGCCTGCCTACAACATGGAAATGATTTGCATGCATCTCATATCTTAGGAGTAAAGCACACTCCTACACAATAGGGCACATCACTTCACAGAGAGACAAGTCGTTTTGGGGTCTCCATCGCCATGTTTTGTGGGGGCAGAGCCATAAAGGCACTCTCTAAACAAACCACTTTCTACAATTTACTTGGACTTTTGAACAAATATAAAGAAGTGCCTAAATGCTTGGAAATAGTGGGGAGTGGTAGGTCAGAGGGACCCGGCAGCAGGGGGGGGGTGTTGATAGAAGGAGTGCAGGCCTTGGAATAAGAAATAATCCAAGAACTAAAGGAATATTCCTGGATTTATTATTTACCATGTGTTGCAGCCTTGGAAACTATTTAACCTGTATTTACTTGGTTCCTCATTTCTAAAACAGGAAAAATAACATATATCATGAAAAGTTATAAGGACTGGACACTGTGGATGTATGATTAAAAATGGAGATATTAGGAATAATATTGTTAAAAATTAATTAGGCATGATTACTATCTCCGTTTTCTCAGGACAAGAGTATTGATGCTTCCAAAAAGTAAACATAATTGTCTTTGCTTCTCTTTACCCTGAGAGAGTCCTTGAAATGCATATTCCCAGTCCCCGTGCAAGTGCCTGGCAAGTAGTAGATACTCAATACATGTTTGTTTAATTAATTATAAAATTGATTCATTCATATGAAAAACATTTAATGTTCCTAAATAGGTATTCATATTTAAGGAGATGAAATCAAAATTTTATAGACAATCATTGGATAATTTTATGGAAGAGAAAGAAATCAAATATGAAAAGAGATGTAGATTTTTTTTCACCATTTACTTGCTTCAAACTTTTGATTTAGAAGTGAAAACCTGACACTCGGAGGACAACAAAAGAATAGGAACATCATTTGGTGATCTCTTCATTTTCATACACTGCCTTCCTTTAATAATAGAATACTAGCTTGCCTGAGAACAGAGATCTTGTCTGTTTTGTCTTTGCTAAAATCCTTCCCTGTGCCTAAAACAGTGTCTTGAACATAATGGTTGCTCAACAATTATTGAATAGATTTTTATCTCTTTGCATCTAATATCCAGAGAGAAGTTTATAATAACCCATCTTTCTTCCTCTTCAGCTATAGAATAATGAACACTATAGCCCTTTTATTCAAGATGTTTTTAAAAAAAAATTCCAGTATTCATTTTTATTTTGAATAAAACATTTCTTCTTTTACTGTGTATTTCTGCTTCTATCACTTGGTTAAATGTCACCCAAATAGTTTAGCCTGCATACTTAACTTTGTTTCAATCACAATTCTTAAATTTGGTTATCTGTAGCAATCAAATTACTGTTTCTTGTTTTGTTTTGTCTGTGTAGACTCAGTCCTGGTTTTTCAGGTATTCCAGTTTGGAGCAAACCTTGGTTAGCCCAGCAAGCTTTGCAGGAAAAAAAAGTGTGTATTAATTATTTTTTCAGGACTCAATTTTTTTGTTTCTATCAGATAAAACTTCCAGATGGATGGCAGATCATAGAATCACATTTCCCTGCTATCTTATGGCACACTGAAACACTTGATTTGTAAGCTGGAACACAGCGATCTGACCATGTAACTGTCAACAACATAACCGGGTATACACCTTATGCCTGGATCCTCTAATTTGCAAATTTTTTTCTGACACATTTTGAAAGGCTACAGTCTGAATCCTTCAGTTCCTGTTCATTTAGATGTTAGTAAAGTTTGAAAGTATACCAACTCTAATAGAAGCGGGATGATAACCGGTAAGCAAAATCATAGATTATTCCCAAAGCCAACTGATGTCCTTTATTGGCACTAAAGTAAGGGCTGGCAGTAGTTAAAATTTTATTTTTCTTCAGTTCTTCTTCTAAGTAAGTTTTCTCATAAACATAGCTGGCCACGAGATGTAGATGTGACACACACTAGGAGGGACTCAGCAGTGGAGCAGAAAGGTAGATTCTAGGCCCCCCAACCCCTTGTTGTAGTTGAGTGGTCTTGGGTAAGCAATTTAAACTTTGGGCCACTGATTCCTATAGAAAGAAGGAAGGGTTTCAATAAGGTAGTTTTGAGATCCTTTATATCTCAAAAATTTTTATGATCTACAAACCAGATAGGTCAATCCTAAATTATTAAAAAATGATATATTTCTATGTGAAATGAAGTAGGTCTTTATACCACAATAAGCCCTTTAAATAATAGCAACTATGCCTTAGCCTTGCTTACATTATATGACAAAACACCATCCCATTGACAGCCTCTGACCTAGGTGATACCATTCATCAGTAGTACACTTTAAAGCATTTGAGGGGTTCAAAGGATTGCTCATAATTTGTCTCATAACTTGAGGAAAAATAAACTGACAAAAGTATAATCCAAGGTCTGGATTAGTATGCTCTAGAAAATATTAAATATTAAAAACAAACCAGCAATGGCACATATAACAGTAATTTATGGATTATGATAGAGCTCAGGCTTGTGTGTGGCTTATCTCTATATTCTAACATGTTGACAACGGAGCAATAATGATGTTTAATTCAAACAATCTTTTTATGGAAGGCAGTATGTGAGAAATATTTTTGATGTATTCATCATGTTTTTGTGTTTCAGGATCATCTTGCAAAAGCAAGCTTGAATCCTTCCTAAATGCGTGGTCCTTCGATTTGAACTGATAGAATATTATGACTTCCTTTGTCTTCTGTTTTGTGATTTTGCCAGTAGTTGAAACAAGGAGAACAATAGAGTGTACATGAATAGAATTGAGCATTACGGAAGGTGTAAAGATACTGAAAGCTGACAAAAGAGGAACACTAATGAACCAAAAAAAAATTAGTTTAATTTCTTGAGTTAGGGGTTTCTATATCTATATCTCTGTATCTTTTGTTTTCCTTTAAAAAAGGACAAATACTTTATTTGAAGGGAATTAATTATTTCACTAATAGCTATATAGGACAATTTATTTCAGCTCAAATGGAATGTATATAATACATACTGAAAAGACAAGATAAAAATGATACTGGTCTCTGCAGGGAAAGGAACCATATAAAAATAATGGGACCTTAAATACATGTGTTAAAATTATTTATTGATTTATTTATACACATTGTTAATGTATAATGTGATTCTTGCTCTAATCTTATCATTAGCAACCAGCTTATCAGGTTATCATTAGCACAAAGTCAATTGCTACATTAAAATGACCTTTCATAGCATACAAGCAGTTTGTGCTAGAAATCCAGGCACTTTTGTTAATGTGGACTGTAGGTTTTTCTTAGAAAACCTCCCAAAGGCCTTTGTTCACCTTTATTCAAGCACCATGTTGCCACCTGTTCTGTCGACTGGCAACTCATTCCCTTTCCCTTGAGTTGTCTATGCTGCCAATTTCTTCAAATGATGGACTTCTTTCTTCAAAACTAACACTCAAGACTCTTCTCCCTTAGTCTATTAATTTAGATATTTTAATGTAAACTGAAATGTGAATACATTTAGCTCTAGTGTAATTTGCATTTTTAATGCTACTTTTTAATGGAAAGGGATCTCTAATTGGGGGGTTTATCTGACTCCCAACCTTACCCCCTGTTTATTCTCCTTCTTAAACTTCGCATTCTACCGATAAAAGACCTCATTTGGTTACTTTGAATTTTCATGTTTGGTGAAAACTAGCTTATTTCTTTACCAAAAAAACAAGAAGTATTTTGTGGGGAAAACATTTTATGTCTTTTCCTCTAGTCTGTGTGGTCCATAGTTTTGTTCTTAGATTTTACTCTCTACTGTTACACTAGATCCCACAGCTCATGGGTGAGAGCATTTTAGTTATTTGTTTCTGGGCACAGTGGGTCCAAAGACCTCACCTGCCAAGAAAAGCAATGCCTTTTCACTCTCCTTTATGTGGGATCTCTGTAGGCACTTCCCAAACAGGTGAGGGGACTCAGAATTGCAGCCCCAGTGTGTGCCTCAGCTTCTCTCAGCTTTTTTTTTTTTCTAGTCTTCTTCCAGGTCTTTGGTATAAAAATGATGGACCTGTCCTCATTTAATGTGTTTCACACTATCTCACAGGCCACATAGATTAGTTTCTAGTTGCGTCCACTTCTGGCCTTTGGCAGTAGAATTTTTGTCTATCCAGCAAGAAAATACCTTCCCTTTTGGTCTGTAGATTGTTAGTGGCGGTGGTCCCGTGGCAATGAGAGTAAGGTGCCAAGTGACACTGAGTTTCAGCTTTCATGCATGAATGCTCTGTTCTTGAAACTCCATCCTCTGAATGAGGTGTTTGACTTTGCGTGGCAAAGCCAGTTTTGAGCCTCACTTAGGCTTTTCCTCTTAGGAGACCTTTGTTTCTCAGTGTAACCTGCCTTCTCTCTTCAATCGCTTTTAGTCTATAAGACATATTAGTATATGTTTGGACTCCTATTGAAGACCAGGTTCAAGTTCTTCCCCATGATGGTCATGCATGGCAAACAAATCAGAGGATGTGGCTGTTGACCTCTGCTTAAGTTTCTGTAAGCAGATAACGAGACTTTGTCTTACTAGTGTCAGCTGTGGCCCAAATAAATCATGTTACACCACATTTCTTCATTTGGTCAGAATAATTTATTTATTCAGAGTATAGGAGGGAGAAAAGATCTCTCTCTTCACCGCTAGTCTAAATATTGTATTAGCCAAGCTGCCTGCTTTGTTATTGGCTTGGGGAGGGTGAATGGCAGGGCATATGGGAGTTATCATGACTCTATGAATTTCATTACAGATTATTAGTTGCCCATTCAAGACAAATATAAGAATATGCTGAGTGGACCCCTCCTCCAAAGCTAGGGTCAGATGAGAAAAAAAATGGGGAGACACATGGTAAAAACTAAGTGAGCGTGAGTTTGGAAATAGAGAAAGAGGGACGCACAGCTTCTGCAGGCCGAGTAGAATTGTGTGGCACTCTGAGGGTGGAAGACACAACTTAGAAATTCAGAAAGCTTCTCTGTGACGTTGGGAATAGAGGCATGAAGATGACGGTGTATTGACAAAGCGGGGTCCGGTTGTGTCAGGGCTAAGGGAAACAAAGTTGGACCTGCATAGAAATAGAAGTCTCCAGAATAGTAAGGGCAAATAGAAGAAAAGTGCTTTAAAGGTGAAATTAATTATTCTCCAAATCTACCTTATTTTCAATTATTTCCTTATTTTAGAATCTTTTATAATCCTGAGTTTTCTGCACACTGTTGGAGAAAATAGGTTTTATCAACTTGTCACATTTGGCCACTGGCTAAAAGGGGATGCCACAAGAGAGAGGGAATATAGGATATAGGATAAGTAATTTTATTTATTTATTTTGAGACAGAGAGAGAAAGAGAGCAGGCACATGAGCAGGGGATAGATACAGAGAGAATCCCAAACAGTCTCCCCCCTGTCAGCACAGAGCCTAAGGCAGGGCTTGAACTCATGAACCCTGAGATCATGACCTGAGCCAAAATCAAGAGTCAGACTCTCAACTGACTGAGCCATCCAGGCACGCTAGGAGTATTTATCTTAAATAATCCTCAGTGAATTTAGGAATTTTCTATTTTACCCTATAATTACATGTTGGTAAATATGGTTAGAAGGTTAATAGTGACTGCCCCCAACTAAAAATAGGAGATTTCAAGATTTTAATTTACTTAGCCAGAGGTTGGCAATTCATAGAATGTATTTCTTTAAAAATAGTTTCTTTTCTTTGGGCTCCAAATCTAGTGAGGTTAGCATATATATGTGTTGCCAGAGAAGAGTGTCATTAGAAAAATGCAAAATTCTTAGGTCAGAATCAGTAGAAATTTCAACCAATGATGTTTCATGAAAGTTCTTAATCAGTGAACTGTTTTTATGCAACTGGTTCTGGAGATTTTGTTTAAAAAATTTTTCTTTAAGTTTATTTTGAGAGAGACAGAGCACAAGTAGAGAGAGAGGGAGATAGAGAATCCCAAGCAGGCTCCATACTGCTGGTGAAGAGCCTGATGTGGGGCCCAAACTCAAGAAACCACAAGATCATGACCTGATCCGAAATCCACTAGGATGCTTAACCTCCTGAGCCACCCAGACACCCCAAGGTTCTGGAGATTTTGAAGACACAGTCTTGAGTGTTTGTGAATGCCAACTGACATTGTGTGTCTCTGACTGTTGTCTCGATATGATTTCACTGGTGTTTCAAACTGAGGGTCATAATGGTGGGAAATCCACTAAAATTATGTGATAAAATTGGTGCAGGAGAGGGGTGCCTGGGTGGCTCAGTTGTTTAAACGTCTGACCTGATTTCAGCTCATGTCATGAACTCACAGTTCTTGAGATCAAGTCCTGTGTCAGGCTCCATGCTGTCAGCACAGAGCCTGCTTGAGACTCTCTCTCTCTCTCTCTTTCTCTCTCTCTCTCTCTCTCTGCCTCTCTGCAGGTCGTACTCTCTCTTTCTCAAAATAAATAAACTTAAAAAAAACAGTGCAGGAGATTTTATTCTCCTGTAAGATTGTATCTTAGTGTTTCCTTAATATGAAAGCCCCACATCACACTGATGGGGAAATCAAAGGTCTATTCTGGTTATCTCCCATCTCAGAGTGGACATAAACTATTAATACTGTGATTGTGCTAGTTGTGCTTGTAAATTGTATGGATTCAACTAGAATTTTAAAATCACTTCCAATTCCAATTGGTTCTTAACCTGATTCCTTATCTGCCAATTGATGAGAAAGAGATTTAGATCTTTACAATATTGACTCTTCCCATCCTATTCATTTATTTATTTTATGTCATGTCATTTAATGGTTGTATAGTGCTTATTTAGCGTTAACTTTTTTACTTGGTATTTTAGAGTTTGTTGTTGCTCTGGTGGGAAAGCTAATATCGTCCCATGTCGCCAAGCTCTCTCATAATTTCTGTGAGATTTTTCTGTTGACAGTCATAGTTTCTTGGTAGATACAGTAATATACCTCAGGTACTTGACATCTAGAGTAGATAATTTTTTAGCACGCTGTACTCTATATGACAAAATTATTTCCAGTAATAATCATGAAAATAAGTAAGTAATAATAATGGCCAGAAAAGAAATGTAGACAGATTAGAAATTTTCTTAATTGAAGTTCATACGTTTTTACATGCCAGTTGATATTAAAAATAATACAAATATTACAGTACTTAAAAGGAAAAGATCGGTTGGTTAATACTGTTTAATTACATTAATGTATTTTTTGAAAAGGAGAATTAATATCTATATACAGTCTGTCTCAGTAATAATAACCTTAAAATTACTATTTTCAAGCCTTAATTTCTATACAGTTGTCGATTAAATTTTGGAAAAAATTAATCTTGGTATATTCATGTTTAATGGTATAGCTAGGTTTTTTAATCCATTTTTGCTTATAGTAAATAGACTATGTTTTGATTAGTTTTAATTTTAAAGTTTTTTCTCACATGAAGCAGGATATATACGAGTAGGAAAAGTCTTAAACATAAGAATAACATTTTCAGTGATTTATAAAGATCCTATTTCTTAATACATTCCAGAAATTGAATACTGTCCATGTCTGTGTTTCTTAGGGATTAATTCTATCAGCTTTCAGATGTCTGTATGTATAAAAAAAGTTCCACAAAATAACTTCATCAGAAAAGTCATCATAAATTTCTTTTGCATTTGGTTGAAACATCAAAAACTTTTCTTCTGCAAAAATCAAAGGAATTAGATGAATAAAATAGCAAGCATTATCATTATTTGATCCATTGCTGTAGAAACAAGTGTCAAGTTCTTAGGGAACATGATCAAGGCATTCAAGCCCAGTATCTTTTGTCTTTCTCCTGGCCTTCATATAATGACAGAATTAAAGTAAGTCCAGTTCACTTTCTTTATCTTTATAATCACTTTGATATTATTATTTTTTGTTTAAAATCTGTTCTTTAAATGCAGGAATATTTAGTGGAATAGAGGTTCTCGACACAAACAATGCCTGGAGCAACTTTGACTAATTCTGAACTGTCATGAACTTTCTGTCAATAAAAATCAATGTAATGAGCCCTCTGACAGGGGCTGACTGTATAACTAAGAATGCTCCGTATCAGCTTCCAGATATTAGTTATTAAAAGATAAATAATAAGATGTACTAATTTGAAACATATGTATGTATATTAAAAAAAAAAACAGCCACCAAAGCAGTAGTTTTAAAACTTAGACCAAAAACATATTTTTTTTTTCAGAGAGAAATATGTTGTTATTGATGATGTTTAGAGTTGCTGGCACATAGCAATAATAAAAGCAGTCTGAGTTTTAGTTGGTTTTGCTACTGTTTTACAATTCTTTACAGACAACACATACCTTTACGTGTCTGAAGTGAACAACTCCTTGCAATATATTGGAGCTATGATCATGAGTGTTCTTGACTAGATCCTGACCGAAATGAAAGTGTCTCTAACTTTTCCATTACATTTAAGTTGTCCATAGGCACTTTGTAAATAACCCATTCCCAAGCAAAAGAACATTCCTTCCATTTCTAATTTACTATTTTTTTCATCAAAAATGGTCTTATGAAATGTTTTTCTGTGTCTATTGTGATAATTATATGGTTTTTATTCTTCAGTACGTAAATACCACATTAACAGTTTTCCAGATGTTGAAGCATCCTTGATGTTTGGTGATAAAACCTCCCTCATAATGTAGTATTCTTTTATATACTGCTTTTAACAATTTGCTAGTATTTTGTTTGTAAACATTTATCAGCAGTATAGATCTAGAGATTCTCTTTTTGAGTATCAATCGTTTTTAGTTTTGTTATCAGGATCACACCTCAGTGAATCAGTTTAGAAAGTTTCCATATTTTGGGTACCCTGGAAAAATTTGTGTAACATAGTAATAGTCTGTTCCTTGCAGATTCAGTCCTTTTTTTTTTTTAAGGAGAAGTATTATATTTTGTTATCTCCTATAATTCCCAAATGAAGTTTATAATACTGTGATACTGAGTCTATCTCAATTTGAAATACAGATGTGTTATCCTCTTTAGTAACTATCTCTCTCTCTCTTTCTTGGAAACATTATGTAAATTATTTTAGAGTTACCAGTGCTTTCCTCGAATAGTACTATTTCATTGGTGGCAGGAATAGCTCCTTTCTGGGTCGATGGACTGTGTTGACGTTAGTTTCCCTCTTGCTGGTCATTTTGCTCAAATGCCTGCCAATTCTTGGTTATCTCTTTTCTTGTGTAAATGAGGTTCTAGGTTGAACAGTATTGGTATCTGAAACAGAGTTTCAAGATATCTGAAGACAGCAAAAAGTTGCTGATGGAATTCAAAAGTCTTTCTCATCACTTCACACTTTTCCCTCTCCAGCCATGAGAACCAACAGGCCCTAGGAGAATTGTAGCGAAGATTAGACTGAATAAAGAATGATCCCTTCTTCCTGGTCCAAAGATCTTCATTTTGAAGGATAGACCAAGTAGTAAGGAACTATTCTTAATATCTGTGAATGATGCTGAAAATGTTTATAATTACTAAAATCCAGTTACATTTCCCTTACTTTTTGTTCAGTGATTCAGAGATAACAGGGTCCTATTTGTCTCTAAATAAATGGTTGGAAGAATTTTCCATTTAGGTTGACATATTCAAATGTAGGTTCCCGCCCATGAAAAAGGAGCGAATCAGTTTCCAGACTCTTTACCACAAATCCTGGCTTAATATCTTCTTTATGGAATATATAGGAGAAGAATAGATTAAATCAAATAATATTTTTAATTAAAAAATAATTAGAGCAGGATTCCCCTCAAACTCCCAGGAAGGAATCCTCATCATATGGAGACACATTAGTCAGTGCACGGAGTCCCAGTCAGTGCGTTGAGAAAGCAGAGTGGTTTTCTAGGCTATGTGGAATCCACTTTGTTCTCTTTTCTTGCTCTGATGCCAGCACCATGAGAGGCTTCTGATGGGATGGGGAATTCAGCTGAAGTTGCTGTAAAGCCATTGTTTAACTTCAGAAGGCTGTGAATCTGACTCTTGCCAGAGTATCCACAAAGCCTCCTCCCACATTTCCCACATTTTTTGTGGATGACGAGGTATCAATGCTGAGGACTCTGGCATTGATGCCCTCTGCTCTTGTCATCCCACAAATATTTTAGTCAAGCAGCTAGTTCAGGTTTTTGTTCTAAGACTTGGGGATGGGACAGTGATGGGTAGTCTGGCACATTCCTCTCAAATACTGGCTAAGACCCTTGGATCTTTGAGTCTTTTTCCCCCCTCACTTCCATGTCTCCTTCAGATGAGTTCTTTTCCAGGAAGTTCCTAGGTATTTTAAGCAAATAAAGCCTTGACGAGGCAGGTTGATCATGGGTGTTCTCAGACACGAAACCTTTTCTCATTCGTAGAGTTCAGTCAATTTAGTTTACCAGATGAAATGACAAATAATGAACACATGATAGTAAATAAATAGTGTTCTGTTTTAAAAATCTGGGGCTTGGATAATAGACACATAGATGTTCGTTTTGCTATTATCTTTTATAATTTACATAAATCATATATATACATATATATATGAAATTTTTCAAAAATAAAAATGAAAGGCTAGATGAAAAAAATAGTACATAATTCTAGGATCTCTGCCTACCCAGAGAATTAATTTTTGAAATTATGTGTGTGGAGACTAAAACTACACACATAAATTTATATAAAGATGGCTAGTTTACATGGTATAACATGATAATTCTGTTAAATTCTACCTATTTTTTAGATTTCCAACTCTGTTTTGCATCTGAGTTTGGAATGGTTCTACCTCAAAAACTCCCTCTCACATGGGCTTTGCTTTGAAGAAGGAATTGAGGGTGAAGTTGCCCCTTTCAGCTCAACTAATGCATTAACATATATTAAAGTAACAGGTTCTTTAGCTGCCATCTTGCACACTGCAGAAACTCTGAACCTAGAGTGAGATGGGAGAAGTGGAACAACTATTATGCTTCAGTGGGGGACATAGCCATAGCAATCCAGATCCTGGTTGACTGGGGTGGAGGCCAGAATAAGAGGGATTGCCCTGTAATTACCCTGTTCACTCTCTTTTTCTTTCTGTCTAGATTGTCACTATTGTTTCCAGATTATTATCCTTGACTGAAGTCTTCACTTCTCTCCCATTCATCCTTCATGTTATCTTTCTAAAACACAAACTTGAGCAGTTTTTCTCTTCTTAAAAACCTTCAATGGCTCCCTAGTATCACAAAATAAATTATAAATTCCCTGAACTGACATTCAAGGCCATTCCCTTTCCCTCATTCTACCTTTTTGCAGTATGTATTGGTTTTGGGAGCTCACACCCTGGCCTGACTTCAAATCTTGACTTTACTGTTGCATGGCCTTAGGTGAGATACTTTGTCTCGATTTCCTCTTCTAAAATAATAATAATAATAATCCTAACACTGTATGAGATTGTTTTGATGGGTAATTGAATTTCATACATGTTAAATACTTAAAAGTGATACATGCTAAGTACTCAATAGCTGTTAGCAATTATTACAAATATCATGTTACACTCATCTCCTCCATGAAATGTGTGCTAAACTACATTAAAGTATTTACAGCTCCCAGAATGTGCTAGGTGTTAGTCTCCATCCTCCAAGTGCCACAAGTTTGCTTATTCTATCCTAGAAGTTGCAAATTTAAGTATTTTCAGGAATCTGGCAAAGTGGGGAAGGGGATTTTGTGAATTGGAGAACTTATGCCTTTTCCTCACAAAGGCATACAAATTAAGATATATATTTTAATGCTGTGCTAACCAAAGAATTCATATCTGTGGTTTCTTCTCTACTTTTATGGAAAATTACAACCCGTCACTCATGGCCAACAGCAAATGCTGTTTCTTCCATTGACTTCTTTGACTTCTTCCCTCTTTTGTACTCAAAGAGTGCTGACATATTCATACTCCCACCTTAATGCTTATAATATTATAATTCAGTTGCCTACATAATTGTCCACCCCCTTTCATGTTTTTAGTTCTCAAAGAGGAAACAAATTTCATGTGTATTCTTGCTTTTTCAATATCCAGCCAGTGTTTATTACACATTTTTGAATGAATCGTGATAGTACCTGGGATGCATGCAAATATGGAAAACCAATATGAGTAGAGATGAAAAGGGTAAGAACCTTGACTGGTGGAGCAGTGAAGGCCAAGATAAACTGCTCCCCACGTTTGTGTTCCCTTTCACTAGAATCTCACTTATGGATTGGTTCCCTACATTGTCTTTGGGGAAATGTTGTTAAGGACACCACTGTGAAGCCTCTGCCAATTCAACAAGGCAAGCAATTAGATGGTTTTTTTCCTATGGTTATTTATTTTTATTTTGAGAGAGAGACACACAGAGAGAGTATGAGCAGGGGAGAGGAAGAGAGAGAGGAAGAGAGAGAACCCCAGGCAGGCTCTGCGCACTGTCAGCACAGAGCCTGATGCAGGGCTCCATCTCACGAACTGTGAGATCGTGACCTGAGCCGAAATCAAGAGTGAGACGCTCAACTGAATGAGCCACCCAGGTGCCCCTAGAAGGTTTTTTTGATAAAGTAATGGACTTATTTCCTATAGGAGTTGGTTTGTTTTTATATAAAAATTACCAAGAATCATCAAAGACATTGATAGAAAATACTCAATAAAAGATTATTTTTCAGGTTTGGTTAAGATGATTTTCTTTGTTTCTTCAAGATAGTTTTTGTCAAACAAAATGGCTGAAATGCCAATAATTTACCCAATTGAAATGTTTCCATTTTTATATACAACAAACTGAAGTTAAACAAACAGCTCCCTCCTACCCAAAAACACACAAGAAAACAAAACGAAACTGACAAACTAAAGCCAAAGCCATCAATAGGAAGGGAGACGACAAGTGTCTGAAATTTGTGGCAATGTTGGCTGAACTGTTTTGGCCCCACTGCTACTTCAGGAACATTCAGAAGCAGTTCTCACCTACTCACAGCCCAGTCCTTGTGACTCATACACCCTTCTTTTCTGGGTGTATTGCAATGTGGGCTGCAATAGCAAAATATTGTAGACTGGGTGGCTTAAACAACAGAAATTTATTTTCTCCCAGTTTTGGATGTTGGAAAGTCCACAGTCAGGGTCTAGCAGGTTTTCTTTTCTGTGGAGATCACCCTTCCTGGTTTGCAGATGGCTGCCATTTCCTGAGTGCTCACATGACCTCATCTTTGTGGGCTCACCAAAAAGATGGAGAGAGATATCTCTTTCCTTTCTTAAGGCCACCAAATTCTATCAGATTAAGCCCCCACTTGAGTAATGACCTTGAGTAATTTTTAATCCCTCCTGAAGGCCCTATCTCCCAAGAGAGTCACGCTGGGGGTTAGGATTTCAAAATATAGATTTGGCTGTGAGGCTTGCAATTAAGTCCATAGAACTGGGGTAATGTCCTCTTAACTTGCTTTGTTTGAGTGCCAATTCACAAAGTCATTTTCTTTCCTGTCAAAACACTTTTTTTTTATTAATTATATCATAAGTACGGACTTTCTATCTTTTGAACTTCTCTAAATATTTGTTTTTTATTTTAATTTTTTAAAAATTTATTTGAGAGAGGGAGAGAGAGGGCAAGTGGACGAGAGGGGCAGAGGGAGAGAGAGAGAGAATCTCAAGCCCGCCCAATACTCAGCGCAGAGCCTGACAAGGGGCTCAGATCCCACGACCCTGGGATCATGACCTGAGTGGAAATCAAGAGTCAGACACTCAACTGATTGAACCTCACAGGCACCCCAATATGTTATTTCTAACTTTAATGAATTTTGTAAGTTTCGATTAGTACTGGGGGAGGGTCTCAGCAAATAAAACGTCTTTTGAAACCTTAAAAAAAGTGTTAATGAAGGAAAAGGAGTTAACATTGTAAACACCTTCCTTCTCAAACGTTTTTAAACAATGTATTTACCCATATTGATAGCTCCATGAAAAACAAAACCCCACGGTTTATTTGTGATCATGTTCAACTTCAAAAACAGTACTGACAACTTTGTTCTGATTCGTCTTAGCCCCAAATTCTTGAGAACCCCAAATCTGGTGGTATAAATATAGTTCTGACTAAATAATTCAATTGACATCCATAATGCAATAGATAAACCAAAGGAGAGGAAAGGAGGTATTTTTAAACACATCTTTTTGGTGTTTCCATTAGGCTTGATTTTTTTTTTTTTTTTTCATCTCCCTGAGATACCCAGTCCTTCCTAGAAACTTTACTGTCATGATAGTACCTGCAGAGTGATAGCACTACCAGACCTGGCTGTTTGTTTCCGATTAAGAACAGCTGTGCGACAGACTGTCTGAACAGTTCCCGTTTCAGGACGCAGCGCGGATCTCTGACACGAGGCAGTTCTGCACCAGCTGGCTCTGTGCTCGGTGCTTTGCTATTCCTGGATGATTTACCTGTTCTCAGCCCTGTCACCTTACTGTTTCTGCCATCTAATTAAAAACCATGTTACTGGATTCACTCTGCTACAAATTAGCAATGCTATCTGTGTTCTTTCTGAGCCTAAACTGGCCATTTTTACTTTATGATACATGATTTATTTTTAAATTTATACAAGATGCTTGATTATTTATTTGTGGTATATTTTAGCTCTCTTGTGGAGTCTCGATCAGAGTAATCCTCTTCTAATGTATTCATATAGAGTGAAGATCTAAATTTCCTAATCAAAATCATGTCAGCAAAAGTAGAGCTGCTCTTAGGATAACATTTTAGTCTAGAAAATGATTTTCCTTTAAAAGGGATTCAATGGACATGATGACATAAAAAGAAGCGGCAAAATTACACACAATCAGTTCACATAATCAAAACAGCAATGTTTTATATTCAGCAAGGATTTCTTTTTTACTATAATAAATGGAACAAAATAGTCCTTTTGGAATTCTGCAACTGTGTTATGGCTACAAATGCAATACTACTAGCATTCTACAGAATTAGAGACCAGCATTTTCAAAGCTGTAGAAGAAATGATCCCGTTGAGACATAGTCCCTAAATATACATTTGGGTGACATTTTATCACTAACGATGATGTTCTACCTTCACTTTAACTTCATTAGGAACTCACGATTACATCAAGATTAGTCTATTTTTAAAAGGCCTAATTCATGCAAGTAGTCAATTCAAATGGTTGGATTTTAATCATAACTGCCTAGAAAGGAAATTTCATCCTAATATATACATTGGAAGTTTATAAGATCTATGGAGGCTTTCGAGATCCATCAGAAAAATCTGGTCCTGTCTTGTGGGATGCTCCAATGGCCTCTGGGCATGCTTCTGTCATAGTATTCTAGAAGAGTGTGTTGTAAGCCATGTCCACTTGCTCAGAAAGATTGGGGTTCTGTGAAGCAGGTATCATGTATTGTACGTCCTTGTAATTCTAGAATCTAGCCTGGGCCTGATGTATGCTAGGTGCTCCAAAAATGATTGTTGAATCACTTTATGGAAATCAAAGGAATATGGATTAACGTCTGCAGGGACTAAGGTACTAAATTAATTGCCTTCACAAGATGTAAAATTATAGTCACACCTCTATAAAAGAGTGGCTAAATAAATTTCGTATATAGATGTGTATAATCTAAATCAAAGCTCTGCTTTTTAAACAAATTTTAATGTTTATTTTTGAGAGAGAGTGAGACAGAGCATGAGCAGGGGAGGCGCAGAGAGGCATGGAGACACAGAATCCAAAGCAAGCTCCAGGCTCCAAGCTTGTCAGCACAGAGCCCCACACGGGACTCGAACTCACAAACTGCGAGATCATGACCTCAGCTGAAGTCGGATGCTTAACCGACTAAGCCACCCAGGCACCCCTGTCCTCATTCTTTAAAAAAAAAATAAATAATGTTTATTTATTTTTGAGGGAGAGAGAGACAGAGTGTGAGCAGGGGAGGGGCGGAGAGAGAGGGAGACACAGAATCCAAAGCAGGCTCCAGGCTCCAAGCTGTCAGCACAGGGCCCGACGTGGGGTTGGAACTCACGAACCGTGAGATCATGACCTGAGCTGAAGTCACATGCTCACCAGACTGAGCCATTCAAGTGCTCCAAAGCTCTGCTTCTATTTTACTAAAGATTCTTCAATTCATAATCACACACACACACACAGCTGCTTCCCATTCAATAATTAAATTATCCTTTGGTCTTTTTTAGACTTTTGACTTTAAGGATTTTATCTATATAGTGCATTTCTTTACTTTTTACTGTGAACTATAACAAAATTTGTGTGAAGTTTGGAACTATCAGTTTACATACTTCAGTGGGTATTTTTGGGAAGTAGAGACAGAGTGACAGAGTTGCTGGAGAATTTAAAAAGTCTGAAGCTGTCCCTCAGTAGCTAGTCTGCCTTTAATGTACTGGAAGTCACACCTCAATTCGGGACAGATACATACTGCCACAGTTACAGGAGCTTTTGCTATGAGCCTGGAAGTTAGCAAGAAATTTTAAGGGATAGAGGAAAATTTTAAGGGAGAAGAAGAAAGAGAACTTAATTCCCTAGGGACAGTCTGAGTAGCTTTCCTTTTCCCCAAAGCTATTTCTTCCTGCTTCCCACTATAAGGGTATCAAGAAAAGAACATTCCTTTTGCGTTATAGCAAACTGTAAAGATTCATAAAGATTCTCAAATGAGAACAGAGCAACCTGTTAATGGGAAGTTGTGACGAGTTACTTTGTGACTTAGAACCAGCATTCATGACTGGCTGAAGTTAAACTGGTCAGCTTATAGCAACAGGAAAGACAAAAGCAGAAGTGAGCAATAAAGCCATTGATGGAAGCATGACCCGGAAGAAAATTGCTTTTGTAAGCACGAGGAAACAGCTAGTAGGTAGCCAAAGAAAAAGTATAATATTCAGTGTCTTCATTGACAGCAGCAGGAAGTGGAAACCATAGAGTCAGGAAATGCACTAGGAGAAGAAGATAAAGAAGAGTAGAATTGGTAATAAAGTTCTCATAGTGTAGTAAAAATAAATCGCTGTGGATATAAGGGAATCTGAGTTCCATTGATTGCTTCTAGGAAATGTCAGTGCAGAGCCCAAGAACTGGCAATCCGATGAGGGAGTAAAAAAATAAAGGAGGCCAAAAAGGAGGCCAAAGACTATGATTTTGCGTACCATTTTCTTACAGAAGTGCATAATTATTTGTATAGACCACACATGCCTTTTCGGGTTTATAATAGGAACTTGTGTTTTGCATTTAGGTACTTTTTTTCTAAAATTTTTCTGAGCTTGAAAAATGTCTCATTTATAGTTTTTCTTATCCTTATTTTAATTTAAAAATGTATTTCATTATGTTATATGTCTATTTGGTTAAATAATCCTCAATTATTTGTAGATTAAGGCAGATCATTTGAAAATTAAAAATATATATGTCTAAATTAATATACACATAACAATTACTTTAAACACAAATGTAATTAATTATGCAGTGTATTTTACATATAAATTTATAATTAGGTGTATAGTGCCTACATTCATTATGTACACATATTTACTTAAGTGTTAATTTAGGCCTTCTGTAACTAATTATGAGAAGTTATAAAATGTATTTTTTCACTCAAAGTGTCATTTCATTCCTCTGAGCTGATCAGCATCTTTCTTCTTTAGTTCCTAAAAAACCTCTTCAAACGTTGTAAACCATACACAGCTGAACTTGATGCGAGGGCAACCAGCATTAGGCATCATCTTGAAACATTCTATTACATCTTATGCTGTGCATCATGAAAAAAGCAGCACAGTACCTTGTAAGCCTCACCGGGCTTTGAATGTACTACAGACCACATATTTGAATGCCTCTGACCTACAAAGATGACATAAAAGGCTGCTGTTTTGACAAGGGGATTGCATCAAGTCTAACTTGCAGTAAAGTAGCTTTGCTCCCTGGCCGATATCATCTGGCAAACTCCCTGGTATCAGATACATCGGTGGTGGGAAGAATGGCATGTAGATTTTATGGCAAGCTCCAATAGGCAAATCACAACACAGATGGCACCCTCTCTCCTCTCTCCCTTTCCTTCTCCCTTCCTTCTTTAGGATGTACTTTCCATCCTGTTGAATAACTTGACACATTTGTTTCCTTCTAAGCTATTAAAAGCTTTCCTATCTATGCAGCATTTACTGCCTTGATGTTTGTGATTATGGTTCTCAGTTGCAATAAGAAATTCTATGGAAATCATAACCAATCCTGGTTTCAACTGATCAGCTTACAAAGGGAGAAAACCTTCTTTCAAGATGCTCTCAAACGTGTGAGGCACACCTCAGTGAATGTAGTATTAGAAACCTGCTGGCACTAAAAAAAAAATTGCTTAAAAATTAGTAAATAAATACAGGTTTGCCGAGGTTGAGCATAATTTTAGCCAAACTGCAAATATTAATGGTTTAGTTGGAAGCATGCCTGACTTTTGGTCCCCTCTCTCTCTTTATCATTTAGGTACTCAAAAGACAAAATAACACCATCTGACACCTTGAATTACTGAGTAAACTTTTGTACCACTGAAAACTCACATCAGGTGCTTGGACAGAATTGTAGGGGGAGGACAGCCCTTGTCATCTGGTAAGTTATACAAGTATGTAAGCTGCTCACAGTGAAGATATAATAGCTTTCAGGAGTAGAGAATAGGTAGAAAGTACAAAAATTAAAAAAAGCAACAACAGCAACCAAACTGTACTGGTTTTTTCTCCACAAATGGTATAATAAGATCAACCCGATAATTTTTAATTTAATAAACTTGGAAACATTGTTAATATTTGGAGTCTGTTTTATTCCATCTTATTTGCTATAATATTTGCAGAAATAACTGCAACTAATAAGGAAAAACAATTAAAACTGTTCTTTCGGGAATGGAACCAATCATAGATATGGTCTTTCCATTTTCTTATTTTTCACAGAAGACTTCAAAGGATAGATTATGTAAGTCAAAGAAAGGGACATCTTTCTTTGACTAAGCATCTAGTCTAAGTCCTTTTACTTCACAGAAGAGAGAATGCCTCTAGAAAAGTGACATGTGCATGGAACCAGAAACAAAAACCCATGTCTCCTGACTCCCTATATCTATGTCTTATTTCATTACACACACGAAGCAAGATGGGAAACATTCAGCTTTCAGTGCTGGGGACAACTTTCTCAACTGTTGTGTAAGCACACTTCGATTGGCATGTTTACCAAGCATAGGCAATAGGTACATCACGTACCAGATGTACGTGATAATTATTACTTGAGGGTAAGATGATGAGTGATGGTTTGTGATTAGATTTTACACATAGTAAACAGACATCTTGGATACTATTATCTTTTTTCTTATTATTTATTTATTTATTTATTTTGAGAGAGATAAAGATAGTGAGAGAGAGGGAGGGGCAGAGAGAGGGAGACAGAGAATCCCAAGCAGGATCTACACTGTCAGCACAGAGACTGACATGGGGCTTGAAACCACGAGATCATGACCTGAGCCAAACCAAGAGTCAGACACGTAACTGACTGAGTCACGCAGGTGCCCCTTGGATACTCTTATCTTTAAAGCAAATATGAAATTAATACATTAAAGAGTGAGTATCTTAACAAATACACAAAATAGCAGGGAAGAGGAAAGAAGGATTTTAGAACAATGAATTTAGAAGATACGATTAAATTTTGATGTTCAGATGTCCCTTCACCTACAAATCACTTGATAAAAATGACCCTAAAAAGTTTTTTTTTTCTCATGCTATCTCCTCCGCTCCCAACTATGTCATTTAACTAGCAGAAATGCAGCCTATTTGTACTTTTTCCCTTCTGCATCCGTTTCAATTCCTTTTTATGTGCTTGCTTTTATCTAGGTGTCAGATTCTCTCTAAATGATAGATTGTAATCTCAGCTATAGAAAAATGAAACTTACAAAATGGATGGATTTGATTTTAAGAGATGTGGTCTAGTCAGGTGGCAGCTACAGAAAGAAGAGCCTCTAGTGAGTTGAGGCATTATGTGTATTTTACATTAACTCTTGGTCTCATGAATATAAAAATATTTTGTAGGAAATTTCTTTGTTGTGTTTTATAAAATTATTTTTAAAAATTCTTCCTCCTTAGGTCTCTCAGGATAATCCCAAACCTCTGGCAGTTTTTAAGTCAGAATATGAATTGCATCATGAAAAACAGTTTCTTTCACTTCGAGAACATGCTAATCAGTCATGTACTCAATCTTTTTATATATTGAGAATTTACTAATGCTATATATTGGGAGCACTTAGAAATGTGAATGAAGAATGAATAAAACTTTTATGGAATCATCTAATGGAGGAAGCAGGAAAGCAGAGACAATTATAGCATGGGGTGATGAACTTTATCATAAGGGTATAGAAACCATGCTAGATGGAATAAAGCTAAGTCAGGAACTGTGTGGAAAGCATGCTTAGGGATTATTTTTAAAAATGTATCTGTGCATTGAGTTGAAGGTCTGTGCAGATCCTGTGATCCTTATTCAGTGGATCAGACAGACATCACACGCCTTCAAGTTCTTACTGACTGTGTACAATGGATCTTAAAAACAACTGAATCTAGAAAGAAAATGCAAGGTAAACCAAATTATTTAAATGATTTCCTTACCCCAGTGATGTTTAAAGAACTGTATTTAGAGGAATCTAGTTTCCCATGACCTCCCAGTGTGGTTTCATTTTTTAAATTTTGCAATGGAGTTTCCAAATGTCATACTCAAATTTTAAGTATGAACATTACAGAGAAACATATTCCTAATCAAAAGAATATTCTTAGTTATAGCAATAATTTTGTTTCTCCATTTTCTGTCTTCTTTCTTCCCTCCCTCTCTCTCTTACTCTCTCCCTCTTCCTTCCTTTCTTCCTTCCTTCCTTCCTCTCTCTCCCTCCTTTCTTTCTTTCTTTCTTTCTTTCTTTCTTTCTTTCTTTCTTTCTTTCTTTCTCTTCTCATTTCCCCTTCCCCTTCCCATTCTTTCATAGATCATTTTTGGTAAAAAGTAATTAGTTGGTGATTTTCCCAGGAAGAGTAATCACAGGAGACAGGCACATGGGAGGAGGGAGGAGTGTGAAGTAATTCTACCCTTCTGAATCAGGTTTGCCATAATTTCTGTGGTGGTCGTGTTCCTTTATAGCTTTCACTTTCTCTGTGCTTCAGAAACAGTTTCTTCCCCTCATCCCTACAGGCCCAAGGTATGCTCATGGCTTCCAATTGTTGTAAACTATCTGGGAGCTTCAGATCTAATGTTGGTTCCATAAATTTTGACCACACCTATGTAAAATGTCTCTTCATTAAGTTCTCAAAAGTGCAGTTGAGTATACCCTCTACTTTGTTTTGGAACCCCACTTATATACAACATAATTTAAAATCCTGAATTTTCCCTGGAAGTATCCTAGAGTTGAAGCTTCAGTGAGCTCATAGTTTGAGCCTCTAGACAGAGCTGGGCAACACTGGAAGTACATTACAATGAGGCCAACCAACTTCACAAGCTGTCATCACTGGGCCCAGTCGTCCTATGTTTTAGGGTATATTACTTATAAGACACCAATTTTAGGACAACATTGTATAGCAAGTATGATGTCTTTATTTGTAAATGCCAGAAAATCTTACTCAAACAAGCAATAATATTAAAGAAGATATATTACTTCATATGACATAAAAACCAGAAGTAGGAAAGGCTTTAGTCATGATTCCATCTGAAGAAAATTTATTTAGGTATCTTTCTTCTCTCCTCACACTGACTTTGTTTTCTTTCCTTCTTTCTTTCTTTCTTTCTTTCTTTCTTTCTTTCTTTCTTTCTTCTTCTTTCTTTTTTTTTCTTTGGCTAACTTCATTCTTATAGTGGCTTCCTTCATGGTTCCAAGATGGTTACCAAGTGCGATCAGAAATACAAGGTTCCTGGTTTACACTGGACCCTCACAACTGTCATGCTCACATTCCATGCTTTACAGTATATAGAATAATTAACAACAACAAATATTTAAAAAATTGGGCAGAAGACAATGATTTTGTGTGACTTGGCCAAAAATATCTGGATTCTGAATAATTGAATATAGGAAAGATACATTTATTTTTCCTTAAATATTAGATGGCAGTTAAATATATTCAGGGACATGTCTGTATTTTATTATGACAAAATGACTTTAAACACTTCCTGCTTGTGCGAGCTACACTTGTCCTTTTTTACTTACAATTTGTCCTTAGACCAGATCACTATACTACTATTGAATGTAAGTGGTATATACTTTCATGAGAATAGCAGTATGTCAAACCTTTAGCTATTTAACAATAGCTATGAAATTCATTCTGTTGGTATTATTAGAAAAGTACAGAAGTACTATTAGAAAGTACAGAAGTACTTTGAGTATTATTAGAATAATACTCTAGGTATTATTAGAAAGTACAGAAAGATGCCAGGAGAACGATGATGTGGTCCTTTGTGAAAAATACGTCCACACTTTTAGCTGGGTAGCATCCCATCTACCACCCACTTCTGGTGAAGATAAGTGGGTTAGATGCTGTTCAAAAGGTGCATTGCAATTTGATCCTCAAAGTGTGTTCCAAATAATGGCAATTTTAAGCTATGGTAGTAAGGTCATGGTCCAACAAATTTAGGATATGATGGGTTAAAGACTGAGTCCAAAATGTGTCTTTATACTTGGATTTCTCCAAACTTTTAATATGGAAAGTTGCATTGCAGATGGTCAAGAGGGCAGTTTATTCTGCTGTGTTTCTCAAATATATTTATACGGTAGAAACTTTTTTGAGACTACTGTTTGAAGGAGTGTACCTAGATAAATGACAGATTAAACTACTCACTGCTGAAGCTGGTTATCTTGTGTTTATGTTCAGAATTTGTAAATGTCTACATGGTTTGAAAAATTATTTATTCATTCAGCAAAAATTTAAGATTGCTTACTTTCTCACTGTCTTAGTCTATTCAGGCTACTATAACAAATTACTATAGACAACAGGAGAGCTTATAAACAACAGAAATTTATTTAACATTTACAGAGAATGGGAAGTCCACAATCAAGGAACCAACCAGTTCAGTGTCAGGTGGGGGCCTGCTTCCTGGTTCATAGATGGCTGTCTTTTGCTGTGTCCTCACATGGTGGTAGGGGCAAGGGACCTCCCTAGGGCCCCTTTTATAAGAGTGCTAACACCATCCACAAAGCCTCCACCATCATAATCTAAATACCTCGCAAAGACTCTATCTCCTAATACCCTCACATGGGGGGTTCAGTTTCAACATATGAATTTTTAGGGGACAAAAACATTTGGTTTATGATACTCTCTTTGATAAAGTGAAAGGGACCAAGTGGAGGCTCCATAAACTTTGAGGCATAATCATCTCTATTAAATGCCCACACATTATTGACAGTGTCCCATTATGCTTAAGACAATGTAATAAGATACTATGACTTTAGGAACCTCATGTTATGATTTGAAAGGCCAAATTCACATTAAAAAATTAATTAAATCTACCAGGTACCACATATAACAGATATCCAAGTTAGGGGGTCATCACCAAAGACTAGAAAGAAAGGTGATACAAGGCCTTTAGAAGAATGTAGGAGCTGAATGGAACTTTGAAGGAAGCTTAAGGCTTGTAGGAGATCCAAATGAAGAGGGCATTTTGAGATCCCATGAGAGTGATTTCTTAGAGAAACAGGATGATTCCTCTCAATTACAGAGATTGCCTCTCCCTACAAGATTAATAATTAGCTTTTTTCTTTGTCAATGTAGATTGAACATCTTTATCTTTAAAAAAAGGTGTAAAGAAAAGGATTCATTGGAGGAATTACAGATGATATCACCCACCATTTAAAGAGGTGATTATATCAGGAATGGTTTTAAAACATCTATATCACTTTGAAAATAAGAGAAGTTATACCATTTTAAAGCATTTTTTGGATCATGCCAAATCTAAATGACTATTTGAAATCTAATAAGAACTAAAGTACTTGCCACAGAAAGCACCTCTTATTGTCATCTAATTTCAAGGTTATCTGCTAGGGATAGTGGAAAATCATGAACACCAAAAATTGTAGATTCTGTAATTTCCCTGCCTTTTGCAATTTTTCTTGTTTTCTTCCACAGGTAAGTTTTCATTTTAAAGAAATACATTTCTTTCCTTTCCAGTAGCAAAGTTAAAAACCTTTAAAAAGTTTCCCAAATTGACACTCTGTATCTCAGGTGTGCTAGTTTAGACTAAACCAGAAAAAAGCCTATCAAGTAAGTTGTAATTATTTCTTGTCCACTTTAAGAGTCATATATAAGCTTATGTTGGGTCCTTTAAATTCTAGTTGTTGTTTCTGAGAATTTTATTGTTTCGTAAGCACTCAGCTGGAGTTAATGCACTTGAAATTACCAAGCCAGTTTCTGTTTTTGTTTGTTTGCTTGTTTTTTTTTTTTTTTTTTTTTGTGTGTTTTGTGTTTTCTTTTTGTTTTTGTTTTTCCTAGTTGGCCATTCTGATTATTTATTCATAAAGGCTATTAACCCTAATCATTGACATCATGTTCCTGTTCCAGTGGTCCATTTTGTTCATTTTGCTGAAGGACAAGCCTAACAACATAAGAATATGGGAGAGTTTTCACCCAAAGTCTAAGTCATTAGTTGGAAACCAGAAAACTTTGGGCTTCTCACCAATACTATTAAATAAATATTTATCAAAAATTTATTGAAAAAAAGTATAAAATCTGGGATACTATTAAAATCATAGCAGGGGGCTCAAAGATGGATGTGCAAGTCATAGACCATATTTCCAAAGGTTTTATTGCCTCCTAGAGGGACCAAACAAGTAACTAAGCAGTGACAAATCAATGCAAATACGTTAAACAGTGTTAAGACAAACATAGGTGAGAAATCATAGTAGGGAGTGAGAACAACTAGGGCTACTGACCAGGAATAACCAGTGTGGTGGAGAGGAAATTAAATTATGGCATTAAAAGAAAGTGAGGATTTCTATAAGAAGGAGTGTAATCTGGGGAGGCAGGTGAAAGTGTGAGAGATATGTCAAGGACAAAAACAGAGAGATAGGAAAGTTAAGAGCTTCCGAAAATAATGATTACAGTTGACCCTTGAACAACTCAGGAATTAGGGGCACTGACACTGTGTGTAGTCAAAAATTTACATGCAACTTTGGACTCCCCCAAAATTTAACTACCAGTAATAGCCTACTGTTGACCAGAAGCCTTACTGATAACATAAACAGTTGATTAACACATATTTAAAAAAAAAATTAACGTTTTTATTTATTTTTGAGATAGAGAGAGGCAGAGCATGAGCAGGGGAGGGGCAGAGAGAGGGGGAGACACAGAATCCGAAGCAGGCTCCAGGCTCTGAGCTGTCAGCACAGAGCCTGTCACAGGGCTCAAACTCATGGAGTGTGAGATCATGACCTGAGCTGAAGTTGGACGCTCGACTGAGCCACCCAGCGCCCCTAAAAAAAATTTTTTTAACGTTTATTTATTTTTGAGAGAGAGAGAGAGAGAGAGAGCGCACGCGTGAGCAAGTGCACAAGCGGGGGAGGGGCGGAGAGGGAGAGGGAGAGGCAGAATCTGAAGCAGGCTCCAGGCTCTGAGCTGTCAGCACAGAGCCTGATGTGGTGTTCGAACTCACAAGCTGTGAAATAATGACCTGAGCCAAAGTTGGCTGCTTTACTGACTGGGCCATCCAGGCGCCCCAACACATATTTTTATGTTGTATGTATTATATACTGTATCTTTACAATAAGGAAGCTAGAGAAAAATAGAATGTTATTAAGAAACTCATAAGGAAAAGAAAATGCATTTACAGTACTGTAAAAAATCCATGTATGAGTGGACCCAAGAAGTTCAAGTCTGTGTTGCTCAAGGATCAACTGTAATTTCATTTCGATTGCTTCCTGGGTTGTCAGTGGGGAAACGGCTGGAGCAAAAGTTGGAAGATGGGGTCGGATCACACTGAAGTGCCCTAGGAGACAGGGTGAAAATTTGGTTTTCATTTGATTTTGATAATGAGAAAGGATTACTTAAGAATACTTACACTGGCATGTAGATTGTATCTAAGTATAGATAAAACTGAAGTAAGGTTACCCAGTAGGAGGTCACTGACTTAATCCAGTGGTATACTGTTGACCTTGTGTGAGAAGGAGTCTCCTTAAGCAAAATAAAATAACTCAAGTCAAACATTAGAAGGCATTTGAATCTAATGAAAATTTTTACTAACCCTTGATTCATTTTTTCTTTTTCTAGACATAAAATACTGATTGAAAACTTCCCCTAATGCCTAATTTTATACTAGCTTTCTGTTCCAAAGATAATGATTAATGACAATAATAATTTCTTATAGGTCACAATGCTTATGCTTAAAAATGTTTCATATTGATAGGCCATAAGTAAAAAAAGAAAATTAGTATTTGGCCCCTAAACTGTAATCATCCCTCAATCCATCACTGCTCCTCATGTGGTTGGTCCTCCTCCTCCTCAAGCATTTTTTCTGTTTGGGGTTCAAAGGCATTATTATTATTACTTTTTTTTTTTTGCCTTAGCAAAAGGACTAATACAGTGTGTTTTCCCATAAAAAACAACTTTTTTTTATTCTTCACCACTTTCTACCATTCCTTCAATTGTCTTCCTTCCTTCCTTCCTTCCTTCCTTCCTTCCTTCCTTCCTTCCTTCCCCTCTCCATTTCCTTTTCACACTCTTCCCACTCTCTTGCATACAGAGAAAGTAAGGACAAAATATAAAATGTATTTATTTTATATCTCCTAATCAATTTCTTTCATTATGCTCTAGTATTTTTGGACCATAATTCTTTGCTTTTGTATTAACTTTTATGATTAATCTAAGAGCAATTTCTAAAATTTAACGTATTATATTTGATACCTTTTTAAATATTTCTAATATATATGTATATATGTATATATATTGTATAATGAGCTATATTTTTCTTTTAACACACAAAAAATTATTTTTTTAATGTTTTTTTTGAGAGAGAGAGAGACAGAGCATGAGTGAGGGAGGGGTAGAGAGAGAAAGAGGGAGACACAGAATCTGAAGCGGGCTGCAGGCTCTGAGCTGTTAGCACAGAGCCCGATGTGGGGCTTGAACTCACAAACTGGGAGATCATGACCTGAGCTGAAGTGGATGCTTAACTGACCGAGCCACCCAGGTGCCCCTCTTTTTTAACATTTTAAAATATAGGATTGTCATATAAAATACAGGATACTCAGCCAAATTTGAATTTCAGATAAACAACAACAAATAACTATTTTGTAGAAGTGTGCTCCAAATATTGTGCAGGGCATACTTATGCTAAAAATTATTTGCTATTTATCTGAAACTCAAATTTAACTGGTGTTCTGTATGTTTTGTTTTGTTTTTGCTAAATCTGACAACTTTTTATTATCTAAATGAAAAATAATTACTCTCCTTTCAATGAGATGATTTTTAGGTCTAAGCAGCTAAGCTCAGTGAGGCATTACTATAGGTATTTGGCAGAACTTTGCCAGGTGGAAATAACACATGGAAATACTTTTTAAAACAGCTTAGCCAACGTAAACAGTTCTTGATGTCAGCTAACAATTAAGGAATTGTAGCTTTCTTAATAAAATTAAACCGGATCTCACTAAACAAGAGTAAATATTTCTTTTTTTAAAAATTTTATTTTATTTACTTTGAGAGATAGCAGGAGTGGGGGACGGGCAGACAGAGAGGGAGATAATGAATCCCAAGCAGGCTCTGTACTGTCAGAATAGAGCTCAACACGGAGCTCCATCTTGCAAACCGTAAGATCATGACCTGAGATGAAATCAAGTGGCAGATGCTTAACCCACTGAACCACTCAGGTGCCCTACTAAATATTTCTTGAGATAAAATATAAAAAAAAAAAAGTTTGTCAACCCTATTCTACCTCCTAAAATCCTTTAGAGAATTTTATTATTTTCCCTAAACTCTGGGAGCCATTGATTCAAAACATTTCATTTCTTTTAGGTAATTTAGTTCTGGAACTGTATGCTGGTTTGTTTTCTAGCTTGCAGAAACACAAAAATGACTTTAAGGTAGTTTTTATCAACATGGGGTTATCTTTGCTTACCTGATTACTCCCAAGGTAAGTCGATCTACATTTTCCATTGAGACAGAATTTCGATTATATCCTGAATGGAGTATCTCCAAAATAATATATGATATAAATTATAAAAATAATGTAGATTGACTTCTACTTAAAAAAATAAATTAGAAAGATAAATTAGACAAACTATTCCCTGAGTAAAACTAAAAACCCTGGAAATTATATATAAAACAAACATAAGGACATTCTGAAAAGTGAAGAGAGAAAGGCACACCACCTAGGGATGTTATGCCCCAGAATGAGTTCCCTAGGTTTTCTTTTTGCTTCATGTACCCCAGACTTGGAGATGAAGAAGTTGGTAAGTGAGAAATACCAATAGGTACAGACACAAAAAGCTCCAACAAAAGCCAGTTCTCTGGCCAAAGGACAGGAATTGGGGCAATCTAGCAAAACAAAATTTATGGAAAGTAACTGCTTTGCTTTACCAAAACACTGTAGGAAAACAAAAAAACAAACAAACCTGTGGACCATCCTCTACTCACAATAGCGAAGGTTAGGTGAAGAGCCTAGGATTCTACCCTCTCTCGAGGCTATAAGGAGTCTCCTCAAACCTCTCACTGGGGTGGTATCAGAGAAGGTTGAGTAGAGAGCAGAAGCTTTCATCCTCTACCAGGAAGTAATGAGCCCTCCCAACACCACCCCACCTGCCTCTACTGCTACCCCATGATATCAACAGAGACCACCTAGAGAGCCTGAACTCAGACCCTTATGTAGCTTTAATGAGATGCCAGTCCCCTTCCCAGCTAGGGTGGTGTCTTCCCACTCTCTTCTCCTAATCCCTGTGGTGTCAGTAATGAAGCAGTCCTACCCTCCCAGGCAGAGACTCATCAGTGGAGGCAAAATAGATGGAAAGCAAGCAGAAGTAAGAAAAAAATAAAGAACAGAAATCAATGACATTGAAGGAAATGCAGCAGAGGAAATATCCATGAAATAAAGAGTTGGTTCTTTGTAAAGATTAATAAAGTTGAAATCTCTAGAGTATAAGTCCAGTAAATCTTACAAGAAAAAAAAAGAGAGACAACACAAAATATCAGCATTAGGAATGAAATGGGGATACCTCTACAGATCCTGCAGACAACGAATGAGTAATAAGGGAATACTATGCACAGATGTAAAAACTGGGGCACTGGACACATGTAAGAGCTCCCCTGAGAGATGCTGGCACTCAGGAACATGGCAGAGGGAGAGTTCAAAGATCATGCCCACCCTCTGCGGTCTTAGGAAAGGATTACAGTCAGCCTTTAGATGTGTTTAATTATAATCCTGCATAATTCAGGCTGCAGCTATGATGATAAGCTAATAGACTTCTTTCCCAGAAAGACTGAGCTTTAGGTCTATTGCCTCTTGCTGTGCCCTGGCAGTAATAGCTACTGAAGAACTTTCTCCATTAATTACATGGGACCCATGAACCCCACTGGCCACCAGAGTCAAACAATGTAAAGATATCTCCTGGCATCAACTCTCTTCTGGAAGATACTGGTGATCTGGAGTGAGGCAGAGAAAGAGTGCAGAGACAATATTCACTAACCTCCCTTCTCTAAGAGAACTTCTGTAGGCCTCTATAAGTGTGCCAAATCAAAACCCTGCTCAGGCCTGGGGTGCCTGGGTAACTCAGTTGGTTGAGTGTCCAACTTTGGCTCAGGTCATGATCTCACGATTCGTGAGTTTGAATCCCACATCGGGCTCTGTGCTGGCAGCTCAGAGCCTGGAGCCTGCTTTGGATTCTGTGTCTCCCTCTCTCTCTGTCCCTCCTCAATTCAAGCTCTCTCTCTCTCTCTCTCTCTCTCTCTCTCTCTCTCTCTCTCTCAAACATAAACAAACATTAAAACAAAACAAAACAAATAAACAAACAAAACAAAAAATCCTGCTCAGGCCAAAGCTCCTAGATAAGCAAATAGTACTCTTTCTCAGGAAGCCTGGGGTGTGTTTCAGTGTGATGTCTATGCAGTGCCCTGGGAGTGGTAGTCTGCCAAGAACTGTCTGTCTGATTGTTACAGTCTCATGGGATCCAGGAAAGCAGGGCCCCCTGACCTCCAGAATCAGGCAGTCAAGGGGGTGTTCACTGGGTAGCCACTGCAAAAATTGGGTCACCAGACTTGTGTAGAGTCCTTGGCCCCATCCTGGAGCTCTGGAATGTGGCAATGGAAGAGCACCAAGATGGCACTTACTGGCTAGAAGAGGCAGATGTGGGATGAAAAGATGACACTCACCATAAAAGGAAAAGAAGAAAAGAAATAAAAGACATTTAAAAAATCGTGCCCTCTGGCTTTTGGCAGAGGGAGATCAGAAATATGGTGCCGACCAGTGTCCTTCCCCAGAGAGCATCCCAGCAGGCCCCTGTCCCTCAGACCAATGCTTTAAGATTAGTAAATGAGCCTCTTTCATGTAAACACTGGACACTTTTCAAAGGACTGCTTCTTCCCTGAGGCTTAGGGTCAGTGAGCCTGTACGTGGGCCCTTTAAGGGCCGTCCCTCAGTTCACCATAGACCATGGGTCTCTGGGATGCAAACCCTGTTGGTCTTCAAAGCCAGACGTTTTTAAGGCTCTTCTCTCAGGTACTGGTCTCAAAAGTTGGGGTGCCCGTTGTGGGGTATCAGCCTTTTGCTCTTAGGAAGAAGCTCAGGGGTTTTGAGTTTCCTGCTGATTATGGGTCGCTGCACTAGGGGTGGGGTTTGTGGTGAGATTGTGCCTCAGCCTTTCCTGCTTGCTTTGATGTGGTATCCCTCCCCTTTGCTCAATATGAAGGGATTGCTCTGCCAGTTTTTGGATTTTTTTTCTGGAGAAAGTTGTTCCATATACAGCTGTAGATTTGGTGTGTGCATGGAAAGAGGTGAGCTCAGGATCTTCCTAAGTCACCATCTTGAACCAGAACCTCTAAAATCTTAATAGTAAAAAAAATGAGAGCATCAAAATCAACAAACTTATGGGAACCAAGTTAAAGTGAGAGATGATACCGGACTCCTTACTTCAGACGTTTATTTTCCTCTACCTGAATACTTTTGAAATCTTTAAAACTCAAAGTAAAGCCACTATGTTTCCACTTTTGTGACTTTCATGCTCAGCTGAATTGATTTGGAGGCTGATCTCTATTTAATTGAGGCTATTTGGGGTGGAGTTTAGTAGTTTGCATTGAGAGAAGAGCGTTTATTACATGTTTAATGTGGTGAGGTAGAACATTCTTTATGGATCATTTCAAGGAATAAATATACTTGCTTTTCACAAAAATCATTCAGGTCTTTATGTTTTGAGAAGATTCCAAGTTTTCTTTCCTTGAATGTACATAAGTTAGGCACAGAAACAGACATTTGTTTTTAGTTTCCTTTGTTGTTAACTAGCTTTCCAACTTTTTTCGAAACCACTTGATTCAGGATTGATTACAGGTGACCACAGAGATGCTAAAAGAACATATGAAATCCTGAGAAATCTAGTAAGGTGTCATATTCCTTTTGCTTGTCTATCTTTGTTTACTTTCAACTAGTATTAATTTCGAGTGGAAATAGGTTAAAGATGTAATTATTTTAAAGATCTAGGAATTAGTGAAATTTATAGGACCACTCTCCTATTGCTCTGTAAATTTTGCCAGTGATATGCCTATTAAGAGCAACTCCATGCTTTGGTGATTGAACTGGTGGCTGACTACAAGTGATTTTCATGACTCATCTCTGAGTTTCCTCTGATGTTTTCTTTTAGTTTTTCTTCTTAGATATGATATAAAGAAGATAAAGCAATAGAACTAAAATAAAATAGAAGGCAGCTGGGTTGTTCAAGTGTCAAAATTAGCTCATTTACTGTGAATATTATATGACAACATTTGCTTAGGCATCACTTCAAAAGTCAAACTGAGTCACATGTTGCGTATATGGGACTAGTGACAGTAGTATAGTTTCTTAAAGAGCCTACAGCTAATGCCCATATTTCAAATAGAAATATGATGAAAACTTTACTTACAAAATAAAGTTCTCTTTTGTAAAACTACTTATTCTCTTTTTTTTGTTTGTTTTCATATTAAGGCTTTTAATCAGAGCTTTTGGTGTATCAGGATCCAGAATGTTTGAACAAGTGAGTGAAAAGCATGTCAAGGCTTGGCAAAAAGATGGTTGAATTTGGATGTGACTTCTTGAGAAAAATCATTTTTTTTCATTTTGGAATCAGAAATGGTCATGTTTCTAATATATTGGTGTGCTCAGACACTGAGGCCAACTTTTGAACTATGTGCTTCCGATTTTAAACTGTCCTTTACTATGGCAGTGATCATAAAGACAAGACCTGTTTTCTCATCCTCATCTTCTCAAATGTGTTCTCTCTATGAAATTCGTGTTTTTCAAGATCAGGCCTATTTGAACGTATTGTTTATTTCTGCTTGTTGGTGTACCTAAGCCAGTATCTCCTTGTTACCTAAAATAATAGTACCATGTGAAGCCTTTAGATATAATTTGGGAGAACATTCAAAGGATAAGATTATATTTATAAGAATCCTATAACCTTAAATTTGTAAGAAACTCCAGAGCTCTCTTAAAAGCAGGGAGTTTAAATATTGGATGACAGTAAATGTAGGAGCCCAAATCTATCCCTCAATTATTCACTAAAATAATCTCCAAACTTTAAAACAACCAGAGCATAAAAAAGAAGAAGTGGAGTTAATTTGTTAAGAAAAGAGAACTGAGTGGGCATTAATTGATCTCAAGAACACTGGTGACATAAGTAGTTTCTACTTCCATTAAGGAAATGATGAATACCATGTAATTTGTCATCCAAACTTGGATAATTTTGAAAGGAATGGGGCCTATTAATAATTAAATGTTAAAAAATAGGCAAATAGCAGGATATATAGTCACCCTAAGAATGATTCCTTTATTCACCAATTTAACAGGCACTCTGCTAAGTACCTGGGGAAAAAATGAAGACACCATCTCTGTCCTCAAAAAGATCAAGGCCACAAGGGTGGAATATATATGCTCTTATTAGGAATTAAGGTAAAGCTTTTTAGGGAGCACAGATGTGCAGTTTCCGTCTGTTACTAAGGAGGCAAAAAGATTCTGTTAAGCCCTTAAAAATCCATAGGGTTGAGAATAATGAACTCTCACTCCCATTTGACAGGTAAGAAAAGTGTGACTCCTGCTACTCAACTAGAGAACAGCAGATATGAGGCTCAAGTATATGATCCTTGAGTTCCACTCTAGAACTTGCCATCCCACTATGTTATTCTCATGGGAGTTACCAGAAGGAAAGGGACATAAAAAAATGCTAGAGATTTACTTTACATTTCTTTGGAGGCAAAGGATAGCACAAAGCTTCTTTGTGATTGAGTATCCTTTTTGTGAAGAGAAGAGCTAACCAAGCCCACCTATTCACTTTTAACCATATGACTCTTAAATCCTACTTCCCAATCTTTTAATGCTTTGAGATATCTAGTATGTGTTTTTTTGTTTTTTTGTTTTCTTGTTTTTTTAGGAAGACTCTTTATTTTCTTTGCAAGTTATTTCATGACAAGGAATTGCAATTTATATTTTCCACTACTAGGATAACTGAGCCTTTTACTGCACCGCATTCTAAATGGAATGTCATTATATCCAAGTATAGCAAAAGCAGGTCCTACTGTGTATACATATCAACTCCACCACAATCCATTATGAAAACATTTTTCAGAAAATGCTTTATTATATTGTAGAAACATACTTATTATCTGTTAGCTGGATATTGTGCTAGTCCATAATACTGGGAATGAGCCTGCCTGCATGTAGACATATACTCATTTAGGCCCAAGTTACATTGTAGAACTATTCCACCATTCGTTATTTCTGTAATGCTACTCATTTCATTATTCATTTGGTTGATGTTTTGATTCGATTCACCAGATATGACCGTCGAATCTATCAAACAAACATGAATACCTGAAACTTCTTTTTAATATTGTTCCTTGTTTTTATTTTAGGATAAACATGTTTATTTGTTCAGTGTATTTATTTTGAAGATGAGATTTTAATGATAGAAAATGGTAATTGTCAAAGAAGTAATAAAATGCATTGTCTTTGAGGCAGAAAGCGCAGTACTTAGCACAAGACAATGGCCTACATTCTCTGACTGACAGGTGGATATCACGTCAGATGAAAATGATAAGCATTTTAGGGAACTGAAGAATAACTTCCTCTTGACAGCACCCTGACCCTTGACCTATGGCCTAACTCTTGTTAGCTTCACTAACACAGGGTAATTGTCACAGGTGTAGGATAAAAGACATCTCTACAGAAGCTACCAGCAGTCTGAGATTTATTTCTTTGGATGACCACAGATGTACTGCTGAGATAAAACCATAAGTTCAGACCTTCTCAGACCTATAAGGACATGAATATGTATCCACGAGAAAGCAAAATTCCAAATACAATGAGTTTTCTTTACTGTTTAGCTTGAAGATCACTGTTGTAACAGGGAGGGTATGTGCATCAGGGCAAAGGGATGGTAAATATGTTACTGTTTTTACCCTGAAAGTATGTTTCATACATAATTGTGACACAGATGTAATAAAGAATGCTCTATACACAATAGGCTCCCCAAATTTTTATAATTATTAGTAAACTCTTACTGTGTCATACTTTAGAAGTGCGTCCTATTCTGAAATGATTCTTTTGTATTTATATGCTAATCACCTCCTTCCAAAGAAATCAGTTCTTTGAGCTTTATTTAAATGTTCTCTGAAGGTAGTAGCTGTAAGAGTACTTACAGATGATGTGATAACAATTGTGATTTCTCATGAAAGTTAATGCCTCCTCCTGTAAGAAAATATATTGTATTCTCCTTTTTTAGCAACACAAGTAAGAAATTCAGAAAACACAGTGAAGCACAATGAGTTATGCAAATCCATGTTATAATAGAAGAATATTACAAGGGAAAACCAAATGACTGTAACATCCATTAAAGTGAAGTCAATATAGTCATATACCCATGATTTTTAACAAAACGACAGAAGAATGACTATTCCTGGTAAAATGAAAATGACTTCACATTTCATTAAAATGGAGTCAAAGCAGCAACCTGGCAGTGTTTTCAAAACGTTTTATCATGAGGGAAATGAAGTCAACTTTTCAAACACTTGGCACAATAAAGTGGTGTGTTTCATTATTCTGTTTATTTAGAGGTGTAATACTAGAATCATCCAAATGTTTGTTACTCAATAGGAAGGAGCCATAACAGTTTCCTAACCATAATAGATTTCCAGAATCCAATTTTTATTCAAAATTATATAAAAGGCATAAATTACTTTTAAATTTATTGAGGGTTCTTACTCAGGTCAGAGGTCTTGTCCTTCAAGATTTATTTTTTATCCACAGTGTGCTTTGATGACACAAAATTAGTATATTCAAGCTTTAGAATAATCAAGGAAAATACAAAGATTGTGTTTATCTTAAAGTGATACTATAGGTAAACTACTTCAATTGGTTCAGTAAAGGTGTAGCCAAACCCATCTGTTTCCAAAATATCACACTTTCTTTTTATTAAATCATGA